>NC_135327.1:56522496-56824319 GCF_023851605.1 Tamandua tetradactyla | reverse complement strand
ATCCAGAAATAATTACCACTCCAGATTCAATGTATCTGCTATAAGAACTTACAATTTAGGCCCCTGTTTTCTTATAAGCATTTTCTAAAGGAGACCACACAATAATTGTTCTTTCATTTCTGGCTTATTTTGCCTCACTAAAGGTCCCATAGGTTCATTCACATCATTGCATGTCTCACAACTTCATTACTTTTTGTAGCAGCATAATATTTGATCATATGTATCCACCATCGTTTGCAAATCTACTTCTCAGTCAGTGCATCCTTCAGCCACCTGCCTTCACTAGGCATCGTATATAACACCCAAAGTCCACAGTCTATCAACACCCTCGATTTTAGATAATTTCATTGTTCCCAAGAGAAAGATAATCAATAAACACACCCTTACCAAATAGGAAATCTAAACCTCCCCTTAACTCTTGTCCCTCCCCTCATTATTTACCTCTGCTGTTGCTGTGGTACTGCTGATATTTTCCTGTTAAACATGGCCCATACCATGCAACAGCAGTTTTCCCCCTGTACCCTGGATTTAAACACTCTTTGTACATGAATCATAACTTTGAAGTAATTCTTGGGAGAACTAATTTAATTTCTAGTGTTAGTCAGTGGGACATATACAATTCCTTTCAATCTTGTTCACCTTCAATATGGTAATATTACTTATAAACCCACTAGAGAACCAACTTCATGTCTATTTATTCCCTTACATTCGAATTCAACCTCATTAGCTAACCGTTCATCCATCTCTAGCTTCTATGTATCTCTAAGTCCTCTATATTCAATATTATAAGTCTCTGATTTTACCTTCACCATAGTCATAAAAGTGGAGTCATACAATATCTATCCTTTCGTGTCTGGTTTATTTCACTCAGCATTATGTCCTCAAGGCTCATCCATCTTGTCATGTGCTTCAGGACATCATTTTGTCTTACTGCTGCATAATATTCCATTGTATGTATATACCACACTTTGGTAATTCACTCCTCTGTTGATGGGCATTTGGATTGTTTCCGTCTTTTGGTGACTGTGAATATACTGCTATGAGCATCGGCATGCAAATATCTGTTTGTGTCACTACTCTCAGCTCTTCTGGGTATATACCAAGTAGTGCTATTACTGGTTCATAGGGCAACTCAATATTTAGTTTCCCAACGAACCACAAAACTGTCTTCCATAGTGGCTGCGCCTTATACATTCTCACCAGCAATGCATAAGTGTCCCAATTTCTCCACATCCTCTCCAACATTTATAGTGTTCTATTTGTTTAACAGCAGTCATTCTTATAGGTATGAAGTGGTATCTCATTATAGTCTTGATCTGCATTTTCCTTATAGCTAATGAAAATGAGCATTTCTTCATGTGCTTTTGAGCCATCTGTATTTGCTCTTCAGAAAAATGCCTATTCATATCTTCAGTCCATTTTATAATTGGGTTGTTTGTTCTTTTGTTGTTGAGTTGTATGATTTCTTTATGTATACAGGCTACCAAACCTTTGCCTGATGTGTGATTTCCAAATATTTTCTCCCATTGAGTTGGCTGCCTCTTCAGCTTTTGACAAAGTCTTTTAAAGTGCAGAAGCATTTGATTTTAAGGCATTCCCATTTATCTTTTTTTTCTTTTGTTGCTTGTGCTTTGGGTATAAAGCTTAGGAAGCTACCTTCTGTCACTAGGTCTTGAAGATGTTTCCCTACATTTTCTTCTAGAAGCTTTATGGTACTTTCTGGTTCTTATATTTAGGTGTTTGATCCACTTTGAATTAATTTTTGTGTAGGGTGTCAGATAAGGGTCCTCTTTCATTCTCTTGGCTATTGATATCCAGTTTACCCTTGCACATTTATTAAAAAGACTATTTTGTCCAGTTCAGTGGTTTTGGGGGCCTTGTCAAAAATCAGTTGACCATAGATTTGATGGTCTATTTCTGCACTGTCGATTCAATTCCACTGGTCAATACTTCTATATTTCTGCCAGTACCATGCTGTTTTGACCTCCGTGGCTTTCTTACAAGTTTTAAAGTCAGGAAGTGTTAATCCTCCCACTTCATTCTTCTTTTTTAAAGATGCCTTTAGCTTTTCAGGGTCTCTTTTCCTTTCAGATGAATTTGGTAATTAGCTTTTCCAAGTCACCAAAGTAGCTTGTTGAGGAATTTTGATTGGTACAGTGTTGAATCTGTAGATCAATTTGGGGAGAACTGACAATTTAACTACAGTTAACCTTTCTATCCATGAGCAGGGAATATCTTTCTACCTACTTAGATCTTCTTTGATTTCTTTCAGCAGTGTTATGTAGTTGTCTGTGTACAAGTCCTTCATATTCCTAAGTACTTGATTCTTTTAGTTGCTACTTTGAATGGAATTTTTCCCTTAACTGACTCTTAGCTAGCTCATTGCTTGTGTATAGAAATGTTACTGATTTCTGCACATTAATTTTATATCCCACCACCTTGCTGGTTTTATTAGCTCAAGTAACTTTGTTGTAGATTTCTCAGGATTTTCCAAGTACAGTATCATGCCATCTGCAAATAATGAAAGTTTACTTCTTCCTTTTCTAACTTGTATGCCTTTTATTTCTTTGTCCTACCTGATTGCTCTGGCTAGAACTTCTAGCACAATGTTGAATAACAGTGGTGACAATGGGCATCCTTGTCTCGTTCCTGATCTTAGGCGGAAGGCTTTCATTCTCTCTCTCCATTGAGTATGATTCTGGCTATTGGTTTTTCATATATTCTTTATCATATTGAGGAAGTTACCTTTCATTCCTATCTTTTGAAGTGTTTTTATCAGAAAAGGATGCTGAATTTTGTCAAATGCTTTTTCAGGATCAAGATGATCATGTGACTTTTCCCTTTCAATTTGTTAATGTGCTATATTCCATTAATTGATTGTCTTGTGTTGAACCATCCTTGCATTCCTGGTATAAACCCCACTTGGTTGTGGTGTACAATTCTTTTAATGTGTTGTTGGATTTGATTTGTAGCATTTTGTTGAGAATTTTTGCATCTATGTTCATTACAGGGATTGGCCTGTAGTTTTCCTTTCTGATAGCATCTTTACCTGGTTTTGGTATTAAAATTATGTTAGCTTCATAAAATGAGTTAGGTAGTGTTCCTTTTTCCTCAATTTTTTGGAATAGTTCGAGCAGGACTGGTGTTAGTTCTTTTTGGAATGTCTGATAAAATTCTCCTGTGAAGCCATCTGGCCCTGGGTTTTTCTTTGTAGAAAGATTTTTGATGATCTGTTTACTTGTGATTGGTTTGTTGAGATCTTTTATTTCTTCCTGAGTCAGTGTAGCTTGTTTCAAGGAATTTGTCAGTTCCATCTAAGTTGTCTAGTTTGATGGTGAATAGTTGTTTGTAGTGTCCTATTATGATTTCTTTTATTTCTTCAGGGTCTGTGGTAACGCACACCTTCTCATTTCTGATTTATTTATATCCTCTCTCTTTTTGTCTTTGTCAGTATTGCTAGTGGCCCATCAATTTACTGATTTTCTCAAAGAACTAACTTTTGGTTTTATTGATTCTTTCTATTGCTCTTTTGTTCTCCCATTCATTTATCTCTGTATTAATCTTTGTTATTTCTCTTCTGTTTGCTTTGGGGTTAGTTTGCTGTTCTTTCTCAAGTTCTTCCAGGTGAGCAGTTAAGTCCTCGATTTTTACTCTTTCTTTTTTTTAATATAGGTATTTAGGGCAATAAATTTCCCTCTCAGCACAGCCTTTTGCTGCATCCCGTAAGTTCTGATATGTTGTATTCTCATTTTCGTTCATCTCCAGATAGCTATTAATATCTCTAGGAATATCTTCTTTGACCCATTGGTTGTTTGAGAGTGTGTTATTTAATCTCCACCAATTTGTTAATGTTCTTATTCTTTGGTGGTTGAGATCCAGCTTCATTCCATTATGACCAGAGAAAGTGCTGTTTTCAAGTTATAAAGACCTATTTTGTTCCCCAGCATATGTTCTATCCTGGAGAATGATCCATGAGCACTAGAAAAGAACGTATATCCTGTTTTTTGGGGGTATAATGACCTACATATGTCTGTTAGTCTAATTCATTTATAAAGTTGTTTAACTTCTCTATTTCTTTGTTGATTTTCTGACTGGTTGTTCTTTCTATAGAGGAGAGTGGTATAGAAGTCTCCCTACTATTAGTGTTGAAACATCCATCGCTCCCTTCAGTTTTGCCAATGTCTATTTCATGTACTTTGGAGCTCCTTGATTGGGAGCATAAACATTTATGATTGTTATTTCTTCCTGTTGAATTGTCCCTTTAATTAATATATAGTGTCCTTCTTTGCTTATGATGTCTTTACATTTAAAGTCTATTTTGTCTGATATTAATATAGCTACTCCTGCTTTCTTTTGGTTACAACTTGCATGGAACATCTTTTTCCATCACTTCATTTTCAATCTTTTTGTACTTTTGTATCTAAGATGAGTCTCCTGTAAGCAGCATATAGCTGGATTATATTTCTTTTTTTTTTTTTTTTTTTTTTTTTTTTAAAGGAAAGACAGAGAGAAGGAAGGAAGGATAGAAGGAAGGAAGGAAGGAAGAAAGGGAAACATCTCCAAACATTTTCTTGCTTTATTGTAATTTGTTTTTCCGTTTTTGTTACATGGGCTGGGGCCGGGAATCGAACCGGGGTCCTCCGGCATAGCAGGCAAGCACCTTGCCCGCTGAGCCACCGCGGCCCGCCCTGGATTATATTTCTTAATATAATTCAGATTCTGCCAATCTGAATCTTTTAATTGGTTAGTGTAGTCCATTTACATTCAAAGTTATTACTGAAAAGGCATTTCTTGAATCCACCATCTTATCTTTTGGATTTTATTTGTCAGATCTATATATTCTTTTCCCTTTCTCTTTTTATCCTTTAAGTTGCCCTTTACTGGTACTCTTCAATTCCTGTGCCCTCCTCCGGACTTCCCTCTCCTATCTTTTTCTTCTCAACTGGCAGAGTTCCCTTTAGTATTTCTTGTAGGGCTGGTCTCTTGTTGACAAATTCTTTCAGGATTTGTTTGTCTGTGAAAATTTTAATCTCTCCCTAAGTTTATTTATATATTTATTTACATGGGCAGGCACTGGGAAACTAACCCAGGTCTCTGGCATGGCAGGCGAGGACTCTGCCATTGAGCCACCATTGCCCTCTCCCTCCCTCAGTTTTGAAGGACAATTTGGCTGGGTACAAAATTCTTAGCTGGAAGTCTTTCTCTTTCAGGCTCTTTATTTTTTAATTTTTTAATTTTTTAATTTATTAATTAAAAAAATTAACAAGAAACAAACAAAACATTAAGATATCATTCCCTTCTACATATATAATCAGTAATTCTTAATATCATCACATAGTTGCATAGTCATCATTTCTTAGAACATTTGCATCGATTTAGAAAAAGAAATAAAAAGACAACAGAAAAAGAAATAAAACGATAAAAGAGAAAAAAAAGATTATACATACCATACCCCTTACCCCTTGCTTTCATTTATCATTAGCATTTCAAACTAAATTTATTTTAACATCTGTTCCCCTTATTATTTATTTTTATTCCATATGTTCTACTCTTCTGTTGATATGGTAGATAAAAGGAGCATCAGACACAAAATTTTCTCTTTCAGGATCTTAAATAGATCATACCACTGCCTTCTCACCTCCACGGTGCCAGATGAGTAGTGTGAATTCAATCTTATGTGGTTTCCCTTGTATGTAGTAGATTGTTATTCTCTTGCTGCTTTCAGGATTTTCTGCTTCTCTTCAACATTTGACAGACTAATTAGTATGTGTCTTGGGAAAGACCTATTTGGATTTATTCTATTTGGAGTTCACTGAGCTTCTTTAACTTGTGTATTTATGTTCTTTATAAGTGTTAGGAAGCTTTTCCCCATTATATCCTCAACTAATTTTCCTAGCCCTTTACTCCTCTCTTCTCCTTCTGGGACACCAATGATTCTTATGTTTATGTGCTTTGTTTTGTCCATCATTTCCCTGAGATTAAATTCAAAATTTTCCACCTTTTTTGTCATTTGCTATTTTGAGTATTCGAAATTAGTTGTCCTGTCCTCTAGTTTGCTTATTCTTTCTTCTGCTTTTTCAAATCTGCTGTTGTGTGTCTCTAGTATGTTTTTTATTTGGTCTACAGCATCTTTAATGTCTGTGGTATCTGCTATTTTCCTATTTATTCTTTCAAATTCCTCTTTATGCTCTTCTAGTGTCTTCATCTCCTTTATGTTATTTATTTTATTTAGTAAAGTTATGTGAAATCTTGTATTAGTTATTCCAACGTCTGTGTCTGCTCTGGTGTTTTAATTTGGTCGTTAGGCTGGGCTATATCTGTTTTCATCATTATATGCTTAACCTGGCATGCAAATATCTTCAACAAAAGTTCTTAGTTTTGATGAGGTCCCATTTATCTATTTTTTCTGTTGTTGTTTATGCTTTTGGTGTAAAATCCAAGAAACCACTGCCTAACAAAAGGTCTTGAAGATGCTTCCCGACATTTCTTTTAAAAGTCTGACAGTCCTTATATTAAGGTTTTTGATCCACTGTGAGTTGATTTTTGTATATGGGGTGAAGTAGAGGTCTTGTTTTTTTTTTTGCAAAGGTACATCCAGTTTTTCCAGCACCATCTGTTGAAGAGACTATCATTCTTTCCCAATTGCATGCTTTTTGCTCCCTTATCAAAAATCAGTTGACCATAAAAGGGAGGGCTGATTTCTGAGCTCTCAATTCTATTCCACTGGTCTATATGTGTGTAATTTTTCACTACCATGCTGTTTTAACTACTGTGGCTTTGTAATAAGTTTTTTTTTTTTAACTTTTTTTATTGTACAGTATAACATATATACAAAACAAAGAAATAAAAAAGCAATAGTTTTCAAAGCACTCTTCAAAAAGTGGTTACAGGATAGATCCCAGAATTTGTTATAGGCTACTGTACAATCCTCTCATATTTTTCCTTCTAGCTACTCCAGAATATAGGAGGCTAGAAGGCTTAAATACTTTTTTATCATCACAATAGACTTTCTTCCTTCTCTTTTTGTGTACAATAACATATATACAAAAAGCTATAAATTTCCAAGCACAGCACCACAATTAGTTGTAGAACATCTTTCAGACTTTGACATGGGTTACAATTTCACAATTTTAGGTTTTTACTTCTAGCTGCTCTAAAATACTGGAGACTAAAAGAGATATCAATTTAATGATTCAGCATTCATACTCATTTGTTAAGTCCCATCTTATATGTATAATTCCACCTTTGATCTTTCCGTACCTCTCCTTGGGATTGTTTGGGCTATGGCAATTCTAAATTTTTGATATTGGAAGGGTCTGTCACTAATATGGGGTAGGGAGGTGGAACTATCTGATGTTCTAGAGAGGCTGTGCTAGGTTTAAGGACTTACGGACCAGGGACCCATTTGGAGGTTGTAGGTTTCTGGCAAGTTACTCTAGTGCCTGGAACCCTTGTGGGATCTTATAAATTGCCTTAGGTGTTCTTTAGGATTGGCTGGAGTGGTCCTGGTTGGGAGTTGGCAGGTTATGATAGGTAGCAAGGTCTACGTGAAGCTTGCATAACAGTAGTCTGGAGGAGCCGCTTGACTCTATTTGAACTCTCTCTGCCACTGATACTTTATGTAATAAATTTTAAGATAGGGGAGTGCTAGTCCTCCAACCTCATTCTTCTTTTTCAAGATGACTTTAGGTATTCAGGGCTCCTTACCTTTTCATATAAATTTGATGACTGGCTTTTCCATTTCTGCAAAGAAGGTTGTTAGAATTGGGATTTGAATTTTTCTTGAATCTATAAATTGCTTCAGGTAGTATCGACATCTTAATGATATTTGGTCTTCCAGTCCACGAACAAAGAATATCATTCCATTTATTTAGGTCTTCTTTGATTTCTTTTAGCAATGTTTTGTAGTTTTCTGTGTTTAATTCCTTTACATCCTTGATTAGATTATTCTTAGATATTTGATTCTTATAGTTACTATTGTGAATAGAATTCTTCCCTTGATTTGTCCTTCTAATTCTTCAATGCTTACGTACAGAAACACTACTGAGTTTTGGGTGCTGATCTTATACCCCGTCACTTTGCTGAATTCATTCATTAGCTCTAGGAGCTTTGTTGTGGATTTTTTCAGGATTTTCTGTATATAGAATCATATCATCTGCAAATAGGAAAAGTTTTACTTCTTCCTTTCCAATTTGGATGCCTTTTATTTTCTTTCTTCCCTAATTTTTCTAGCAAGAACGTCTAGTATAATGTTGACTAACAGTGGTGATGGTGCTATTCTTGTTTTGTTTCTGGTCTCACAGGGAAAGCTTTCTGTCTTTCACCATTAAGTAAGATGCTAGCTGTGGGCTTTTCATTGATGCCCTTTATTACGTTGAGGAAGTTTCCTTCTATTCCTACTGTTCTAAGTGTTTTTTACAATAAATGGTGCTTTCGTCAAATGCCTTTTTTGCATCAATTGAAATGATCTTATGGTTCTTTTCCTTCAATTTGTTAATGTGGGTAGATTTCCTTATGTTGAACCAACCTTACATACCAGGGATAAATCCCACTTGATCACATGGTATATAATTCTTTTAATATGCTGTTGGATTCCGTTAGTTAGCTAGTATTTTGTTGAGGACTTTTGTATCTATAAGTGAGATTGATATGTAGTTTTCTTTTTTGTCTGTGGTATCTTTATCCAGCTTTGATATGAGGGTGATGGTGGCTTTGTAGAATGAGTTAGGTAGTATTTTCTCCTCTTCAAGTTTTTGGGAGACTTTGAGCAGAATTGGAGTTATGTCTTCTTGGAATGTTTGGTAGAATTCACCTGTGAAGCCATCTAGTCCTGGGCTTTTCTTCTTTTTTGGAAGTTCTTCTTCTTGTTGTTGTTGTTAATGAAAATAAGCTTTATTACATCAAGTAACAAATAGACAGTTTTAGTCTTTTTTTCCCAGACATTTTGATCATCTTACAGGAAACACAGAGCTGAAATCTACATTCAGTTTCAGCATGAAAAATTTCGGGGATCCTTGCTAGGTAAGATAGGTTGCTCTTTCTTCCACATTTATAACTCGTGCACTTTTTAATTGACTTCAAAGTCATGCAAATGTTTATATACAAAATAAATTATATTAAGCAGAATCTACACTGTATGCCAAACTATGATCAGCTACTAAGTAAAGTGTGCTGCAGTATTTACTAAAAACAGAATCCTTAAAGTTGAATTAGCATATAAAAAGGAACAAAGAACAATTTAGGTAACTTAAATATACTTAAGGAGAAGATCAAAGTGAGATACTGGTATTTTGGAGGCAGACTAAAGTTTGATGTAAGATAGGTACTTTGCCATGTTTTTTTTTTTAAATCAATGTTTAAGGAAAAAAATGTTAAAAACTGGGCAGTTCTTAACTATTTACACAAATCCTAACCAACCGCAAAATTTTTTCTCGAGCTTACAGTCTATAGGTTCAGAGCCTAGTAAACCATGGAAGGGAAATGGGTAGAAAAAAAACAAACTTAAAATTTTGAAAACAAGAGTTGCATCTGAACAGGGGAGATGAACTATAATTTTTCATCTTGTAAAAAGATAGAAAGCCTCAAAGCTAAAAAAGGTAACTAGGATCTGGCATTCCATTCTGTTTCAGACAAGCAGTCAGTCTTCTAGCCTGAATGATGCCTTGTTTTAGTCTCTCCATTGCACTTTTGCTCCTGTGTAGGTGGGTCTGATCTTCTTTCCCAATTCTTTAATGACGGCCAGCAGCTCAGTATATTTGCTTTGGGGTACCTGGCTCTTCCCGGTTCCCTGGGTGTAGCCAAGAGATGGCGGCCCATATTCACTTAACAAGTAGCAGTACTATGAGGACACTGCCATCTGGAAGAGTAAGAGTGGGCACTTCCAGTTGTATGGAGGGAGATGGTAGGCATATGTACATTCAAGTTTGGTTGGTAAGACATTCATGCAGACAGCAAGGTGCAGCACTGGGCCCACAGGGTTGGCAGTGAGGAGGTGCAGAGCCTGTGTCCCTGTGCCCATCCATGTGCCCGCTGGGCTACTGTGCACTTTTTATTGTTGATGGCTTGGGCTATCCCTCACCCTGCCACCCCCTGCAATATATCATGCATACATCAGTGGGTGGGGGTGGCCCTATTGGAAGGTTTTTGATTACTGATTCAATCTCTTACTAGTAATTGTTTTCCTGAGATCTATTTATTCTCGAGTCAATGTAGGTAGTTGGAGTGTTTCTAACAATTTGTCCATTTCATCTAGGTTACCTAATACTTCTAGTCCTTATTTTTTATTTTATTCTTTCTCCTTCTAGTCCTTTTTATATCAGTGAGGTCGGTAATAATGTCCTCCTTTTCATTTCTGATTTTCATTATTCTATCCTCTTGCTTTTTTAATTTGTCAGTCTAACTAAAGGTCTGTCGAAGTTATTTAAAGTTAGGACTGGGCATGGAAGGATACATAATGTAAATTTTTTATTACCTTTTTTTTTTTTAATGGGCACCGGGAATCGAACCCGGGTCTTTGACATGGCAGGAAAGAACTCTGCCCGCTGAGCCGCTGTGGCCCACCCTTTCATTAATTTTGATAATGAGAGAAGAACTGAGTATTTGCAGTGCAGTGCCTGGCACTGAATAGATGCTCACAACACATTGGTTGAATGTGTTCATATTTACTTTGCTTAGTAAGGAAACAAAGGATACAGTGAGGGTTAGTGCAAGGAGTAATATTGCCTGGATTTAAATCACAGGTTCCGTAATTTCTATTCTAACATTGGACAAATTACTTAACCTTACTTGCCTCATTTTCCTCACTATAAAATAACAATACTATTTACTTCTTGTGTTTGTGGTGAAGATTGAGACATCATTATCAGCTAAGTGCTCAAAATAGTGTCTGACCGAGAAAGAATTCAATAAACTCAGCTATTTTTTTATTTTCAACTTTTTATTGTATAGTATAACATATATACAAAGCAAAGAAATAAAAAAGCAATAGTTTTCAAAGCACTCTTCAACAAGAAGTTACAGGACAGATCCCAGAGTTTGTCATGGGCTACTGTACAATCCTCTCAGATTTTTCCTTCTAGCTGCTCCAGAATATAAGAGGTTAAAGGACGTAAATATTTTTTTATCATCACAATCAACTTTTCCTTCTTTTTTTAATGAAAAATAACATATATACAAAAAAAGCTGTAAATTTCCAAAGACAGCACCACGATTAGCTGTAGAACATATTTCAGAGTTTGACATGGGTTACAATTTCACAATTTTAGGTTTTTACTTCTAGCTGCTCTAAAATACTGGCGACTAAAAGAGATATCAATTTAATGATTCAGCATTCATATTCATTTGTTAAATCCTATCTTCTCTGTATAACTCCACCATCATCTTTAATATTTCCATCCCTCTCTTTAAGGGTGTTTGGGCTATGGCAATTCCAATATCAAAAATTCTGATATTGGAATGGTCTGTCCCAATATAGAATAGGGAGATGGAACTATCTGATGTTTTGGAGAGGCTGGACTAGGTTTCAGGATCTACCTGGACCAGGGACCCATTTGGAGGTTGTTATATAGAAGGCCCAAAGTCCACAGTCCATCAACATTCTTAATTTTAGATAATTTCATTATTCCCAGAGAAAGAAACCAATAAACACACCCTTGACAAATAGTAAATCTAAGCCTACTCTTCACTCTTGTCCCCACCCCCCATTATTTACCTCTGCTTTTGCTGTGGTAGTGCTGGTTTCCTTTTGAACATAGCTCATAGCATGCAACAGCAGTTTTCCCCTGTACCCTGGACTTAAACACTCTTTGAACAAGAATCATATCTTTGAAGTAATTCTTGAGAGAACTAATTCATATTTCTAGTGTTAATCAATGGGACATGTAGGTCTATACAACCCCTTTCAATCTTCTACATGTTCAATATGGTAATATTACTTATAGACCCACTAGAGAACCACCTTAACTCCTACCTATTCCCTTACATTGGAATTCAACCTCATTAGCTAACGGTTCACTCATCTCTAGCTTCTACGTATCTCTAAGTACCCTATCTTCTGTATTATAGGCTGATTATATCTTTATGCTGGTCATAAAAGTGGAATCATACAGTATCTATCCTTTTGTGTCTGGCTAATTTCACTCAGCCTTATGTCTACAAGGCTCATGCTTCAGGATGTCATTTTGTCTTATTGCTGCATAATATTCCATTTTACGTATATATCACATTTTGTTGATCCACTCTTCTGTTGATGGGCATTTAGTTTGTTTCCATCTTTTGGCAATTGTGAATAATGCTGCTACGGACACTGGTGTGCAAATGTCTGTTTGTGTCGTTGCTTTCAGCTCTTCTGTATATATACCAAGTAGTGCTATTGCTAGGTCATAGGGCAACTTGATATTAAGTTTCCTAAGGAACTGCCAAACAGTCTCCCATAGTGGCTACCATTATGCATTCCCACCAGCAGTGCATAAGTGTCTCAGTTTCTCCACACCCTTTGCAACATTTATAGTGTCCTGTTTAATAGCAGCCATTTTTTTTTTTAGAAATCATTCCATTCTACATATACAATCAGTAATTCTTAATATTATCACATAATTGCATATTCATCATTTCTTAGTACATTTGCATCGATTTAGAAAAAAATAAAAACACAACAGAAAAAGAAATAAAACGATAATAGAGAGAGAAAAAAAACTATACCTCACATGCAGCTTCATTCAATGTTTTAACATAATTACATTACAATTAGGTAGTATTGTGCTGTCCATTTCTGAGTTTTTGTATCCAGTCCTGTTGTACAGTCTGTATCCCTTCAGCTCCAATTACCCATTATCTTACCCTATTTCTATCTCCTGATGGTCTCTATTACCAATGACATATTCCAAGTTTATTCACTAATGTCGGTTCATATCAGTGAGACCATACAGTATTTGTCCTTTAGTTTTTGGCTAGACTCACTCAGCATAATGTTCTCTAGGTCCATCCATGTTATTACATCCTTCATAAGTTTATTCTGTCTTAAAGCTGCATAATATTCCATCGTATGTACATACCAGTTTGTTTAGCCACTCGTCTGTTGATGGACATTTTGGCTGTTTCCATCTCTTTGCAAATGTAAATAATGCTGCTATAAACATTGGTGTGCAGATGTCCGTTTGTGTCTTTGCCCTTAAGTACTCTGAGTAGATACATAGCAATGGTATTGCTGGGTCGTATGGCAATTCTATATTCAGCTTTTTGAGGAACCGATTTTGATGCCTTGTATTTCTTTTTCTTGCCTAATTGCTCTGGCTAGAACTTCCAACACAATGTTGAATAATAGTGGTGATAGTGGACATCCTTGTCTTGTTCCTGATCTTAGGGGGAAAGTTTTCAATTTTTCCCCACTGAGGATGATATTAGCTGTGGGTTTTTCATATATTCCCTTTATCATTTTAAGGAGGTTCCCTTGGATTCCTATCCTTTGAAGTGTTTTCAACAGGAAAGGATGTTGAATCTTGTCAAATGCCTTCTCTGCATCAATTGAGATGATCATGTGATTTTTCTGCTTTGATTTGTTGATATGGTGTATTACATTAATTGATTTTCTTATGTTGAACCATCCTTGCATACCTGGGATGAATCCTACTTGGTCATGATGTATAATTCTTTTAATGTGTTGCTGGATTCGATTTGCTAGAATTTTGTTGAGGATTTTTGTATCTATATTCATTAGAGGGACTGGTCTGTAGTTTTCTTTTTCTGTAATATCTTTGCCTGGTTTTGGTATGAGGGTGATGTTGGCTTCATAGAATGAATTAGGTGGCTTTCCCTCCACTTCGATTTTTTTGAAGAGTTTGAGCAGGGTTGGTACTAATTCTTTCTGGAATGTTTGAAAGAATTCACATGGGAAGCCGTTTGGTCCTGGACTTTTTTTTTTTTTTTCTTTTTTTTTCTTTTTTTTTTAACGGACAGAAAAAAAAAAGAAATTAACACAACATTTAGAAATCATACCGTTCTACATATGCACTCAGTAATTCTTAACATCATCACATAGATGCATGATCATCGTTTCTTAGTACATTTGCATCAGTTTAGAGGAACTAGCAACACAACAGAAAAAGATATAAAATGTTAATATAAAGAAAAGAAATAAAAGTAGTAATAATAGTAAAAAACAGCAACAACAAACAAACCAACAAGCAAACAAAAACAAAAAAAACCCTATAGCTCAGATGCAGCTTCATTCAGTGTTTTAACATGATTACTTTACAATTAGGTATTATTGTGCTGTCCATTTTTGAGTTTTTGTATCTAGTCCTGTTGCACAGTCTGTATCCCTTCAGCTCCAATTACCCATTATCTTACCCTGTTTCTAACTCCTGCTGGTCTCTGTTACCAATGACATATTCCAAGTTTATTCTTGAATGTCGGTTCACATCAGTGGGACCATACAGTATTTGTCCTTTAGTTTTTGGCTAGACTCACTCAGCATAATGTTCTCTAGGTCCATCCATGTTATTACATCCTTCATAAGTTTATTCTGTCTTAAAGCTGCATAATATTCCATCGTATGTACATACCACAGTTTGTTTAGCCACTCGTCTGTTGATGGACATTTTGGCTTTTCCATCTCTTTGCAATTGTAAATAACGCTGCTATAAACATTGGTGTGCAAATGTCCGTTTGTGTCTTTGCCCTTAAGTCCTTTGAGTAGATACCTAGCAATGGTATTGCTGGGTCGTATGGCAATTCTATATTCAGCTTTTTGAGGAACCGCCAAACTGCCTTCCACAGTGGTTGCACCCTTTGACATTCCCACCAACAGTGGATAAGTGTGCCTCTTTCTCCGCATCCTCTCCAGCACTTGTCATTTTCTGTTTTGTTGATAATGGCCATTCTGGTGGGTGTGAGATGATATCTCATTGTGGTTTTGATTTGCATTTCCCTAATGGCCAGGGACATTGAGCATCTCTTCATGTGCCTCTTGGCCATCCGTATTTCCTCTCTGGTAGGTGTCTGTTCAAGTCTTTTTCCCATTTTGTAATTGGGTTGGCTGTCTTTTTGTTGTTGAGTTGGACAATCTCTTTATAAATTCTGGATACTAGACCATTTCCAAATATTGTCTCCCATTGTGTAGGCTGTCTTTCTACTTTCTTGATGAAGTTCTTTGATGCACAAAAGTGTTTAATTTTGAGGAGCTCCCATTTCTTTCTTTCTTTCTTCAGTGCTCTTGCTTTAGATTTAAGGTCCATTTGCTTTAGGTTTAAGGTCCATAAAACCGCCTCCAATTGTAAGTTTCATAAGATATCTCCCTACATTTTCCTCTAACTGTTTTATGGTCTTAGACCTAATATTTAGATCTTTGATCCATTTTGAGTTAACTTTTGTATAGGGTGTGAGATACGGGTCCTCTTTCATTCTTTTGCATATGGATATCCAGTTCTCTAGGCACCATTTATTGAAGGGACTGTTCTGTCCCAGGTGAGTTGGCTTGACTGCCTTATCAAAGATCAAATGTCCATAGATGAGAGGGTCTATATCTGAGCACTCTATTCGATTCCATTGGTCGATATATCTATCTTTATGCCAATACCATGCTGTTTTGACCACTGTGGCTTCATAATATGCCTTAAAGTCCGGCATCGCTAGACCTCCAGCTTCGTTTTTTTTCCTCAAGATGTTTTTAGCAATTCGGGGCAAACTGCCCTTCCAGATAAATTTGCTTATTGGTTTTTCTAATTCTGAAAAATAAGTTGTTGGGATTTTGATTGGTATTGCATTGAATCTGTAGATGAGTTTAGGTAGAATTGACATCTTAATTATATTTAGTCTTCCAATCCATGAACACGGTATGCCCTTCCATCTATTTAGGTCTTCTGTGATTTCTTTTAGCAGTTTTTTGTAGTTTTCTTTATATAGGTTTTTTGTCTCTTTGGTTAAATTTATTCCTAGGTATTTTATTCTTTTAGTTGCGATTGTAAATGGGATTCGTTTCTTGATTTCCCCCTCAGCTTGTTCATTACTAGTGTATAGAAAAGCTACAGATTTTTGAATGTTGATCTTGTAGCCTGCTACTTTGCTGTACTCATTTATTAGCTCTAGTAATTTTGTTGTGGATTTTTCTGGGTTTTCTACGTATAGTATCATATCGTCTGCAAACAGTGATAGTTTTACTTCTTCCTTTCCAATTTTGATGCCTTGTATTTCTTTTTCTTGCCTAATTGCTCTGGCTAGAACTTCCAACACAATGTTGAATAATAGTGGTGATAGTGGACATCCTTGTCTTGTTCCTGATCTTAGGGGGGAAGTTTTCAATTTTTCCCCATTGAGGATGATATTAGCTGTGGGTTTTTCATATATTCCCTTTATCATTTTAAGGAAGTTCCCTTGTATTCCTATCTTTTGAAGTGCTTTCAGCAGGAAAGGATGTTGAATCTTGTCAAATGCCTTCTCTGCATCAATTGAGATGATCATGTGATTTTTCTGCTTTGATTTGTTGATATGGTGTATTACATTAATTGATTTTCTTATGTTGAACCATCCTTGCATACCTGGGATGAATCCTACTTGGTCATGAATTATAATTCTTTTAAAGTGTTGTTGGATACGATTTGCTAGAATTTTGTTGAGGATTTTTGCATCTGTATTCAGTAGAGAGATTGGTCTGTAGTTTTCTTTTTTTGTAATATCTTTGCCTGGTTTTGGTATGAGGGTCATGTTGGCTTCATAGAATGAATTAGGTAGTTTTCCCTCCACTTCGATTATGTTGAAGAGTTTGAGGAGAGTAGGTACTAATTCTTTCTGGAATGTTTGACAGAATTTACATGTGAAGCCGTCAGGTCCTGGACTTTTCTTTTTGGGAAGCTTTTGAATGACTGATTCAGTTTCTTTACTTGTGATTGGTTTGTTGAGGGCATCTGTTTCTTCTTGAGTCAAAGTTGGTTGTTCATGCCTTTCTAGGAACTTGTCCATTTCATCTACATTGTTGTATTTATTAGCATAAAGTTGTTCATAGTATCCTGTTATTACCTCCTTTATTTCTGTGAGGTCAGTGGTTATGTCTCCTCTTCCATTTCTGATCTTATTTATTTGCATCCTCTCTCCTCTTCTTTTTGTCAACCTTGCTAAGGGCCCATCAATCTTGTTGATTTTCTCATAGAACCAACTTCTGGTCTTATTGATTTTCTCTACTGTTTTCATGTTTTCAATTTCATTTATTTCTGCTCTAATCTTTGTTATTTCTTTCCTTTTGCTTGCTTTGGGATTAGTTTGCTGTTCTTTCTCCAGTTCTTCCAAGTGGACAGTTAATTCCTGTATTTTTGCCCTTTCTTCTTTTTGATATATGCATTTAGGGCAATAAAGTTCCCTCTTAGCACTGCCTTTGCTGCGTCCCATAGGTTTTGATATGTTGTGTTTTCATTTTCATTCGCCTTGAGATATTTACTGATTTCTCTTGTAATTTCTTCCTTGACCCACTGGTTGTTTAAGAGTGTGTTGTTGAGCTTCCACGTATTTGTGAATTTTCTGGCACTCTGCCTATTATTGATTTCCAACTTCATTCCTTTATGATCCGAGAAAGTGTTGTATATGATTTCAATCGTTTTAAATTTGTTGAGACTTGCTTTGTGACCCAGCATATAGTCTGTCTTTGAGAATGATCCATGAGCACTTGAGAAAAAGGTGTATCCTGCTGTTGTGGGGTATAATGTCCTATAAATGTCTGTTAAGTGTAGCTCATTTATTGTAATATTCAAATTGTCTGTTTCTTTATTGATCCTCTGTCTAGATGTTCTGTCCATTGATGAGAGTGGGGAATTGAAGTCTCCAACTATTATGGTAGATGTGTCTATTTCCCTTTTCAGTGTTTGCCGTGTATTCCTCACGTATTTTGGGGCATTCTGGTTCGGTGCATAAATATTTATGATTGTTATGTCTTCTTGTTTAATTGTTCCTTTTATTAGTAGATAGTGTCCTTCTTTGTCTCTTTTAACTGTTTTACATTTTAAGTCTAATTTGTTGGATATTAGTATAGCTACTCCTGCTCTTTTCTGGTTGTTATTTGCATGAAATATCTTTTCCCAACCTTTCACTTTCAACCTATGTTTATCTTTGGGTCTAAGATGTGTTTCCTGTAGACAGCATATAGAAGGATTCTGTTTTTTAATCCATTCTGCCAGTCTATGTCTTTTGATTGGGGAATTCAGTCCATTAACATTTAGTGGTATTACTGTTTGGGTAATACTTTCCTCTACCATTTGGCCTTTTGCATTATATATATCATATCTAATTTTCCTTCTTTCTACACTCTTCTCCACATCTCTCTGTTCTGTCTTTTCATATCTGTCTCTAGTGCTCCCTTTAGTATTTCTTGCAGAGCTGGTCTCTTGGTCACAAATTCTCTCAGTGACTTTTTGTCTGAGAATGTTTTAATTTCTCCCTCATTTTTGAAGGACAATTTTGCTGGATATAGGAGTCTTGGTTGGAAGTTTTTCTCTTTTAGTAATTTAAATATATCATCCCACTGTCTTCTAGCTTCCATGGTTTCTGCTGAGAAATCTACACATAGTCTTATTGGGTTTCCTTTGTATGTGATGGACTGTTTTTCTCTTGCTGCTTTCAAGATCCTCTCTTTCTCTTTGACCTCTGACATTCTAACTAGTAAGTGTCTTGGAGAATGCCTATTTGGGTCTATTCTCTTTGGGGTGCGCTGCACTTCTTGGATCTGTAATTTTAGGTCTTTCATAAGAGTTGGGAAATTTTCAGTGATAATTTCTTCCATTAGTTTTTCTCCTCCTTTTCCCTTCTCTTCTCCTTCTGGGACACCCACAACACGTATATTTGTGCGCTTCATATTATCATTTAATTCCCTGAGCCCCTGCTCAAAATTTTCCATTGTTTTCCCTATAGTTTCTGTTTCTTTTTGAATTTCAGATGTTCCATCCTCCAGTTCATTAATTCTAACCTCTGTCTCTTGAAATCTACCATTGTAGGTTTCCATTGTTTTTTCATCTCTTCTACTGTATCTTTCATTTCCATAAGTTCTGTGATTTGTTTTTTCAGACTTTCAGTTTCTTCTTTTCGTTCATTTCTTGCCTTCTTCACGTCCTCCCTCAATTTATTGATTTGGTTTTTGAAGAGGTTTTCCATTTCTGTTCGTATATTCAGAATTAGTTGTCTCAGCTTCTGTATTTCATTTGAACTACTGGTTTGTTCCTTTGACTGGGCCATATCTTCAATTTTCCTGGTGTGATTTGTTATTTTTTGCTGGCGTCTGGACATTTATTTTAATTACCTTAATTAGTTTATTCTGGAGATTGCTTTCACTTATCTTACCTAGGGTTTTCTTGCTAGATGAGTTTGTTGTCTATCTGTTCATTGACCTTCAGTTCAGCTATTTCTGGGCCTCTGGCTTAAGTTTTGTTTAACAGAGGGTAAATTTTCAGTTCTTATTTTCTTGTTTCTTGTCCTGCTTGTAAGGTGCCTTTTCCCTCCCTACCCTTAGGAGGGTCTACATAGGTATTACAGACTCCTGCCGGGATTTCCTGGACTAAGATGGCCTCCTTTCGGGGGGAAGGAATCACCTGTGTCAGTTTTCCCTGAGTGTGAGAACCAGCAGGTTCAAAGACTTTCCTGTGAAGTCTCTGGGCTCTGTTTTTCTTATCCTGCCCAGTATGTGGCGTTTGTCTGTCTGCGGGTCCCACCAGCAAAATATGTTGTGGCTCCTTTAACTTTGGAAGGCTCTCCCTGCTGGGGGCGTGGTGGAGACAGAGGAATGGTTGTAGGCTGGTGTATTAGTTAGGGTTCTCTAGATAAACAGAATCAACAGGGAACACTTGCAAATATAAAATTATGAAAGTGTCTCATGTGACCGTAGGAATGCAGAGTCCAAAATCCACAGGGCAGGCTGCGAAGCCGATGACTCCAATGGATGGCCTGGATGAACTCCACAGGAGAGGCTCACCAGCCAAAGCAGGAATGCAACCTGTCTCCTCTGAGTCCTCCTTAAAAGGCTTCCCATGATTGGATTTAGCATCACTAATTGCAGAAGACACTCCCCTTTGGCTAATTACAAATGGAATCCGCTGTGGATGTAGCTGACGTGATCATGACCTAATCCTATGAAATGTCCTCACTGCAACAGACAGGCCAGCGCTTGCCGAATCAGATGAACAGGTACCACAACTTGGCCAAGTTGACACCTGTCCCTAACCATGACAGTCCACCCCTTGTCAACTTGGCACATATATATATATATCACCTTAGACCATACTTAATTTCCAAATGGAAACAAATAAGCACACATTTTTTTTTTTTTTACCTGACAATACTCAACTGTCCTGCATATAACTGGAAACACATTAAATCTCTCCAGGTGCAAATCCTTGGGCAAATCCTAGGGTGCAAATCCTTGGGCAACATTCATTCTTAAACTTGATATCTTACAACTTAAATAGTATAACACAAACAAAACAGCATTACAGTCCTCGTTTCTGTAACTGATCACGTGGTCGAAGTTCATATTTATCACTACCTTCTTCCACTACCCATTCCATGTTCCCTTTCCCTTCAGCAAGCACTTCAGCTGGCCGTGGTTCTTTGCCTGGTGGGGTGACCCAAACCTTCATTCCTGAAGTCTCAGAGCCATTAGTGGTCCTGCCTGGATTGTGTTGTTGCAGTTTTCCATTGATTTTAATCACAGGGCATGGTAGTACTAATAGACGCCCCAGGGGATCTCCTATATTCCAAGAAAACTCTTCTTTACCTCCATTATGTAGTTGTAGTCCTACTTCCGTCTGATAGTCAGGGTCAATTATCCCAGACAATAATGTAATCCCCTTCTTGGTGTGTTGATCCAGAGGCATAAGTAGCCCAAAGTGGCCAGGTGGCAATCTTAACTTCCAGTTCAGTGGTATCACTGTTGTACCCCGTTTTGGAACTAAAACCTGTAGACCAGCAGAACTCAGGGTAGCAGGGAGAGGAAGCAAAAATTTTCCTAGTGGATCACTAGGAGTAATAGTGAGTGGCACCACACCCATTTTCACCCCTTGGTTCCTGGACCCATGGATCCTGGCTATGGGAGAAACAGCACCATACAGCGAACGCTGATTCAGAGCATACACAGCTTCCTGGAGAACATTACCCCAGCCTTTCAAGTTTTTGCCACCTAGTTGGCACCGTAATTGAGTTTTCAAAAGGCCATTCCACTGTTCTATCAATCCAGCTGCTTCTGGATAATGGGGAACATGGTAAGACCAGAGAATTCCATGAGCATGTGCCCATTCCTGCACTTCATTTGCTGTGAAGTGTGTTCCTTGATCCGAAGCAATGCTATGTGGAATACCATGACGATGGATAAGGCATTCTATAAGCCCACGGATAGTAGTTTTGGCAGAAGCATTGCATGCAGGGAAAGCAAACCCATATCCAGAGTATGTGTCTATTCCAGTTAGAACAAATCGCTGCCCCTTCCATGAAGGGAGTGGTCCAATGTAATCAACCCGCCACCATGTAGCTGGCTGGTCACCTCGGGGAATGGTGCCATATCGGGGGCTGAGTGTGGGTCTCTGCTGCTGGCAGATTGGGCACTCAGCAGTGGCTGTAGCCAGGTCAGCCTTGGTGAGTGGAAGTCCATGCTGCTGAGCCCATGCATAACCTCCATCCCTACCACCATGACCACTTTGTTCATGAGCCCATTGGGCAATAACAGGAGTTGCTGGGGAAAGAGGCTGACTGGTATTCATAGAACGGGTCATCTTATCCACTTGATTATTAAAATCTTCCTCTGCTGAAGTCACCCTCTGGTGTGCATTCACATGGGACACAAATATCTTCATGTTTTTAGCCCACTCAGAAAGGTCTATCCACATACTTCTTCCCCAGACCTCTTTGTCACCAATTTTCCAATTATGGTCTTTCCAAGTCCCTGACCATCCAGCCAAACCATTAGCAACAGCCCATGAGTCAGTATACAAACGCACCTCTGGCCAGTTTTCCTTCCAAGCAAAATGAACAACCAGGTGCACTGCTCGAAGTTCTGCCCACTGGGAGGATTTCCCCTCACCACTGTCCTTCAAGGACACCCCAGAAAGGGGTTGTAATGCTGCAGCTGTCCACTTTCAGGTGGTACCTGCATATCATGCTGAACCATCTGTAAAGCAGGCCCGAGTTTTCTCTTCCTCAGTCAATTCACTGTAAGGAACACCCCAAGAGGCCATAGCTCTGGTCTGGGAAAGAGAAGGTAATGTGGCAGCAGGAGTGGAAACCATGGGCATTTGTGCCACTTCTTCATGTAACTTACTTGTGCCTTCAGGACCTTCTCTGGCTCTATCTCGTATATACCATTTCCACTTTATAATAGAGTACTGCTGTGCATGCCCAACTTTATGGCTTGGCGGGTCAGACAACACCCAACTCATGATAGGCAACTCAGGTCTCATGGTAACTTGGTGGCCCATGGTTAAGCGTTCAGTCTCTACTAAGGCCCAATAGCAGGCCAAAAGCTGTTTCTCAAAAGGAGAGTAGTTATCTGCAGCAGATGGTAAGGCTTTGCTCCAAAATCCTAAGGGTCTGCGTTGTGATTCTCCTATAGGGGCCTGCCAAAGGCTCCAGACAGCATCTCTATTTGCCACCGACACTTCCAGCACCATTGGATCTGCTGGATCATATGGCCCAAGTGGCAGAGCAGCTTGCACAGCAGCCTGGACCTGTCGCAGAGCCTCCTCTTGTTCAGGTCCCCACTCAAAATTAGCAGCTTTTCTGGTCACTCGGTAAATGGGCCGGAGTAGCACACCCAAATGAGGAATATGTTGTTGCCAAAATCCAAAAAGGCCAACTAGGCGTTGTGCCTCTTTTTTGGATGTGGGAGGGGCCAGATGCAGTAATTTATCCTTCACCTTAGAAGGGATATCTCGACATGCCCCACACCACTGGACACCTAAAAATTTTACTGAGGTGGAAGGCCCCTGTATTTTTGTTGGATTTATCTCCCATCCTCTGACACGCAAATGCCTTACCAGTAAATCTAGAGTAGTTGCTACTTCTTGCTCACTAGGTCCAATCAACATGATATCATCAATATAATGGACCAGTGTGATGTCTTGTGGGAGGCAGAAACGATCAAGGTCTCTGTGAACAAGATTATGACATAGGGCTGGAGAGTTGATATACCCCTGAGGTAGGACAGTGAAAGTATATTGCTGACCTTGCCAGCTGAAAGCAAACTGTTTCTGGTGGTCCTTACTAATAGCTATTGAGAAAAAAGCATTTGCCAGATCAATAGCTGCATACCAGGTACCAGGGAATGTATTGATTTGCTCAAGCAATGATACTACATCTGGAACAGCAGCTGCAATTGGAGTTACCACCTAGTTGAGTTTACGATAATCCACTGTCATTCTCCAAGACCCATCTGTTTTCTGCACAGGCCAAATAGGAGAGTTGAATGGGGATGTGGTGGGAATCACCAGCCCTGCATCTTTCAAGTCCTTAAGAGTGGCAGTAATCTCTGCAATCCCTCCAGGAATACGGTATTGGTTTTGATTTACTAGTTTGCTTGGTAGGGGCAGTTCTAGTGGCTTCCACTTGGCCTTTCCCACCATAATAGCCCTCACTGCACGAGTTAGAGAACCAACGTGGGGATTCTGCCAGTTGCTCAGTATGTCTATGCCAATTATACATTCCGGAACTGGGGAAATAACTACAGGATGGGTCCGGGGGCCCACTGGACCCACTGTGAGACGGACCTGAGCCAAAACTCCATTGATCACCTGGCCTCCATAAGCCCCCACTCTGACTGGTGGTCCAGAGTGACGTTTTGGGTCCCCTGGAATTAATGTCACTTCTGAACCAGTGTCTAATAATCCCCAAAATATCTGATCATTTCCTTTTCCCCAATGCACAGTTACCCTGGTAAAAGGCCGTCGGTCTCCTTGGGGAAGACTTAGAGGAAGGTTAACAGTATAAATCTGTGGCAGTGTAACAGGTTTCTTCCCCATAGGGACCTGGCCTCCCCTTCATTCAAGGGGCTCAGGGTCTGTAAACTGTTTCAAGTCTGGAAATTGGTTAAGGGGCCGTGACTCTGTGTTTTTGTAATTCAGGTTAGACTTCTGTTCCCTTGACCTAGAACTCTTTTGTTTATACAGCTCCAACAAGAATTTAGTAGACTGCCCTTCTATTGTATTTCTAGGCACCCCATGACTTACTAGCCAATGCCACAAATCTCTGCGTGTCATAATTTTGATACCTCCTTTGAGTTTGTTGTCTATTATAATACCCACGTCTACCCTGTCTTTGGTGATTAAGTGCTGCCACCTGGCTTCTGCCAACTCGGGATCCTGTCATCCCCATTGTGTTTAAGGATTCCAGCTCAGTGACAGAAGTTCCTACAGTAATATCTGACCTACAGAGAAGTGCAACCACAGAGCTCTTGAGGGATGATGGTGCTAGTCTCACAAATTTATTTCTCACTGTTCTGGTAAAAGGTGCATCCTCTGGACATTCCTGGGGTGTAAGAGCAGGCTTTGCATGATAAATCCACTCTAACATCCCAATCTCTCTAAGCCTCTAGATCCCCTCATCTACATTATACCAGGGCAGTTCTGGCATTTCAACCTCAGGTAATGTTGGCCACCTTTTGATCCATGTTTCAACCAACCACCCAAACAAGCTGTTAACACCTTTTCTAACTGCTCTAGCTATAACATTAAAGGCAGAATCTCTGCTTAGTGGGCCCATATCAATAAATTCAGCCTGATCCAGCCTTATATTCCTCCCACCATTATCCCACACTCTTAAAATCCATTGCCACACATATTCCCCTGATTTCTGTCTATATAAATTGGAAAACTCACACAGTTCTTTTGGAGTATAACGTACCTCCTCATGTGTGATACTTTGTACCTCACCTTTAGGGGCCTGTTGGGACTTTAGTCTAGTTATAGGTCTAGAAGAAATGAGGGGTGGTGGGGGTGGGTCATGAAAAGAATGAGAAGTATCTTCCAAGCCATTTGCTTCAGGGCATTCATTTGCAGTTTCATCTGGTGAAACAGGATTAATAACTCTAGGGCTAATCCCTTCAGGAGGAGGTTGGGTGGCCAATTCCTCAAGGCAGGCTGGAGGTGGGGCGGCTATGTCCTCAGGGCAGACTATTACAGGGTTATCTAAAGAAGGCTCAGCATGGTCCAGGGTTTCAACCTCACCCCCAACATCATTATCAATCCATATGTCACCATCCCATTTTTCAGGGTCCCACTCCTTTCCAATCAATGCCCTCACTTTAACGGCAGACACCATGCAAGACTGAGATTTCAGTTTACGTTGTAAAGTTGCTACTCTAACAATAAGATTCTGAGTCTGATTTTCAGAGATCTCAAGTCTACGGCTACAGGAAATAAAATTTTCCTTCAGGATACTCATAGAAACCTCTACATCTTTCAGACGGCACTTAAGCTTCTTGTTTGAAGCCTTAAGCCCATCCCTTTCACCCTTTAATGTAGACAGTGTATCTAACAACAACCAACCAACATCTCTATAACTCTTATTTCTACAAAAATCTGTAAAGGTGTCAAAAACATTATCCCCCAGAGTCTGGCTTCGTACAAGCGAAGCATTAGGAGAATCGAATGATGATATTTTGACTATCTCCTTTGCCAACTCAGTCCATGGATTGGGAGTGTCATTCTGATTACGGGAATCAGAGTCCTTAGTGTCTCTGAGCCCAGTCAGAGTAGAAAACCATTCATAAAAACCCATTTTTAAGATTCGGTTCCTTAAGAACCACTCCTGGTACCAAGATGTATTAGTTAGGGTTCTCTAGAGAAACAGAATCAACAGGGAACACTTGCAAATATAAAATTATGAAAGTGTCTCATGTGACCGTAGGAATGCAGAGTCCAAAATCCACAGGGCAGGCTGCGAAGCCGATGACTCCAATGGATGGCCTGGATGAACTCCACAGGAGAGGCTCACCAGCCAAAGCAGGAATGCAACCTGTCTCCTCTGAGTCCTCCTTAAAAGGCTTCCCATGATTGGATTTAGCATCACTAATTGCAGAAGACACTCCCCTTTGGCTGATTACAAATGGAATCCGCTGTGGATGTAGCTGACGTGATCATGACCTAATCCTATGAAATGTCCTCATTGCAACAGACAGGCCAGCGCTTGCCCAATCAGATGAACAGGTACCACAACTTGGCCAAGTTTACACCTGTCCCTAACCATGACAGCTGGTTTTAATGGCTTCAAATTGCGAAGCCCTGGGATCTGAATTCCTTGAGAGAGGGATTCCACCTGAGTTGCGTTTCACCCCTCCCGTGGGGAAGGTTCTGGTGGTAGACAGCCCTGAAAGCAGCCTGTTTCTGCGTTTTGGGCAGTTGCAGCCTGTGTAATCCCGGCGCTAAGTCCAGATGCAACCAAGCCTCTGTAGAAACCGCCGCAGAAGGCTCTGCTTTGTCCCCTTTCCTCTTTTTCAGTTAGGCCAATAGGCGACTTCCGCCTTGATCAGTTTCGCCTGAGCTGGGGGCCTATTTTTAGTAGTCAGAATTTGTTTGTTAATGCCACTACTGGTGTTTGGTTGGACTCAGTCCCTGCTACTGTTGGAGACTCTTTTCTTTCCCTCCGGGAAGCCGTCTGTGGGGGAGGGGCGCCCGTTGCCGGCTGCCGTGGCTTGGGGAACTTGCTGTTCCGAGACTCGCAGCCGGTCTGGGAAGCTGCCTGTGAGGGAGGGGTGCCAGCCATCGGCCACCACGGCTTGGAGAAGTGCGCACGGCTCAGGGAACCCACTGTTGCGGAGACTCGCAGCGGGTCCAGCCGGTCCAGACTAGGGTACGCTGTGTGTTCGGTCTCTATTGTGGCTCCGGGAGCTGTTCTGTATTGTTTCTGGCTATTTAGTAGTTGCTCTGGAGGATGAACTGAAATGCGCACACCTTACTAAGCCGCCATCTTGGCCCCCCTCAATAGCAGCCATTCTTATAGGCGTGAGGTGGCATCTCATTGTAGTCTTGATCTGCATTTCCCTTACAGCCAATGAAAATGAGATTTCTTCATGTGCTTTTGAGCCATCTGAGATGGCTGTGATATCATAACATGCTGTGATTGGTATTTGCTCTTCTGAGAAATGCCTATTCATATCTTTAGCCATTTTGTAAATGGGTTGTTAGTTCTTTTGTTGTTGAGTTGTATGATTCTTTTTTACATACAGGAAGTCAAACCTTTGTCCGCCATGTGATTTCCAAATATTTTCTCCCATTAAGTTGGCTGCCTCTTCACTTTTTTGACAAAGTCTTTTGAGGTGCAAAAGCATTTGATTTTGAGCAGTTCCCATTTATCTATTTTTTCTTTTGTTGTTTGTGCTTTGGGTGTAACGTTTAGGAAGCTACCTCCTCTCACTATATTCTGAAAATATTTCCCTACATTTTCTCCCAGAAGATTTAAGTGTTTGATCCATTTTGAGTTAATTTTTGTGTAGGGTGTAGGATAGGGGTCCTGTTTCATTCTTTTGGCTATTGATACCCAGCTCTTCCATGCTCATTTATTGAAAAGACTATTTTGTCCCAGTTCAGAGGATTTGGGGGCCTTGTCAAAAATCAGTTGACCATAGATTTGGTGGTTTATTTCTGCACTCTTGATTCGATTCCATTGGTCAATGCTTCTGTCTTTGTGCCAGTATCATGCTGTTTTGACCACTGTGGCTTTATAATAGGTTTTAAAGTCAGGAAATGTTAATCCTCTCACTTTGTTCTTCTTTTTTAGGATGTTTTCAGCTATTCAGGGTCTCTTTTCCTTCCAGATGAATTTGGTAATTAGCTTTTCCAAATCTTCAAAGTAGGTTGTTAGAATTGTGATTGGTACTATGTTGAATTTGTAGATCAATTTGGGGAGAACTGACAGCTTAACTATATTTAGCCTTCCTATCCATGAGCAGGGAATGTCTTTCCACCTATTTAGATCTCCTTTGATTTCTTTTAGCAATGTGATGTAGTTGTCTGTGTACAAGTCCTTTACATCCCTAGTTAAGTTCATTTCTAAGTACTTGATTCTTTTAGTTGCTGTTTCGAATGGAATTTTTTGCTTAACTGACTCCTCAGCTGGGTTATTGATTGTTTTGTGACTCAACATATGGTCTATCCTGGAGAATGATCCATGTGTACTCAAGAAGAATGTGTCTTCTGCTTTCATTGGGTGCAGTATTCTCTCTATATATATGAGTATAGTTGGTTTACTGTATCATTTAAGTCCTATATTTCCTTATTTATCTTCTGACTAGATGTTCTGTCATTTTTTAATATTTTTATTATGAACAACAAACAATATAAACATTCTTGACATGGTCACAATCAGTGACTCACAGTATCATCACATAGTTGTGTATTCATCACCATGATCACTTTTTTTTTTTTTTTTTTTAACATGGGCAGGCACCGGGAATCGAACCTGGGTCCTCTGGCATGGCAGGCAAGCATCCTTGCCTGCTGAGCCACCGTGGCCCGCCCTGATCACTTTTTTTGAACATCTGCATCTCTCCGGCAAAAGAAAAAAGAAAAACTCATTCATACATGCCATACCCTTTACCCCCCTCATTGACCACTAATATTTCAATCTACTCAATTTATTTTAACCTTTGTTCCTATTATTTATTTCGTATCCATGTTTTTTACTCACTTGTCCAAACCACAGATAAAAAAGGAGCATTAGACACAAGGTTTTCATCATCACACAGTTACACTGAGAAAGCTATAAAATTATACAGTCATCTTCAAGAAACATGGCTACTGAAACAAAGCTCTACAGTTTCAGGTACTTCCCTCTAGCTACTCTAATATACCTTAAACTAAAAAGGGGATATCTATATAATGTATAAGAATAACCTCCAGGATAACCTCTCGACTGAAAAAATGATATAGTCACAGCTGCAGGGCCAAATGGGATTTTGTCTGTATTGGGGAGGAGGAATAGCTGAGTCTGCAAAATCATAGGAAGGCTTCCTTAGGGGAGCAAAAGCCAAGGAGAAGCCATGCAATATTAACTGTACCCCTTAAAGAGCCTTTCAGTGTACATTCCTGATAACACACAGCACCTTTCCGTACACTCTAGTGTGACTTTCTGGTTTATGATCGTCCTTAACCCAGACTATTAACTTCTTAAAAGCAGAAACTAGATAATGTTTTTTTGTTTTGTTTTACATGGGCAGGCCCCGAGAATCAAACCTGGGTCTCTGGCATGGCAGGCAAGAACTCTGCCTGCTGAGCCACCATGGCCCGCCCAGAAACTAGATAATGTTTTGTTTTTTGTTGTCTCCATGGTCTTGTTCAGAGATAAACATGTTATATATAGTCAATAACTTTTAAATTATTTTAAAAGTAATTGACTAACTTATCTTCCTTCTTTTAAAAGAATATTATATATAATAAGAATGTCCCTTTTACTATTTTTCCCAGTCTTTTTTGTCTTCTCTCCTCAGTGTGTCACTATGCATCCTTCTAAGATCTTCTAACACTTTGCATATTCATATATACCCATAAACAATGTGGCGTATGTTTTGGTTTTTATATAATAGAAATATTTATATCATTTTTCAACTTGCTGTTTTCAAAACCCCATATGAGATCTATCCAAGTTGATGTTTTTATAGATAGATCTTGTTCCTTAATTTTGCCTGCTATATAGTGTTTCATTGTATGAATCACTGTATCATGTTTTATTTATTTGTTCCACTACTGATTGACACTTAGCTTGTCTCTGATTTTTCACTATTATAATTATTCACTGATAAGAGTATCCATATTAACATTCATGTGCTTTACACACAGGAAGAAATTATTTATCAGCATATGGTTAAGCTACAGGAATGCAAACACATGAACAGCCTCTAGAAATGAGCTGCAGAGCAAGGATGGGTTTTCTTTGCTCTACCTTCAAGTCAATTGGGGGTGGGGAGGGGCAGTGACTTGCCCAGACTCAACAAAAACTGAAATTGGTAGGTGTAGCTGGGATACTAACTATGATACATACTGATGCAATTCAAATGCGCTTATTCAGGATAAAGTTTCTAAACTAATAGGGATTAAACCGCTAAAGAAGACTTCTGTTCCTGGAGAACCTGGTATTCAGCATTGTTAATATATGTCAGAATTTAATCTTTGCATTTATGGTCATCAAAATGACACAGGAAAATGGGTCATCCTCTACTGTGTCATGTTAATTTTGGCCAAGTGCCAAAACTGGCTTTTGGAGAAAGCTAAAAATCAAACAGTAAGTCCATGCTTGTTTACATAGTTTATCCTAAGATTTGGTCTAAAGTGCTGTTAAGACAAACACCAACTCTTCAATGAAAAACATAAACAGTAAAATGGTAGATTTCATAAGGTTTAATAATACAAATTATTATTTTAATGTTCAAATAATTTCATAAATTAACTCACAAATAAAGCAGATAATATGATGTACTGCTTTCCAAGTCCTTGCTCTAAATACCAATTCAAAAATTCAGAAAGGGCAAGAAAAAAAGGTGATTAAAATTAAAAGTAAAAATCCTGAATATTTGTAGCCAGACGTAACACAAGGAACAGAATGAAAAAAAATTCTTACAGACTGTGTCTTAATGTGTACTGCAGGGTACACGTTCACATACACACTTTTGTATTTAAGTCACAAAGAATAACATAAACACCTGTGAACCAACCACACACTCTAAAAGCAAGACAATCCCAGGGATTTAATCCCTCTACTTGTTCCCCTTTTCCATCCTTCTGCCTTACTCCCCCACCTCTACCATCACCACGAAGTTATCACTGCATTGTTTGGGTTATGCATAAGATGAGAATACTGGGAACATTTACAAGAGTGAAATATGCAAATTCTTTTTCAGTAGAAAAATAACTTTATATCCATCTCCTATTCATATACAATAGTCAGCAAGCAGCATCCCTGCTACTATAAAATCTTAACACTGGTACCATCCCTATTAAAAACATGAGTTTATTTTTTTAAAGGCATCACATAATTGATTTTTATGTGTCTTCACCTTCAAATGTACTACTAAGCTGATCAAAATAAGCCTAACTTTTTGATGTCTGAAAATAAAAACATTTAAACATATTAGAGGCATACTACTTCTAATTAGAAAATGGCTCAGAAGATTAAAATATTTATAGGCAACTTACCTCATGTAAATTCAATTCTTTTACTTTTTCCTTCAATATAACCTGTAAGACAAAAAAGTATGTTCTTATGCCCATTAGGATCTGTAACTTAATATACTCACACACATTTTTTTTTCTTGTGTATAGGTCATTTTCTCCCATATTCAATATTGGAGGGAATCTCTTTTTAGTGTTTAAGAGAGAAAGACATTTTCATTAGCATTCTTTTAATTTTAGCAATGATGCAATATCCTCCTGAAAAGCAATTTTGAAATCTCTGATAGATTAAATTTTGAGAAATGACATTAACACATGTTCATCTGAACTAAGCACTAATATGGTAAGAAAATAAACAATGTCAACTACCTCATTTATAGAGGCAATACTGATCAATACTGATTTATAGAGGCTGATGCCACTGATTGTTTAGTAATTTATAAAAGATAAAAAAATAAAGCCAATCTTAATCGTGGAAGTTTCGCTTACTATTATATATCACTGTCCTCATTAACTTTAGCTCCACCCAGAGCTATGTCAGTGTGTTTAAAATTCACTCAAGTGCTGCTCCTAACATGATGCTGCAGTTAACAATATCAGTTAAAATGAATGCTAAGTGACAAGCCCTTGATCTTGAGTCTTGCTCTTGTGAAGCTTTGGTATATAGCAGAGAAGCTTAGCCTACCTATAGGTATGCCTAAAAGTTACTTCTGGAGGACCTCTTCTGTTCCTCAGATGTGGCCTCACTCTCTCTAAGTCGAACTCTACAAGTAAAATCTGGTTCCTGCTATCTGGAACATGACATCAAGGGGTGAATGTCTTTCTGGAGGCCCTCCCAGGGATGAGTCTGGCCCTGGCACTGTAGGATGAACAATGCCATTCTGACCAAAAGGGGGAAAAGAAATGTAACAAATAAGGTATCAGTGGCTGAGAGAGTTCAAATGGAGTTGAGAGGCTACTCTGGAGGTCACTCTTATGCAAGCTTCAATTAGACATTGTTACCTATCATAACTTGCCAAATCCCAACCAAAACCATTCCAGCCAATCCTGAAGAACACCTAGGGCAATATATAAGATTCCACAAAGTTCCATGCACTAGGGTAACTTTCCAGAAACCTACAACCTTCAGATGGGTCCCTGGACCAGTTAAATCCTGAAACCTAGAGTATCCAGCCTCTCCAGAACATCAGCTAGTTCCATCTCTGAACCCCCATATTACTGACAGCCCCTTCTAACATGAAAAAGTTAGAATGGCCATAGCCCAAATACCCCTAGAGAATGGGAGAAAAATCAAAGGTGATGGTGGACTTATACAGAGAAGGTAGGGTTAACAAATGAGTGTGATTGCTGAATTATTATATTGATATTTCTTTTAGTCTCCAGTATCTTAGAGCAACTACAAGTAAAAGCCTAAAATTGTGGAATTGTAACCCATACCAAACTCTGAAATCTGTTCTATAACTAACTGTTACACTGTGCTTTGAAATTTATTGCTTTTTTGCCTATGTATTTTTTCACAAAAAAGAAAAAAAAGTCAATTGTGGTTTGATAAAAAAAATACTTATTCCTTCTAGCCTCCAATGTTCTGGAGCACCTAGAAGGAAAAATCTGAGATGACGGCATGGTAACCTATGACAAACTCTGTGATCTGTCTTGTAACTACTTGTTGAAGAGTGCTTTAAAAACTACTGCTTTTTTTCTTTCTTTGCTTTGTATATATGTTTATTTTTTAATCTTTTTTTTTGTTTATATATATATGTTATATTATACAATTTAAAAAAGTTAAAAAAATGAATGCAAAGTGATAAGAACGCAGATTACTACTTGAAAGGAAATTTTCTGAGAATAAACTAAACTTATTAGGGTTATATTTCATCTTAAAATAAAAAAAAATAGGCAAGTGAAATTTGGGGAAAATCTCCAATTTGGGGGCATCTTATATTCCTAAACCAAAAATAGTTTTGAGGGTATGTCACATTTTTAGAAATTATAACCAGAAGCTACTACTCAGCTATTTAGTAGTGTACTAATTTTGAACTGGTATCTCTTCTAATTTATTGGAATCCCTGCACTCTATTAAGATAATAGTAACTCCAAAGACTACATGGTACAGCATTTCTCTTTAACAAAATGTTGGGTGAAGTTCCTTGTCAAATAATATCATCTGAACTTTCTATAGCTTTTCTTACTTAAGAAAGACAATACTTAGGAAAGCGAATTTGATCTATTTTGTACTGCACAGTGGTAAATGATATCTAAAATGAACATGAGTAAATCCAATCCCTGTTTAAAATGTGAATGGAAATCTGAGTTCTCATTTTTGGAGGAAAAACATAATCAAAGTAAATTTCTCACCTGTTTGTATGCATAAAATTCTTTGTGTGCTTGATGCCTTAGCCTAAAAGACAGAAATAATTAATGAAATATTAAGATTTCTAACATAATTTGAAAAAATTAAATATTAATTTATGGTTTACAGTTTAAACTCCAGACTTCTTTATCTTAGAAACATACCCAAATGATGTATTTCCTACCAGGTAATATGAAAGTACTCAGTAAACCAAGTCTGTTACCCAAATATAAGTTACAAATATTATTCCTAGTGAAATCTCACTACAACAAAATCTCAATATAACAAATATTTCAATGAAGAAAATTCAGTTATTTCATATGGGTGATGGTCCACTCATTTCAATAATATTTAACATGATATTTTTAACCCCCAAAATTTAAGAATAACATATCCAGTAAAAAACAAAACTACCTGTATAACTGTTACCCAGATCAAATTACAGAACATTTCCAGCCCTTCTGAGGCTTCTGACATGGATCCTTCCAAAAAATCTAGATCATCTGATATACACTCTTCTGTGTGCCTTCCTTTAGTCAAATTCTTACCAAATTCATCCATGTTGCAGTAGTTTCATCTTTTTAATTGAGTATTCCATTGTATGAATATAGTACAATTTATTTATCTGTTCTACTGTAGATGAATATTTAGTTTATTTCCAGTTTGGGGCTATTATGAATAACACAGCTACACAAATTCTTATGTTTTGGTGGACATGCACACTGTTGAACATAAACTTAGAAGCAGAGTTGCTGGTCCTAAGTCCATGCACAATTTCCTACTCCTATAGATGCGTAGTTTATGAGAGTTGTAGTTGTTCCATATCTTTGTCATTGCTTGATAGAATCAGTTTAAACTTTTTTAGCCGGTCTGGTAGGTGCAGAATGGTATTTTATTTTGGTTTTAATTTGCATTTCCCAAACGATGTTTAGAATCTTTTCATATGCTTATTGCCCATTTGGACATCCTTATTTATGAAATGTCTTCCTGTCTTTTGTCCATTAAAAAATTATTTGGCTATATTTTTCTTATTGATTTGTAGGAGTTGTTTATATGTTTTAGATAGAAGTTGTGCCTAGGTACTGTAGTTATGTTCCTGTTCCTCTGTGGCATGCCTTTTCAATCTCTTCATAGCATGTTTGGATGAACAGAAGTTTTTAATTTAATGAAATCCAAGTCATCTACCATTTCAAACAAGGTTAGCATTTTTTTGTGTGTCCAATTAAAGAAATCTTTGCCCACCTCAAGATCATGGAGATATTCTCCTGTGTGAGGGTGTGAAGATAATTTATTATTTTACCTTTCCCTTAGTACCTCCCATAGGTCCAGTGATGAGGTACCCACTCAGCTTTGTTTATCTGGGAATGTCTTAATCTCTCCTTCATTTTTGAAAGATAATTTTGCCAGATATAAGTTGTCAGTTTTTCTTTCAGCACTTTAAATATGTCATCCCACTGTCTTGCCTCTGATTTCCATTGAGAAATCTGCACTTAATCTCACTGAGATTCCTTTATATGTGACATGTTGCTTCTCTTTTGTGGGTTTCAGATTCTCTCTTTTATCTCTAACATTCAACAATTTAATTATAATATGCAGCAGTGTGGGTTTATTTGGCTTTATCCTGTTTGGAGTTTGCTGAATATGTATATTCATGTCTTTTGTAAATTTTGTGAAGTTTTCAGCAATTATTTCTTTGAACATTCTCTCTGCCCTTTTCTCTTTCTTCTCTTTCTGGGAATCCCATAATGCATATTCTGGTTCACCTGATGGTGTCCCACAGGTTCCTGATGCACTGTACACTTTTGTTCTTTCTTCCTTCTGTCCCTCAAACTAGATGGTTTTAATTGTGTTATCTTCAAGTTCTTCTGCCAGCTCCAATTTACTGTTAAGCTGCTCTGGGGAATTTAAATTTCTGATTCTGTGATCTTCAGCTCTGTTTGGTTCCTTCTCATAACTTCTACCTCTCTACTGATACTTTGTTTTTGTTCATTTATTGTTTCTTCCTTGATTTTCTTTAGATCTTTGTCTAGGTTTCCATTAGCTCTTTGAGCATATTTAGGACCACTTTTTAAAAAGGATTTGTCTGTTATGTCCCAGGTCTGGTCGTCCTCACTGATAACTTTAATTTCCTCCTTTCCCGGGGCTATTGCTTCCTTTTATTTGCTAGATTTTGTAATTTTTTGTTGAAACTTTGACATTTTGATATCTGAGGGTGCTATTGCTGAAATTTAGACTCCGAGGCATCTATTCCTCAAGTCTGTTTTCCACCTAGTGTTATGTCAGAGCTTTCCTTGAATGCCAGGAACTAACAAAAAGAAAAAAATGGGGGTTTGGGAGAAAACACTTCTCCAGGTCATTACAGACTGACCTGTGTGACTACTCTCCTTCAGGATTTATCCATAAAATAAATTTAGAAAATAGCTTGAGTCTGAAGTGTAGTTGCTGCATTGAACCTTTCAGCACCTGCTGAGTCTTGTCTTGTCTTGGCCATGCCCATGTGGCCCATGGAACTCCCCCATTTATAGGATGGGAATGTCATCTTTTTCCCAGGAAAGAGTTTCCTCATGGTTCCAGGCACTGCATTGTATGTCTTACAGCCAGCAATCTCTTGCCCCAGGCAGCCACTTGACTGTTCTGGGATGGTAAATCTCTCGGGCCACACTAGACAGACTGGACCAGATATATATGCTTCTAGTACATGCATGAGGGTTATTCTGCTCCATCTGGAATGGGGAACAAGGATCTGTACCAAGAGAACAGGACACCTCCAAGTTGAGCAGGGAGGAAGGGACCAGCCAGGGCACCAAGAGATCCAACCTAAAAGGTTGTCTTTTTCTTGATAGAGCACTCATCCTGATACTCCAGTCCTTTAACTCTTCTCTGGAGCTTTGAAAAAGACATTCTAGTTTTTCAAAGCTTCTGTGATAAGATGGAGCTCTGAAGTATCTCACTTCCCCATTTTGAGTGGGGCAGGGCCTCATGCTGATTTAAAAAAGTCATTTAAAAATTTTTTATTAGAAAAGCTATAGCTTTAGAGAAAAATCATGCAGAAAATACAGACTTCCCATATACTCTTCAATACACACACATAGCATGGTTTTTCCATTATTAGCACTTTGTATTAGTGTGGTACCTTTGTTACAACCAATGAAACAAATATTATAATTATACTATTAACTATAGTCCATAGTTTACCTTAGGGCTCACTCTATTGTACAGTCCTATGGATTTAAATTTTTTTATTTTAGTAACATAAAAACAATATAAAATTTCCCCTTTTAACCACATTCAAATACATAATTCAATGGTGTTAATTAAAATCACAATGTTGTGCTACCATCATCATCATCCATAATCAAACTTTCCATTACCCCAAACTGAAACTGTACCAATTAAACATTAATTCCTCTACCACCATCCTGGCCCTTAGTAACCTGCATGCTAGTTATTGATTCTATGAATTTGCTTATTCTAATTACTTCAGATCAGTTCAGTGAGATTAGATAATATTTGTCCTTTAGTGTTTGGCTTAATTTACTCAACATGTCTTCAGTGTTCATCTATGTTGTTACATACATCAGATTCACTTCTTTTTATGGCTGAATAATATTCTATTTTATGGAAATACCACATCTTGTTTATCCTTTCACCTGTTGTTAGACACTTAGGTTCCTTCCATTTTTAGGCAATTTCAAATAATGCTGCTGTGAACACTGGTGCAAAAATACCTGTTTGACTCCCTGTTTTCAATACTTTTGGGTAAATACTAGAAGTGAGATTGCCAGGTCACATGGTAATTCCACACTTAGCTTTCTATGGAACCACCAAACTGTTTTCCACAGCAAATGCACCATTTTACATTCCCATCAACAATGAACAATTATTCCTATTTCTTCACACACACTCTGTTTGTTTGCTAAAGCTGCTGGAATGCAATATATCAGAAATGGATTGGCTTTTGCAATGGGGATTTATGAACTTACAATTTACAGTTCTTAGGCCATGAAAATGTCTCAATTAAGGCATCAACAGGATGTTACCTGGACTCTGAAGACAGACTGCTGGCATCTGGGACACCTCTGTCATATGGGAATGCACATGGTGGATGTCTGCTGGTTCTTCACTCCCAGGTTTTATTGCTTTCAGCTTCTGGTTTCAGTGTTTTCCTCTGTGGGTCTTCTCTTAGCTTCTCGGGGCTTTTTTCTTTAAGCTCTTTGGGTTTTTATACCTTTTATCCTCTCAGAAAGGACTTCAGTAAAAGAATCAAAACCTACCTTGAATAGGCTGGTTCACATCTTGATTGAAACAATTTAACCTAACAGTCTGCACCCACAAGAATGTATTTTAAAAAATGGTCTTTTTCTGGAGTACAAAACAGCTTCAAATCACCACACGTATTTTCTGTTTTTTTTGAACAGCAGCCATTCTAATGCGTGTGAAATCTCACGGTGGTTTTGATTTGCATTTCTCTAACGGTAAATGATGCTGAGCATTTGTTCATGTGTTTATAGATCTTTGTATATTATCTTTGGAAAGACGTCTATTCAAGTTTTTGTTCATTTTTAAATTGGGTTGTTTGTCTTTTGTTCTTGAGTTACATTATCTCTCTATATATTGTAGTTATTAAACCATTACCAGATATGTTGTTTCCAAATATTTTCTCACATTCCACAGGTTGTCTTTTTACTTTCATGAAGTCCTTTATGCACAAAAGGTTTAAATTGTGAAGAAGTCCCATTTATCTATGTTTTCCTTTGTTGTTCATGCTTTAGCTTTCAAGTCTAAAAACCTATTACCTATTACAAGGTCCTAAAGATGTTCACTATGTTTTCTTCTAGGAGTTTTATAGTTTTTGTTCATATATTTAGGTCTTTGGTCCATTTTGAGTTAGTTTTTGTATATGGTATGTGGTGGGGATCCACCTTCATTCTTTTGGATATGGATACTGAGTTTTCCAAGCACTGTTTGGAGAAAAAAATTATTCTTTCCCTGTTGAGTGGACTTCGCATTCTTGTCAAAAATCAGTCAGCCATATATGTAGAATGGAATGATATCTTAATATTTTGTCTGTTAATTTTTTTTAATTAATAAAAAAATTAAAAAAAAAATCAGTCAGCCATAGATGTAAGGGTTTGTTTCTGGACTCTTAATTCTATTCCACTGGTCTATATGTCTGTCCTTATGCCACTATCATGCTGTTTGATTACTTTAACTTTGTAGAAGATTTTAAAATCAGGAAGTGTGAATCTTCCAACTTCTTTCTTTTTCAAGATGTTTTTGGCTGTTTTCCTTACCCTTCCATATAAATGTTTTTCGGTTTTCTTTTTTGCCTCTCTTTCTTTTTTTTATTGATATATATTATATATTCATATACCATGTAATCCTCCAAAGTGTACAGTCAATAGTTCACAATATCATCATATAGCTGTGCATTTACCATAACAATCAACTTTCTTGTGTGTGTGAAAAATAACATTTATACAAAAAAAGTAATACATTTCAAAGCACATAGCAACAATCAGTTGTAAACAGATTTCAGTTTGGTAGGGGTTACAATTCTACATTTAGGTGTTTACTTCTAGCTGCCGTAAGATACTGGAGACTAAAAGAAATATTAATATAATGATTTAGCAATCATACTCATTTGTTAAACGCTACCTTGTCTGTATAACTCCACCATCACCTTTGATCTTTCTGTTCCTTTTTAGGGGTATTTAGGCTATGCTCACTCTAGCTTTTTCATGTTGGAAGGGGCTGTCAATAATATGGGATAGGAAGATGGGACTAGTTGATGTTCTGGAGAGGCTGGCCCCTCTACATTTCAGGAGTTTTCTGGTCCAGGGACCCATCTAGAGGTTGTAGGTTTCTGTTACAAGTTACTCTCATGCATGGAACCTTTGTAGAAGCTTATATAATGCCCTAGTGTTTTTTAGGATTAGCAGGAATGAATGGTTTTGGTTGGGGTTTGGCAAGTTATAATAGATAGCAATATCTAACTGAAGTGTGTATAAGAGTGACCTCTAGAGTAGCCTCTCAACCATTACAGAGTTGGACTTAGAGAGAGTCCACATCTGATCAACAAAAGAGGTCCTCCAGAGCTAACTATTAGGCATACCTATAGGTAAGCTAAACTCCACTATATCCCTTCCATATAGATATGATGATCAGCTTTTTCATTTCTGTAAAAAAAAGGTTGTTCGAATTTTGATTGGGACTGTACTGAATCTATAAATGCCTTCAGGTAGAACTGACATCTTAACAATATTTATTCTTTTAACCATGACCACAGAATGTCCTTCCATTTATTTAGGCCTTCTTTTTTTTTTTTTTTTTTTTTTTTTTTTAAAGGAAAGACAGAGAGAAGGAAGGAAGGATAGAAGGAAGAAAGGGAAACATTTTTAAACATTTTCTTGTTTTATTGTATTTTGTTTCTTTGTTTTTGTTACATGGGCTGGGGCCGGGAATCGAACCGAGGTCCTCCGGCATAGCAGGCAAGCACTTTGCCCGCTGAGCCACCGCGGCCCGCCCTAGGCCTTCTTTGACTTTTAGCAATGTTTTATAGTTTTTCATGTACATGTCCTTTAAATCGGTGGTTAAATTTATTCCTAGATACATCATTCTTTTAGTTGTTATTGTAAATGGAATTTTTCCTTGATTTCCCCTTCAGATTGTTCATTGCTAGTGTACACGTCTGATTTTTGCATGTTGATCTTGTACCCTGCCACTTTGCTGAATTTATTTATTAGTAGTTCTGTTGTGGATTTTTCAGGATTTTCTGTATATGACATTATATATAAAATGTCATTGGCACCCAGGCAAAGTTTCACTTCTTCCTTTCCAATTTGGAGACATTTTATTTCTTTTTCTTAACTAATTGCTCCAGCAAATAGTACTTCCAATACAATACTGAGGAACAATGGTTCGGTTTCATTGATTACACATTTGTTTTCTATTTCATTAATTTATATACTTAGTTTTTTAATTTTCTTCTTTCTACTTTCTTTTGGGTTTAATTTGCTGTTTTTTTTTTTAGTTTCATAAAACTAAAAATTTCCCTTAGGTCAAATGTATTCATCATATACTTCAAACAATCCATATCTTTATTGCATTTTTTTTGGTTTGCCTATTTTACTAAGAGAAGTGTACAGTTTTCATATAAAGAAAAAATATGAACGTCAATGAAGTTCATTAAAACGGGACTAGATTTGCAACTTTTTTTTTGCTTATCTGAACCTTTCAATTGGATTTACACGTTTTCCCAAAACAAAACTTGCCACTTAGAGCCACAGCATGGGTCAATTTGTACTCACCTTTTTCTTCAACCTTTGGCTCAAAATTCATCTCTTTTAGAAAAACCTCCCTTAAATTAACTTCACCCAACTGATTACTCCTTTACTCTGAATTCCTCTAGTCACCTACATATTTTAGATGGCACTAGTTTATTTTTCATTTGATACATTAAGGTATGCATTTGACACAAATATATTTTTTTTACTATTCCTTCCATGAAATATACTAGTAAATGTAGAGTGTGCTTTTTTATATGGGGCAGGGGGGAGGATAAAGTAGAGGGGAGGATATGGAATAATATTTTTAATTTCATTTTTCTTAAGAAGTTGTTAAGCATTATCTTTTTCAAAAAAAGTAAAGCAGATTCTGTTTTCATTAAAAACCTCTGGCCTCTCCTGGTGCCTGCCCATGCAAACAAACAAACAAACAACAAAAAACCTCTGGCCTCATATGACCCAGCAATACCATTGCTAGGTATCTACTCAGAGGACATGAGGACAAAGACACAGACATTTGCACACCAAGCTTATAGCGGCATTATTTACAATTGTGAAGAAATGGAAACAGCCAAAATGTTCATCAACAGACGAGTGGCTAAACAAGCTGTGGTATATACATATGATGGAATATAATATTCTGTAAAACAGAATAAGTTATGAAGCATGTAACAACAAGGATGGACCTTAAGGACATTATGCTGAGTGAGATTAGCCAGAAATACTGTATGGTTTCACTGATATGAACTAACATTAATGAATGAACTTGGAGAATTTCCGTTAAGAATAGAGGTCATCAGGAGATAGAAATAGGGTAGATATTGGGTAATTGAAACTGAAGGGATAAGACTGTACAATGGGACTGATTGTAAAATTTCAGAAATGGATAGCACAATACCACCTAACTGTAATACAGTAATGTTAGAACACTGAATGAAGCTGAATGTAAGAATGATAGAGAGAGGAGGGCTGGGGGCACAAATGATATCAGAAGGAAAGATATTCAATAAAGACTGCGATGGTATAATCTAGGAATGCCTAGAGTATATAACGATAGTGACTAAATGTACAAATTTAAAAAATGTTTCTGCATGAGGAAGAACAAAGGAATACCGTTACCACAGGGTGCTGAAAATGGTAATTAATGTTTAAAACTTTTAACTTAATGTGTAAGACTAGAGCAAAAAATATTTGGTACAAATTTTTTATTTCAACTAGTGCATTTCCTAATATAACTTATGTAGACAGCTTAACTGAACACCATAAATACATGGAACCTTGAGTAGGACATGAGATTTTGTTGGTTTGTCCAGAGTGATGCCCTGATAAATCCCAGAAGGATCTGAACAGTGAATAAAAAAGTATTTTCAAAGTCCCCTTTGGGGAATGGTGAGAAAGAGGGAAAATTTAACTTCCCCAAGTTGAATTCTTGATATTCTCACAAGCAGTGAGGACAACCAAAGCTATAGGCTGAGCCCCAAATCTTGGGGTTTGCTCATATGAAACTTAACCCTACAAAGGACAGGTCAAGCCTACTTAAAATTAGGCCTAAGAGTCACCCCAGGAGAACCTCTTTTGTTGTTCAGATGTGGCCTCTCTCTCCAGCCAACACAACAAGCAAACCCACCACCCTCCCCCTGTCTACGCAGGACATGACTCCCAGGGGTGTGGATCTTCCTGGCAACGTGGGACAGAAATCCTAGAATGAGCTGAGACTCAGCATCAAGGGATTGAGAAAAACCCTAGAATGAGCTGAGACTCAGCATCAAGGAATTGAGAAAACCTCGACCAAAAGGGGGAAGAGAGAAATGAGACAAAATAAAATGTCAATGGCTGAGAGATTCCAAACAGAGTCGAGAGCTTATCCTGGAGGTTATTCTTATGCATTAAATAGATATCACCTTGTTAGTTAAGATGTAATGGAGAGGCTGGAGGGAACTGCCTGAAAATGTAAAGCAGTATTCCAGTAGCCATGTTTCTTGAAGATGATTGTATAATGATATAGCTTTCACAATGTGACTGGGTGGTTGTGAAAACCTTGGGTCTGATGCTTCTTTTACGTACCTTATCAACAGACAAGTAAAACATATGGAATAAAAATAAATAATAGGGAAAACAAATGTTAAAATAAATTTAGATTGAAATGCTAGTGATAATGAAAGGGAGGGTAAGGGGTATGGCATGAATGAATTTTTTTCTGTTGTTGTTTTATTTCTTTTTCTGAATTCTGATGCAAATGTTCTAAGAGAAATGATCATGATAATGAGTATACAACTATGTGATAATATTGTGAATTACTGATTATATATGTAGAATGGAATGCTCATAAGTTAAGAACGTTAGTGTTTGTATGTTGGTATATTTAATAAATAAAATAAATTAATAAAAAAACCCTCTGGCCTCAAAATTTTAAAAAGTTTTAAAATATCCTTAATATGCAAGTCTGTCTTTTGAGAGGTTATGAAATTCTGAAATGGTTATTTTGTAATGAAGCCTGATAAATGTGAGTCAATTGCTGTTCTTTCTTTCCTTTTATTATTATTTTTAAATGGTTAAGAATACATTCTTTGGGTCACACAGAGTCCCAGTTCTAACTAACCTTCATCTGTGACTGTAGGAAAGATATCATTTAATTTCTATAAAATAAAAATAATTAAATTACCTAAGACAACTGCAGGACAGGTTTTGGCACAGAGTAAGCATTTAATAAACGTTGGTTGCTCAAAAAAATATCTAAAAGAGAATGATGAACAGTCCTGGAGAAAATAAAACCATGTAGCTATGGTCTTTACAAATGTGTGGTCTCCATTCTCACCTAGACTTTCCACATTGCTCTCTGATTCTTCTACCTATTCATATTTAGTTCTAAGCTTCCACACAGTGGTCATTCTCTTTAAGCTTTATCCCACCACCTCCTCCCACATAATTTTTAACTTTGAATATTCTACCCCACAGAAAAAAAGAGGATTCCAGCTCTTTGACTGCCAGCCCCACATACCCTCTCAATTCACCTCTGTCTTAGGAGAAAGCATTCTGTTTAGTACTAATACCTTTATCTCTCTTAGTTGTATCTCACTTCAACTCTGCGCTGGTTTGAAAGGATGTATGTCCCCTAAAAAAGCCACATTTTAATCTAAATCCCATTTCGTAAAAGCATAATAATCCTTATTCAATACTGTATGTTTGAATCTGTAGTTAGATCATCTCCCTGCAGATGTGATTTTAATCAAGAGTGATTGTTAAACTGGATTAGGTGATGACATGTCTCCACCCATTTGGGTGGGTCTTGATTAGTTTCTGGAGTCCTATAAAAGAGGAAACACTTCGGAGAATGAAGGAGATTCAGAGACAGCAGAGGATGCTGCAGCACCACGAAGCAAAGACTCCACTAGCCAGTGCTTTGGAGATGAAGAAGGAAAACACCTCCCTGGGAGCTTCATAAAATCAGAAGCCAGGAGAGAAAGCCAGCAGATGACGCTGTGTTCGCCACGTATCCTTCCAGCCAAGAGAGAAACCCTGACCATGTTCGCCATGTTCCTTCTCACTTGAGAGAGAAACCCTGAACTTCATCAGCTTTCTTGAATCAAGGTATCTTTCCCTGGATGCCTGTGATTGGACATTTCTATAGATTTGTTTTAACTGGGACATTTTCTCAGCCTTAGAACTGTACACTAGCAACTTATTAAATTCCCCTTTTAAAACGCCATTCCATTCCTGGTATATTGCATTTCTGTAGCTAGCAAACTAGGACAAACTCCTAAGAGAACTCCCTCTATGACCTACCTTTTTCGGAATATGCTCAACAACTGGTTTATTCTCCTTAATATTATATTTATAAATATGCCTAAATCTCTGTCTTAAAAAAAAACAGTAAAATATTCCTTGATTCTAACATTCCTTGATTCCTTGCTCCCCTCAGTCCCCAATATAAATGTTTCTCAGTCAAGATTCTTCAAAGAGAAGGAAATATTCCTTTTTTCTATTTCTATTTCTAATTCTCATCTTACTGGACCTCCCTTGGAACACTGACACAACTCACTCAACACATTGAAACCCTACTTGTGAGAGTACCTCCTATCTCTTGCCATTCCTTTCCAATCTCTTTCATGGTCTCCTCTTAAATATCAATGTTTCCCTAGGGTTTTGTCCTACATCATTTTATTTCACTATATACCCTCTACCTAGAGGACCTTTCCTTGTTTTAACTACTACCTATTATTGCAGATTGCCTATTTCCAGACCAGACCAGACCAGACTTCTTACAAGCTTTAAACCTATAACTATAGTATCCCACTGTATATTAAACATTTTGACTGTTACACAGGGAACTAAGTGTCTTCATGTCTGAAATAAAATCTATTATCCTTTTACTCAGAGGATAAATGCCTAGATGCATTTTCTGTCTCCACGAAGGAATTGCCATTTACCCAGTTGCCTACGTCAGAAGTTCAGGAAAGATTCTAAACTTCTCTCTTTTTTATCATTAATGTCTGGTCACCGGTTTCTGTTCATTTTCTTCTCCCAAATATTTCTTATACCCATAACATCTTCCTTAGTTCTACCATCATCATCCTGGTTTAAGACCTCACAATTTCTATTAAGTAACCAATTAAAGATTTTCCTAGTTTTTAGCTTAAATTTCACTAGTTATACATTTAAACATTCTGAAGTTATATATAGTTCTATAAGACCTGTAACAACAACAAAAAACTAGTAGTCTTCTACCTTTCCCCAGAGACACCCATTTTCTCCCTTTTTAACTCATTGTTTTGGTTTACTTCATGTCTCTTAATAACTTGCTTGAATTGTTATGTCTTGATTTTTCAGTTTTAGGCCTATCTGTTGACTTCCTCCTAGGGAAATCATTCATTTATTCATTCACCCAACAAATAGTTACTAGTGCCTAATATTATGCCAGGCACTGTTCTGGATCTTTTAGATACAGCAAACAGAACAGACAAGTATCTTATCTGGGGAGAATAAATCAGAATATTCTATGATTCTAAAATAAAATCTCTCCTGGCAAAGTAAAATGTCCTTCTTTTGTGCTCCAGTAGTTCACTGTGCATTTCTGTTCAGTGTACAGATTCTAAACTACAAAGTGTAAGACTATGGTTGGTGATGGTGTCTTGTTTAGACTTAAAGTGTGTTCCTCCTATGGTTCTGACGTGTCTAGCTGTGACTAGAGGGATCTCCTTGCTTGAAGAACCTGTTGGGAAGATGTTGGAAAGCTCAGATTATTCTAAAAAATGGGTCTGGGTAACTTTGGAAGAAGTGGATCTATGGATCTCTAGATTAATTATAAATGACTTGCTAATTTAAGCTTAAGTTTGAAGGTTAAAGGTAAAAACAGGATGATCAGAAAGGGAAAGCTACTTAGGTCATGATTAAATTTCAAACTGTTTGTATACAATTGGTTTTTCTGATTCAACATGATAATTTTATTTTAGTGTAGCAGAGTCCTATTTCTTATTAGTTTGATTATAAAAAAGGATAAAATGAAGTCCTGTGATAATACATGAAAATATATGCTATCACTATTTTTCTTTATCTCTTTGCTATATTTGTTTGATGCTATATTTGCTTGATTAATAAAAAGAATTCAATGAGGTAAAATGGTGTTTCAGAACTTATTTCTTAAGAAATTTACCCAGAAACACAGTTGGTATATTAGCGTCTTTTAAAAAAAGCTAAGGCATTAATTATTTGATATAGTTGTAAAAACTATACTATGAACTATAGATTTTAAGACTTTATATTTTATATATGCTAACTCTTCCTTAATGAACATTTTCTTCATTATGTTTTTTAATTTTTCTATTATTTTTTCTTTTAAAAAATAATTTGGTTTCAAATATTAAATATACAAATTATTGAGTTAACCACCATTTGTAGAGGAATTACAAAAAAATGCAGGTCTGAAAAAATGAAAATATTTTTCTGCCATGAGGTCTTGTTTGTGCTATCATTAATTCTCTAATTTAAAAAAAATTTAAAAACTACTTTCTGCTAAATTTTTCTGTAAACTACAAACTGCTCTAAAAAATACTGTATTAATTTTTAAAATGCTGAATAGTTACATAAAACTTATTAAACTACTATTGAAGAAATGTTAGAAAAATTTCTGGAAATAAACAGATATTTATGTTTCTCCTGAATACTATGGTTGCATTAGCCTCAAAAATTTTTCATTTATATATCTGAGCAGGATCTAAAAAATCATAAGCAGCCAATATATCTATGAGATATAAGAAGCAATTACATTTTTTGACAATTTCAGAAAAGACCTACTTTCTGTGAAGAATGTAAAATCACCTGTCAGAAAATTCAGAAACCACATAATTATTCAAATTTGATCATTGGTCAATACTGATCCCCCAAACACTGATGGCAACAATAAAATACTGCTAATAGATATAGGATAGTATTATCTTAACCATAATCATATACTATGACAAATACTAAAAAATGTTAGATGCATAGTCATTTAATGAAACATGAGTTCCCACTCTTTTACTCCATAAAGTTCTTTGAACAATACAATTTAAACATCTTTATAGTCTCTGTTTTGGCTTAGAAAATTAGGCTGTATTTAAAAACTTAAAACAGAGAAAATGCTTCTTAAACTGTTTAGCTGGTAAATCTTTACCAGCTAAATTCATTGCCATCCCAAGTGACATGTTACTCACAGAACATGTGCTACAGGGCCTGTGGGATATTTACTGCTTTTGTGGATAATCATTTCAACACCTTACCAGTTTGACAACAAACTGGGGCTTGAAATCTTCTCAAGAGACTAAACAAAGCATTTTAAAGGCTTGGACCTTGTCTTGGACATTGTTTTCTGACCTCCAATGACTGTAGCTATTAATAATGCAATACGCTACTGAAATTGATATCTCTGTGAAAGCAGAAAAAAATCCTGGGAAAAGACTGACATAAGCCTATTTGGAGCAAGGGTTTACATAGTGGGAAAATAAATAAGGAAAATTTTCCCCTATAGTATAATAAAACACCTCATCAGCAGATAAGAAAATTGTAGAAAGGAGTTTTGCTGAGATTAACAGGAGATTAAAATATCAAGCCACCTTTAACTTTAGAAAATTTGATTATATTTATAATATTTTTTTAACCTGAGGGAAAAGAGTTGGTTTTTAAATTGATTATTTAAAATATTGTGAAGTAACATAGAATGAAAATTGATTACCTAATCAAGTAGCAACAGAAGAGTAAACTAAGGATGAAGACAAATATAGCAGTGCCAAAAACCACAATATATATGTTGAGAGGCAGATTCTGGAATCCGATGTTAGGCATCCTGAAGTTATAATGTGGGAAATCCGCACTCATGGATGAACTGTGGATGAAGAAAAGAATGGGGGAAAAAATGTGTAAAGACTAAGAACCAAGACAGCATATCTTTATAAATGAATAAAGGTAAAAGATTTCTAACACTTGGCTTCATTTGAAAAACAAAATTGATAATTTATTAATATGTTTGCCATTCATTTATTCATTCATCATTCCACAACTATTTATTGCATGCTTACTATGTACCTGACACTATTCCAGAGGCCAGAGATGCTACATAAAAAGTTTTACAAGTTCTATTTGTTCTTTAAAAGGCATTTCACTGAACCAATTCCAGTAATCAAAACATATGAAAAGTTCAATCTCACAGAAGAGAGACAGGAGGAAAAAAAGACAAGTCTTAAGAATTTTCAAATCGTTAACCCTTCACTTGACTTATATAGTAGCAATGTGTATAACTGTTAAACACTAGAAATAACTTAGATATCTCATAAGTAGGTAAGAGAATACTTATGCGGTCATATGGTATAATATGAGGTCATGAACATCTATGTTCTCAAATAATCTTAATGTCAAAGGAAATATAAAGATATGTGGGGAAAATTAAGCAGAATATAAATTGTATATATAAAAATATGATGCCAATTTTGTAAGATAAAAAAATTGGTATATATGTATGATATGTATGTATGTATGTGTGTTTGTGTGCATGTGTATATACATATATACACACACATGTATATACACATATACATAGATATAAGGCAGAAAAAAGCCTGAAAGATACATATCAAAATGTTAACAGTGGCTTGAGGTTCACTAGTCATTTTGATTTTCTTCTTTATATATTTTTTATATTATTTTCTACAATCAAAATTATAATAAAAGCGGTAGTGCTGGTGTGTGTTTATTTTCTAATCCCTTTAGACCAGATACTGTTTAAAGCATTTCATTGGCATTATTTTATTTAATCCTCACATCAAACTTCTATAGGTAGATACTATAACTTCCCTATTTTAGAAGCAGGGAAACTAAGGCTTAGAATCATCCTGTCTTGTTTTGCTTTTAGGTGCATAGTCCAGGAATCCAACCCGAGTCTCCTGCATGGAAGGCGAGCATTCTACCACTGAACCACCTGAGCACCTGAACCGAAGTTTAGAGAATTTCAGTCACACAGTCATGACTGGTGAAGTAGGTTCAGGAGTTGGGCCTCTATGACTCCAAAGCCTATATGCTTTACTGTTTATTTCACATGTTAGTTTTATAGTCAGAAAACAGCAAATGGTGTTTAAACATTAAGAAAGGGTCTATCTCTAATGATCACCACATAGTTACAACTCTAGGAATGGAGGTTGTACCCTTTTTAGGTGAGGTGCTATAAAGTGTGATTATATGGAAGAAGAAATAGATATGATTCATCACACCTTCTCACTAGAGAATTTTTCTTGCCATTTTGATTCCTTATAAAATAAACAGCTCCTGCCAGGCCCATTTATCAAGACTAAAGACTGATAACTGAATTATAACTATGACTACTGCCAAAACAAAATACAGCAAAAATGTACCAAACACAATATTTCTACTTTTATTTATGTATGGAAAATTAAAAATGGGCTCACAGATCTTTAAAATCCTGCTGATTCCTGGAAGGGTTAACTACAGCATAATGTAACCACCACTGAAAAGCTGACTGGCTATATATGAAACTTAAGTCTCAGTATCACTTTAATTTCCAGCTTCTAATAACTTATACCAGAAACTTAATAGCTCTACAGAACAACTTCACTCCACAGTAATTCCTTTCTGAAAACTTCCCAATTTAAAGACTGGGCAATGTTTAATTAGTTTGGGTACTTCAGCCATTTCTGGGTTGGCTCAGTTACAGCAAGTTCTTTTACTCAAATATATAATTTCCTTTTTTCTATACTCAGATCTTTTTAGGAAAGGAGGGTAGGATGTAGTTAAAAAGTACTTCAGCAAAAGTATCTAGCACACATATATTGCAGGGCTAAAAGAAAATTACAGTGTACCAAACTTAGCTCTTAACTTTCAAACTGCTCTAACAGGGCCTTAATTCAGTGATATTTGCTATAATCAAGACTTAGATTACTGTCCTTCAAACCTTCAGAATTATATCTCATCAGACAAACTGGCCTTGGTAAAAGACCACTCATTTTAGGAAATATGAGATTAAGCATCCATGCTAGGTGGGTTGGTAGAGAGTAAATAAGCAAACAGGCAGAAGGGGTATGCTGTAAAAAGTGACATGTTTGCAGTATGCAGACCGACATGCTTGTTCCTAGGATGTCACTAACCAGATGCCAGAACTTGACCCCTCTTTCCTCAATTTTCTCAGCTTTTGAATGGGATAATGCCTACCCTATCAACTAACTTCAAGGGATTTCTGGAAGTATAAAATGAGAAAATAGATACTAAAATGTCTTCAAACTCTTAAAAAAGTTGGGGTAAAAAGATTAAAGTTTTAGCGTGTTTGTGTGCATGCAAGTGTGTGCGCATGTGCACTTTTTTGGGGGTGGGTGGGTGGGTGGGTACATTAAATAAAAACAGTGAATGTCAAAAGAAAGCCCACGAAGGCTCAAGCTTTTGGAGATGACACCACTAAGCCTTTCTCAGGGAGCTCCCCTGCAGGCACTGCCATGCTTTGTGCCAAGCGGCCTGCCTACCTGGCCCCCACAGGCGGGGATCTTGGCCAGATCAAAACTGGCCAGCTTGGAGTAAGGCTAGTGGTGTGAGAATGTTGTTCAAATAGGACTCCTTGCACTGGGAGGTACCATCAAGCAATTCTTGGAGAATTCTGAACAGAGACACATGCATACTCAGAGCATTAGAGGCAGTGCTGTCATCAGAAGGAAGAGACAGCTTCCTCGATGCTCCTGGTAACTGACTGCAAAAACTTTCCTGTGATTATTCATTTCTTGGAGGGGCTTTAAATTAACCCAGATTACCAGAAGAAAATTTATGAATCTTCTCCTTTCTTTTGATAAATGAAATGGCTTAGCTACAAATGATATGTTGGCCTAACAGTTCAGGTAGATGGTAGATTTTTCAAAGGAGATGTTAATCCCTAAACATTTTAGTTTTATAAAATCTTCATCATGTGCCTTTTCAGCATGAGTATTAATAATCTTTTAAAATAACAATCTTTAAAAAAGAGAGCTACATATTTATCATCCTACCAATAAACACTCTTTGCTACTTAGATATTACAAATGTAAAAGTTATTTAGTAATTGCTTCTTGTGGGAGTGAAGAGGAGAAATAGAATATATAATGCACTGTTGGATCTTACTCGGCATTTCTGAGGAAGAGTCCCTTCATTCATATGAAAATCTTTTTTTCACTCTTATATTACTCCTATATACTGAAATCTCTAGCTCCAACCTAAATGTCAAAACATCTTATCAATTTATAAACAAAACAAGACAGAAAGATCGGAATATGTTATCAATAATGGGATTTCTCACCAAAAAGATATAAAAGAACAGATTACCTGAGATTTGGATCCATAGAGGACCTGAGTTTAATACAATACACCACAGCTAGATGGGCTGCAGCAGCGTTTCTCAAAGCGTGTTTGATGGCCGCATTCTTCTTAGACCAGTTCCTGTTCCCTGGACAATAAGTACCATTATCACCATCCCAGTAGTCAGTATTTTACTTTTGCTTCAAAAATGTTCAGAAAGGGAGACACCAGGAGTTATACATATTACTGAGTTTTATAATTTATGGTCCACAAACCAGGAAAATACCACTTATTTGTTTCTTATAAATACAAATCCAAGAAATATATTTTAAGGAATATTACTTTAGGTTCTATTAAGCTATTTTTAAAAATTGATATATAACACATAAAAAATGCACCCAAATTAAGTGTATAGGTCAAAGAATTGGGACAAATGAATAGACCCATATTACCACTACCCCAATCAAGATACAGAATATATCCATCTTTCCAGAAAGCTTCCTTGCATCTGTTTGTATTTAATCACCAGCCCTAACCTGGATGTCTATCACTACAGATTAATTATCCTTATCCTAGAATTTCATAGAAATGGAATCACACAGTACATACTCTTTTGCGTCCGGCTCTACTTGCTTAGGAGGTCTATGGAAAACTCTTTTAATCTTAAACACTTACGTAAAATACTTCACGTTATATTCCTAGTGTGTCCTGTTACCTACAACTGCAGTCTCTTAAAGATCTTAATCTTTAAAAATATTGATTTTATTGTTGATCCTTTGGTATTTCTTTCTACATGGTATTCTTTTCAGTTAATTTTTCTCCAGGGAAGAAATTTCGTGCAACCATCACCCATAATCCAATTTTAGAACATTTCACCATCTCAAAAGAAACCTTCTACCCATTAGTCCCCACTCCTGATTCCCACTCTCAGCCCCAGACAATCACTAACCGACTTTCTGTCTCTGAAGATTTGCCTTTTCAGGATATTTCATGTAAATGGAATCACATGATATGTGGTATCATATGATATATGGTTTTTTATGTCTGGCTTCTTCATTTAGCATAACTTTATTTTAGCTTCATCCATGTTATAGTATATTGTAGCACTTTGTTCTTTTTATTGCCAAATAGTATTCCACTTCATGGGTAAGCGATATTCTTTCACCAGATGAGGGGCATTTGAATTGTTTCCAGGTTTTGGCTATTATGAATAGTGCTGCTACAAGCATTCATGTACAAGTTTTTGTGTGGACATATCTTCATTTTTCTTTTGTATATACCTTGGAGTGAAACTGCTGGATCATATGGTTACTCTATGTTTAACCTTTTGAGGAACTCTGAGACTGTTTTCCAAAATGGCTGCACCATTTTAGAATCTTACCAGTATGTATGATGGTTTTAATTTCTCCACATCTTGCCAACACTTGTTATTTTTTTGGTTTTAGCTATCCCAGTATGTGTGAATGGTATCTCACTGTTTTAATTTGCAGTTGCTTAAGGACTAATGAGGTTGAGCAGCTTTTCATGTGCTTATTGGCCATTCATATATCTTCTTTGGTAAGATGTCTGTTCAAATCACTTGCTCATTTTATATCTGGGTTGACTTCTTATTGTTGAGTCTGAATTCTTTATATATTCTGGATATTTTCTCCCAGTCTGAAGTTTGTCTTTCTGCTTTCATCATTTCTTAATGATGTGTTTTAAAGCACAAAATTTTAAAATTTTCATGATGATCAATTTACCAATTTTTCCCTTCATTGCTTAGAGTTTTGGTGTTGTATCTAAGAAATCTTTGTTTAATTTAAGGTCTAAAGATTTACTCGTATGTTTTATTTCAAGAGCTTTACAGTTTCAGCTATATTATCTTTTTATTTTTTATCTCTGTAACTGTTAAAATTTTATAGAAATAATGCATTTATAAAAAGATAAAGTGAATATATAATTGTTGATAGTGGTAAAATTATAGGTGGTTTTTCCTTACATTTTATGTCTTGTTTTCATGTATATCAAAAGATACATTCATATTATAAGACATATTATCTTTTTTTTTTTATTAACGGAAAGAAAAAAAAATTAACACAACATTTAGAAATCATACCATTCTACATATGCACTCAGTAATTCTTAACATCATCACATAGATGCATGATCATCATTTCTTAGTACATTTGCATCGGTTTAGAGGAACTAGCAACACAACAGAAAAAGATATAAAATGTTAATATAGAGAAAAGAAATAAAAGTAGTAATAATAGTAAAAAAAAAAAAAACAACCCTATAGCTCAGATGCAGCTTCATTCAGTGTTTTAACATGATTACTTTACAATTAGGTATTATTGTGCTGTCCATTTTTGAGTTTTTATATCTAGTCCTGTTGCACAGTCTGTATCCCTTCAGCTTCAATTACCCATTATCTTACCCTGTTTCTAACTACTGCTGGACTCTGTTACCAATGACATATTTCAAGTTTATTCTCGAATGTCCGTTCACATCAGTGGGACCATACAGTATTTGTCCTTTAGTTTTTGGCTGGACTCACTCAGCATAATATTCTCTAGGTCCATCCATGTTATTACATGCTTCATAAGTTTATCTTGTCTTAAAGCTGCATAATATTCCATCGTATGTATATACCACAGTTTGTTTAGCCATTCTTCTGTTGATGGACATTTTGGCTGTTTCCATCTCTTTGCAATTGTAGATAACGCTGCTATAAACATTGGTGTGCAAATGTCCGTTTGTGTCTTTGCCCTTAAGTCCTTTGAGTAGATACCTAGCAATGGTATTGCTGGGTCGTATGGCAATTCTATATTCAGCTTTTTGAGGAACCGCCAAACTGCCTTCCACAGTGGTTGCACCCTTTGACATTCCCACCAACAGTGGATAAGTGTGCCTCTTTCTTCGCATCCTCTCCAGCACTTGCCATTTTCTGTTTTGTTGATAATGGCCATTCTGGTGGGTGTGAGATGATATCTCATTGTGGTTTTGATTTGCATTTCTCTAATGGCCAGGGACATTGAGCATCTCTTCATGTGCTTCTTGGCCATCCGTATTTCCTCTTCCGGTAGGTGTCTGTTCAAGTCTTTTTCCCATTTTGTAATTGGGTTGGCTGTCTTTTTGTTGTTGAGTTGAACAATCTCCTTATAAATTCTGGATGCTAGACCTTTATCTGATATGTCATTTCCAAATATTATCTCCCATTGTGTAGGCTGTCTTTCTACTTTCTTGATGAAGTTCTTTGATGCACAAAAATGTTTAATTCTGAGGAGCTCCCATTTCTTTCTTTCTTTCTTCAGTGCTCTTGCTTTAGGTTTAAAGTCCATAAAACCGCCTCCAGTTGTGAGATTCATAAGATATCTCCCTACATTTTCCTCTAACTGTTTTATGGTCTTAGACCTAATGTTTAGATCTTTGACCCATTCTGAGTTAACTTTTGTATAAGGTGTGAGATACGGGTCTTCTTTCATTCTTTTACATATGGATATCCAGTTCTCTAGGCATCATTTATTGAAGAGACTGTTCTGTCCCAGGTGAGTTGGCTTGACTGCCTTATCAAAGATCAAATGTCCATAGATGAGAGGGTCTATATCTGAGCACTCTATTCGATTCCACTGGTTGATATATCTATCTTTATGCCAATACCATGCTGTTTTGACCACTGTGGCTTCATAATATGCCTTAAAGTCCGGCATCGCGAGACCTCCAGCTTCATTTTTTTTCCTCAAGATGTTTTTAGCAATTCGGGGCACCCTGCCCTTCCAGATAAATTTGCTTATTGGTTTTTCTATTTCTGAAAAATAAGTTGTTGGGATTTTGATTGGTATTGCATTGAATCTGAAGATCAGTTTAGGTAGGATTGACATCTTAATTATATTTAGTCTTCCAATCCATGAACACGGTATGCCCTTCCATCTATTTAGGTCTTCTGTGATTTCTTTTAGCAGTTTTTTGTAGTTTTCTTTATATAGGTTTTTTGTCTCTTTGGTTAAATTTATTCCTAGGTATTTTATTCTTTTAGTTGCGATTGTAAATGGGATTTGTTTCTTGATTTCCGCCTCAGCTTGTTCATCACTAGTGTATAGAAAAGCTACAGATTTTTGAATGTTGATCTTGTAGCCTGCTACTTTGCTGTACTCATTTATTAGCTCTAGTAATTTTGTTGTGGATTTTTCTGGGTTTTCTACGTATAGTATCATATCATCTGCAAACAGTGATAGTTTTACTTCTTCCTTTCCAATTTTGATGCCTTGTATTTCTTTTTCTTGTCTAATTGCTTTGGCTAGAACTTCCAACACAATGTTGAATAATAGTGGTGATAGTGGACATCCTTGTCTTGTTCCTGATCTTAGGGGGAAAGTTTTCAATATTTCCCCATTGAGGATGATATTAGCTGTGGGTTTTTCATATATTCCCTCTATCATTTTAAGGAAGTTCCCTTGTATTCCTATCTTTTGAAGTGTTTTCAACAGGAAAGGATGTTGAATCTTGTCAAATGCCTTCTCTGCATCAATTGAGATGATCATGTGATTTTTCTGCTTTGATTTGTTGATGTGGTGTATTACATTAATTGATTTTCTTATGTTGAACCATCCTTGCATACCTGGGATGAATCCTACTTGGTCATAATGTATAATTCTTTTTTTTTTTGTGGGCATTAACTTTTTTTTTTTTTATTAATTAAAAAAAGAATTAACAAAACAATTAGAAATCATTCCAATCTACATGTACAATCAGTAATTCTTAATAACATCACATAGTTGCATATTCATCATTTCTTAGTACATTTGCATCGATTTAGAAAAAGAAATAAAAAGACAACAGAATAAGAATTAAAACAATAATAGAAAGAAAAAAAAACAAAAAAAACAAAAACAAAAAACCTATACCTCACATGCAGCTTCATTCAGTGTTTTAACATAATTGCATTACAATTGGGTGGTATTGTGCTGTCCATTTCTGAGTTTTTATATCCAGTCCCGTTGTACAGTCTGTATCCCTTCATCTCCAATTATCCCTTCTCTTTTTTTTTTTTTTTAATTAACGGAAAAAAAGAAATTAACCCAACATTTAGAGATCATACCATTCTACACATGCAATCATTAATTCTTAACATCATCACATAGATGCATGATCATCATTTCTTAGTACATTTGCATTGGTTTAGAAGAACTAGCAACATAACCGAAAAAGATATAGAATGTTAATATAGAGAAAAAAATAAAAGTAATAATAGTAAAATCAAAACAAAACAAAACAAAACAAAACAAAAACCTATAGCTCAGATGCAGCTTCATTCAGTGTTTTAACATGATTACTTTACAGTTAGGTATTATTGTGCTGTCCATGATGTATAATTCTTTTAATGTGTTGTTGGATACGATTTGCTAGAATTTTATTGAGGATTTTTGCATCTATATTCATTAGAGAGATTGGTCTGTAGTTTTCTTTTTTTGTAATATCTTTGCCTGGTTTTGGTATGAGGGTGATGTTGGCTTCATAGAATGAATTAGGTAGTTTTCCCTCCACTTCGATTATTTTGAAGAGTTTGAGGAGAGTTGGTACTAATTCTTTCTGGAATGTTTGATAGAATTCACATGTGAAGCCGTCTGGTCCTGGACTTTTCTTTTTAGGGAGCTTTTGAATGACTAATTCAATCTCTTTACTTGTGATTGGTTTGTTGAGGTCATCTATTTCTTCTTGAGTCAAAGTTGGTTGTTCATGTCTTTCCAGGAACCCATCCATTTCATCTAAATTGTTGTATTTATTAGCGTAAAGTTGCTCATAGTATCCTGTTATTACCTTCTTTATTTCTGTGAGGTCAGTAGTTATGTCTCCTCTTCCATTTCTGATCTTATTTATTTGCGTCCTCTCTCTTCTTCTTTTTGTCAATCGTGCTAAGGGCCCATGAATCTTATTGATTTTCTCATAGAACCAACTTCTGGTCTTATTGATTTTCTCTATTGTTTTCATGTTTTCAATTTCATTTATTTCTGCTCTAATCTTTGTTATTTCTTTCCTTTTGCTTGCTTTGGGATTACTTTGCTGTTCTTTCTCCAGTTCTTCCAAGTGGACAGTTAATTCCTGCATTTTTGCCTTTTCTTCTTTTCTGATAAAGGCATTTAGGGCAATAAATTTCCCTCTTAGCACTGCCTTTGCTGCGTCCCATAAGTTTTGATATGTTGTGTTTTCATTTTCATTCGCCTCTAGGTATTTACTAATTTCTCTTGCAATTTCTTCTTTGACGCACTCGTTGTTTAAGAGTGTGTTGTTGAGCCTCCATGTATTTGTGAATTTTCTGGCACTCCGCCTATTATTGATTTCCAACTTCATTCCTTTATGATCCAAGAAAGTGTTGTGTATGATTTCAATCTTTTTATATTTGTTAAGACTTGCTTTGTGACCCAGCATATGGCCTATCTTTGAGAATGATCCATGAGCACTTGAAAAAAAGGTGTATCCTGCTGTTGTGGGATGTAATGTCCTATAAATGTCTGTTAAGTCTAGCTCATTTATAGTAATATTCAGATTCTCTATTTCTTTATTGATCCTCTGTCTAGATGTTCTGTCCATTGATGAGAGTGGTGAATTGAAGTCTCCAACTATTATGGTATATGTGTCTATTTCCCTTTTCAGTGTTTGCAGTGTATTCCTCACGTATTTTGGGGCATTCTGGTTCGGTGCGTAAATATTTATGATTGTTATGTCTTCTTGTTTAATTGTTCCTTTTATTAGTATATAGTGTCCTTCTTTGTCTCTTTTAACTGTTTTACATTTGAAGTCTAATTTGTTGGATATTAGTATAGCTACTCCTGCTCTTTTCTGGTTGTTATTTGCATGAAATATCTTTTCCCAACCTTTCACTTTCAACCTATGTTTATCTTTGGGTCTAAGATGTGTTTCCTGTAGACAGCATATAGAAGGATCCTGTTTTTTTAATCCATTCTGCCAGTCTATGTCTTTTGATTGGGGAATTCAGTCCATTAACATTTAGAGTTATTACTGTTTGGATAATATTTTCCTCTACCATTTTGCCTTTTGTATTATCTATATCATATCTGACTTTCCTTCTTTCTACACTCTTCTCCATTCCTCTCTCCTCTGTCTTTTTGTATCTGACTCTAGTGCTCCCTTTAGTATTTCTTGCAGAACTGGTCTCTTGGTCACAAATTCTCTCAGTGACTTTTTGTCTGAGAATGTTTTAATTTCTCCCTCATTTTTGAAGGACAATTTTGCTGGATATAGGAATCTTGGTTGGCAGTTTTTCTCTTTTAGTAACTTAAATATATCATCTCGCTGTCTTCTAGCTTCCATGGTTTCTGCTGAGAGATCTACACATAATCTTATTGGGTTTCCCTTGTATATGATGGATTGCTTCTCTCTCGCTGCTTTCAAGATCCTCTCTTTCTCTTTGACCTCTGACATTCTAACTAGTAAGTGTCTTGGGGAACGCCTATTTGGGTCTAATCTCTTTGGGATGCGCTGCACTTCTTGGATCTGTAATTTTAGGTCTTTCATAAGAGTTGGGAAATTTTCAGTGATAATTTCTTCCATTAGTTTTTCTCCTCCTTTTCCCTTCTCTTCTCTTTCTGGGACACCCACAACACGTATATTTGTGCGGTTCACATTGTCCTTGAGTTCCCTGATATCCTGTTCAAATTTTTCCATTCTTTTCCGGATAGTTTCTGTTTCTTTTTGGAATTCAGATGTTCCATCCTCCAAATCACTAATTCTATCTTCTGTCTCTTTAAATCTATCATTGTAGGTATCCGTTGTTTTTTCCATCTTTTCTACTTTATCCTTCACTTCCATAAGCTCTGTGATTTGTTTTTTCAGTTTTTCTATTTCTTCTTTTTGATCAGCCCATGTCTTCTTCATGTCCTCCCTCAATTTATCGATTTCGTTTTTGAAGAGGTTTTCCATTTCTGTTCGTATATTCAGCATTAGTTGTTTCAGCTCCTGTATCTCATTTGAACTATTGGTTTGTTCCTTTGACTGGGCCATATTTTCAATTTTCTGAGCGTGATCCGTTATCTTCTGCTGGCATCTGGGCATTTAGTCAGATTTCCCTGGGTGTTGGACCCCACAGGTTGAAAGATTTTTCTGTGAAATCTCTGGGTTCTGTTTTTCTTATCCTGCCCAGTAGGTGGCGCTCATGGCACACGTTTGTTTACGGGTTCCACCGTGAAAGTTGCTGTGGGTCCTTTAACTCTGGAAAACTCTCGCCGTAGGGGAGGTTCGGCAGCTGAAGCATCTTGGAAAAGTGCCAGCCGGCCCGGGGGTCCGAACGCGGGGAGGGTCACCGGCCGCCGCAGCACGGGAGAGCGCCCAACCGAATTTCCTAGTCGGCCCGGGGCGCCAAGCGTGGTGGGAGGGCGCCAGCTGTCGCAGCCCGGGAGAGTGCACTGTTCCCAGGCGGACTGGGGAGTCACGTGTTTGGAAGGGACCCCCCAGTCACCGTTCTCCGCAGTCTGGGGATTTCCGACCCAACTCTCTCAGTTGGTCCGGGGGGCCTCGCGTGGTGGGGGCACCAGCTGCCACGGCCCAAGGGGACCGCCTGCCCAATTCTGCCAGCTGGCCTGGGAAGGAGGAAGGGAGGGACTCTGGCCGCTTGCCGTCCTTCCCGGGAAAGCCCGCGCCCCTCGGTGATCTCACCGGAGCTGGTTCTCCCAGACAGTCAGCCGTTCCAGGATGGGGTATGCCGTCCCTTTGATCTCCGTCGTGGCTCCGGGAGTTGCTCTGTATTGTCTCCACTCCCCCAGTAGCTGTTCTGGAGGAGGAAAGGTGAGGGTGGAAAGGCTGTCGAGGCCGGTGGCGGAGGAGCCAGTGAAGGCGGAAGAGGGCACCGTGGTGGTTGGAGAGCCGCTGGAGCAGGAGGGGGAAGAGGGGAGAGGAGGGCGGGCGGGCCGGCTGCTGCGGGGCGTGGGCGCCGTACACCGGGCCGGCGGACAAAGAGGGGAGAGGGGGGCGGGCGGGCCGGCTGCTGCGAGGCGTGGGCACCGCGCGCCGGGCCGGTGGACAAAGAGGGGAGAGGGGGGCGGGCGGGCCGGCTGCTGCGAGGCGTGGGCGCCGCGCGCCGGGCCGGAGGACAAAGAGGGGAGAGGGGGGCGGGCGGGCCGGCTGCTGCGAGGCGTGGGCACCGCGCGCCGGGCCGGTGGACAAAGAGGGGAGAGGGGGGCGGGTGGGCTGGCTGCTGCGGGGCATGGGCGCCGCGCGCCGGGCCGGCGAACAAAGAGGGGAGAAGACATATATCTTTTAAGATAAAAAAAATTTGATACAGATGTCCCCCAATTTTTTGTTGCATTAAAGACATATCAAAAGCATCTTGTTTTGCAATTTTTTTATACCTTGTCATGGTCAGGTTCATGTGTCAACTTGGCCAGGTGGTGGTACCTGTTTGTCTGGTTGGGCAAGTGCTGGCCTGTCTGTTGCTATCAGGACATTTCAAAGAATCAAATCATGATCATGTCGGCTGCCTCCACAGCTGATTCCATTTGTAATCAGCCAAGGAGAGTGCCTTCTGCAATGAGCCATGTTTAATCTAATCAATGGACGGCTTTTAAGGAGGATTCAGAACATACAGCCTCTCTTCTCTTCCTGCTTTGGCGAGCAAGCTCTCCTGTTGGAGTTCGTCCAGACTTTCCATCAGAGTCATCAGCTTCACAGCCTGCCCTATGGATTTTGGACTCTATGTTCCCATGGTTACGTGAGACATTTTTATAAATTTTATATTTATGGATATTTCCTGTTGATTCTGTTTCTCTGGAGAACCCTAATACATTCTCCAAATACAGTGTTTTACTAACAGTACATGCACTGTGTGTGCTAAGTAAGGTAAAGAATTTCTAGTCAACTAAATACCCCATGTGCTATTTGTTTCCATGCCAGGCAAAGCAGAGGAAAGAGCAGTGAAGCATTTTGCTTCTAATGGAGAACTGATCCCCCCCCGCCCCAACAAACTAAGTATTCATCTACACAATAATATAAAAATACATATTTGGTGCTAGATATTTGTACAAGGCATGAACTCAATATAAAAACTAGAATTGCAAATAAATACATTTTTACATTTGTAATTGTGATAGTCACAAAATTCATTGGAACTAGAGTCCTGCTGACACCAGTCAGGTGAGCCCCATTCCAGGTTCAGGGATCTCATCGCGGAAAGAATTCAGAGATGGGAGAGGGCCAGTAGGATTAAATAATAAAGTTTATTAAGAAGAGAGAAAGTGTACGTTAAAAAAATTAATGTGGACAAACTCAAGGTAGACAAAGCTCTGAGTAGAGTGGGTTAGCATGTTATACAGAGAGGTTTTGTTAGGGATTTTTTTTAACATGACACATCCTAGACTTCTTCCCAGGAGTATTCTTCTACCTTTTAGGCCAATTTAAAACTCATCAACTTACAACAGGTGTTTTACACTCTGAAGTAACAATAGCCCCCAATACCACTTTCCCTTTTTGCACCAAGTTAAACTCCACCAAAGGTCTATACTTAGGAAAAATACCACCTAATTTGTGCAAATCCATAATTAATGTCCACCAAATGGACAAACTTAGGACCTCAAGGTAAGAGCCACAAGCCCCAAAAACCAAGCCCAAGGGAACCCCCTTGAACAGGAAAACCTGTTTCCTGCCACAACCCCAACTATTTCCTCATTCCTAAGTTAGATGAAACAGCAGCTATTTTCTTAAACCAATCCTTAATTAACTGTGGGGACAAAACCCTCTTTTGCCCAAGTAGGCCAAACCCCAAGTTTTCCCTAAAAACCACTACTCAACAGGAAGAGTGCTGTAAAGTAAGCTCCATAATGTCAGGTCCTTTCATTAATATGACCTGGCAACATAGAAAGCTGCCTGTAATTCTTTTTTATGTGCACCCTAAAGCATCATTACCCCCTCTTCCACCTATAACTGCCATTCAAAGAGTCTTTCCAAAATACACTTTCATGCCCGGAAAGCAGATATAGGCAAATCCCTCTTTTACTGGGCACCATGCTCACAGCCACTGGACTCGGTGTAGGAGCCAACAACCCCACCACAAGCTCTCCTTAGAGCTCACAAATAGTGTAGAATCTACCACATGAACTCCAGGCTTCCTCTGGACCCAAATAAAATCTCTGGCAGTGGCAAGCCTTGGATACACTCACTGCAGCCTAAGAGGGAACTTGTCTCTTCTTACAAGAAGAGTGCTGCTTTTATGTCAACCACTCAGATGAAATTCAAGTAAACACACAGGATCTTTGGGAACAATCCCAACAAATTCGAAACAATGGTGGAAGTGACTGGAATCCTTTTCCACATCTATCTAATTTAACTACTTGGCTCCTCCCTTTTCTAGGTCCTTTAACTCCTTTTTATCTCATTCTTATGTTTGATCCATGCATATTTAACCTGCTTGTTAAATCTGTTTCCAACACACTGCAAGCATTCCACACTAAACTCATGCTCATCCACGAATATCAAAGTATTCTGGACCAGGACCATTCTATCCCCACCCTACTAGAGTAGAGTGAGTTTTACACCCTGGCAGGTAGGGTGTTTTACTGCCACAAAACAGCAAGAAGAAATTTCAGAAGTTGGACCTTCGACCTTCAGCTTCCCCTTAAGGATAAGAGTGCTCAACTCTCTCAGGGGGAAATTGAAGCAGGACAGAATAGGGCATCAAGGCTGTGGTCCCTGGTTTTTTATCCAACTCCAAAACAGTTAATGCACAGCAGCAAACTTCATGGATTAAAAATTTCCCCTAAAGCCTTGAAACCTCCCCAAATCATAAAAGCTTTTAAAATCATGGGCCTGAAGCTGACTCTTAGTTAATGATGAGAAACACTGGATCATAAAGACATTTGAATATCTCCCCAAAGACAAATTCTGGCTACATGACAGAACTCCACAAGCATCAATAATTATCTCCTCCTGGAACAAAGAAGATACCTAGTTTTCAAAGGTCAAGATGGAAAATCACTGAAAAAGCCTCTCCATATAACATGCTAACTCACTCTACTCGAAGCATGTCTGTACCTTGGGCACATCTGCATTAATTTCTTTAATGTGTACTCTTTCTCTAATAGACTTTACTACTTTCTACTACTTGCCCTTCTTGTCCCTGAATTCTTTCTGTGATGAAAGCCCCAAAACTGGAACAGGACTTGGCTGATTTGAGTGTCAGCAGGGCTCCGTTTACCTCATGACCTTGGAATATTTTCCTCATCTGAAACAACTTTCCCTATCAAACAAGTGATTATGTCGAACATAAAGAACTAATTATCACTTAAAATAGTATTTTGTAATTTTACACCATTATTTGTTAGGATTGAAAATTAATTAAATCTGCTTTCAGCATTTTGTTGCAGAGTTGCGGAACCAGCTCCTTTAGAACGCTTTAACAGCTTGATGGCCTTATCAGAGTTTTCAGTATTTCTAAGTAGAGACTCCAATCTTCTCATACTTTTCTTCTGAACTTCAAGAGCACAACCAATTATTATGGATTGAAATTTCTGATCAACTGGCCAAGGTGGTACCTTAGATGAACATGTACTGTACAGCAACATTAAATGATTCTTGTCATTTCCCAGATCATCCAGAAACTTACTGACCACTCATCAATAATCCTGGTGGCATGCTTTAGAGATTGTTACTGTTGGGTGCTTCTAATTGTTTCTACTGAAACTTCAATGGTGAAACAATTTGCAGTTAGATTAAACTCCTCTCTTTCTCTATTGCTGATCTGTCTATATCCTGGCTATTTTGGATACTGTAGATCATCTCCTAGAGGATTTCTTTCTCTTGCTCAATAGCAGTTCCTCCTCTCAAAGCTTCAACCCTGAGCTCCAGCTGATCGAGGCTCTCCAGGAGGTGGCTGGAGGGGAGGGCCATGGAGGAATAGCAGAAGCGGCCCTTGTTGGTTTTTGTTGATCATTGCCTGAGTCATCCGAGCTTTGGAGGAAAGGCAGTCAAGTGGTCACCGGCCCCAGGCAGCAGTGAGTAGAGTGTTCCCAAGGCCACAGGCGTCAACATTACCATGTGGGGCAGCTATATAAGTCTTTGACCTATTTATTCTTTTTTTAAGGTAAAAGTCTAAATTTATTGGTTTGCATATAGATGTCTGTATGTCTCAGCACTATTTGTTGAAAGGACTACCTTTCCCGAGAGAATTGGCCTTTATCAAAAATCAACTGCCCACAAATATAAGAATTTATCTCTGGATTCTTACGTCTATTCCATTGATCTATATGTCTATCCTTAGGCCCATATCACATTGTCTTGATTACTGTAGCCTTGTAGTAAGTTGTGAAATCAAGAAATCGAACAAATCCAACTTTGTTCTTTTTCAGGATTATTTTGACATTCTGGATCTTTTTATTTTATATAAATTTTAGGATCAGTTTTTGATTCCTGCAAAAAGAGCCCTGAGATATTGATGGAAGTTGGTCTGGATCTACATAAATTTAGAAAGAATTGCCATGTTAATAATGTTGACTTCCAGTCAATAAATATGGAAAATTTTTCCATTTTTTTAGCTCTTGCTTTTTTTCAACAGTTTTTGTAGGATTTACTGTACAAGTCCTGCACTTTTTTGTTAAATTTATTCCTAAGTATTTTATTCTTTTTTATGCTATTGTGAATGGTTTTATTTTCAAAACTTTAGCTTTGGATTGTCCATTGGTAATATAGAAGCAGAAATTGACTTTTTTTTTTTTTTTTTTTTTTAGCATTTTCTACATGTAAGATCATGTTATCAGCAAATAAAGACAGCTTTACTTCTTCCTTTTCAGTCTGGATGCCTTTTATTTCTTTTTCCATCCTGAATCCATTGGCTAGAACTTATTGTGCAATTTGAAAAGTGATGCATCTTTGCCTTTTTCCCAATTGTTCTAGTTTGCTAGCTGCCAGAATGCAATACACCAGAAACAGAATGGCTTTTAAATAGGGGAATTTAATCAGATGCTAGTTTACAGTTCTATGGCTGAGAAAATGTCCCAATTAAAACAAGTCTTAGAAATGTCCAATCTAAGGCATCCAGGGAAAGATATCTTGGTTCAGGAAGGCCGATGAAGTTCAGGGTTTCTCTCTCAAGTGAGAAGGCACATGGCAAACAGGGTGAGGGTTTCTCTCACATCTGAAAAGGCACATGGTACACACAGTCAGGGTTCCTCTCTTATTTGGAAGGGCACATGGTGAATACGGCGTCTTCTGCTAGCTTCTCCTGGCTTCCTGTTTCATGAAGCTCCCCAGGAGGCATTTTCCTTCTTCATCTCCAAAGGTCACTGGCTGGTGGAATTTTGCTTCTAGTGGCTATGTTGTTCTGCTCTGCTCTCTGTTGAATATCGTCATTCTCCAAAACGTTTCCTCTTTTATAGGGCTCCAGAAACTTATCAAGACTCACCCAAATGGGTGGAGACACATTGTCATCTAATCCAGCTTAACAACCACTTTTGATTAAATCACATCTCCAGGGAGATGATCTGATTACAGTTTCAAACATACAATATTGAATAGGGATTATTCTGCCTTTATGAAATGGGATTTAGATTAAAACATGGCTTTTCTAGGGGACATACATCCTTTCAAACCAGCACACCAATCTTAGAGGGACAGTGTTCAGTTTTCACCATTAAGTAATGATGTGAGTTCCAGGTGTTTTTTTTTTTTTTTTTAGAAGTTGAGGAGTTCCCTTTTATTCATAGTTTGTTGAAAATTTTTATCATATTAATCTACTGTATTAATTGGTTTTTGGATTTTAAACCAATCTTGTATTCCTGGTATAAATATCATTTGGTTATAATAGTTTTTAATTCAATTTAACATTTTGGGGAGGTGTTTTGCAGTTATATTCAAAAGGGATATAGGCTGTAGTTTTCTTTTAATATCTCTATCTTTGGTACCAGGGTAATATTGCTCTCACAGAATGAACTGAAAATTCTCTCTCCTCCTCCATTTTCTAGAAAAGTTTATGAAGAATTGATGTTTTTCTTCTTTATAACAATGTTTGGTAGAATTAACCAGTGAAGTCATCTGGGCCTGGCCTGTTTTTTTATGTGGGAAGGCTTTTGATTTCTAATTCAATTTCTTTATCTGTTATACATCTACTCAGATTTTTGGTAATTTGCCTTTCTAGGAATCTGTCTATTTCATTCACATTTTCTAATTTGTTGGTACAATGTTGTCCATAATATTCCCTAATAACCTGTTTGGTTTCTATACTCAATCATGATGTTCCTTGCTTTCGTTCCTACTTTAGTAATTTGAGTCTCTATTTCCTTGGTCAGACTAGCCCAGGAGCTGGCTAACTAGGGTCCACAACCTGCTTTCATATGGCATACAAACTAGGAATGTTTTTTACATTTTTAAAGGCATGTGGAACACAGAAACTAAGAATATGTGCTAGAGACCATTTGTGACCCTCAAGGTCCCAAATATTTACTATCTGGCTCTTTACTGAAAAAGTTTGCCAACCTCTGGTCTAGCTAAAGGTTTGACAATTTTGTTGAACTTTTCAAAGAACCAATTTTTGTTTCATTGATTTTCCTGTTTCTTATTCCATTGATTTCACTTAAATCTTTATTGTTTCCTGCCTTATAACTTGCTTTGGGTTTAGTTTGCTCTTTTTTCTGGTTTCTAAAGGTAGAAGCTTAGGTTATGGATCTGAAATATTTTTTCATCTCTAATACAGACATTTACAGCTATAAATTTCCCTTTAACCACTGTTTTAGGTCTATCCTGCATTTTAAACAACAATGACCTAATTTTTAAAAACATTTAATAAAAATAATTTATTAAAAAGTACATTTATGAAAATAGTCAATGATTATTGCAAAAGTGTTGCCTTTTAATGTAATTTTCAGAATTTCAACATACCATACTTGAGTATATACTGCATACATTCTTTTTAAAATTAAGATAGCATTAAATTGATTAAAGTGAACAGTTCCATTGCATTTAGTGCATTCACAATACTGCACAACTATAACCTGTTAACTAGTTCCAAATACTTTCATCAGTCTAAAATAAAACCTTGTACATATTAAAAAGATACTCCTCAACCCCCCTCTTTCTGGGCCTTAGGCCATGGCAACCACCAATGTGCATTCTGTTCTATGAATTTATTTACCTATTCTGGATGTTTTAAATAAATGGAATCATACAATATGTGACCTTTTTGTGTTTGCCTTATTTCACTTAGCATAACTTTTTTTGGATTCATCCACATTGTAGCACGTATCAGTACTTCATTCCTTTTTTATGGCTGAATAATATTGTATTATATGGATATACAACAATTCAATTATGCATTCAACCATTGGTGGACATTTGCCTTATTTCAACTTTCGGGTGTGGTGAAAAGGGCTGCTGTATGAGCGTTTTTGTATAAGGATTTGTTTGAGTATCTGTTTTCAGTTCTTTGGGTAGACACAGAAGTAGACTTGCTGGGTCATATAGTAATTCTCCACAGAAGATATACAAATGGGAAATAAGTAAATGAAAAGATACTCAACATCAATAGTCATTAGGTTAATGCCAATTTAAACCACAAGATACCACTTCACACCCACTAGGATGGCTGTGATTTAAAAAACAAAACAAAATGGAGTATAACAACTATTGGTGAGGATATGGAAAATTTGGAACACTCTATGTTTTTGTTTTTGTTTTTATTTTTATTAATAAAACCAACCAACATACCACACAAACACTCCCTTCCTTCTCATCACAGTCGTATATTCATCATCATGATAATTTCTTAGAACATTTGCATCAATTCATAATAAGAAATAAAAAAAGAATGGGAGAAAATATTTGCAAATCATATATCCAATATATATCCAATCCACCAAACCTACCTTAACATTTGTTCCCCTATTGTCCATTCACTTCCAATCTATATGTTCCACTCATCCATCCACATGGCAGACAAAAGAAACATCAGACACAAGGCCCCCACAATCACACAGTCACACTGTGAAAGTTACACCATCAAGCAATCATCTCCAAGAAACATGGCCACTGGAACATGGCTCCACAACTTCAGGCAGTTCCCTCCAGCCTCTCTGCAATGCCCCAACCAAAAGGTGATTATCCATTCAATGCACAAGAACAACCTCCAGGATAACCTCTGGACTCTGCCCGAAATCCCCCAGCCATCGACACTCTACTTTGTCTCATTTTGCTCTTTTCCTCTTTGGTCGAGAAGGTTTTCCTAATCCCTTGATGCTGAGTCCCAGCTCATTCTAGGATTTCTGTCCCATGTTGCCAGGAAGGTCCACTCCCCTGGAGTCATGTCCCACGTAGAGAGGGGGAAGGCAGTGAATTTGCTTGTTGTGTTGGCTGAGAGAGAGACCACATCCAAGGAACAAAAGAGGTTCTCTTGGGGTTGACTCTCATGCCCAACCTTAAGTAGGCCTAACCTATCCTTTGCAGGGCTAAGTTTCATATGAACAACCCCCAAGATCAGGGGCTCAACCCATTGCCCTGGTTGTCCCCACTGCTCGCGAGAATATCAAGAATTTTCCACTTGGAAAAGTTGAATTTTCCCCCTTTCTCACCATTCCCCCAAGGGGACTTTGCAAATACTTTTTTATTCCTTGGAACACTTGTGTTTTGCTGATAAAAATATAAAATGACTCAGTAGCTGTGGAAACCAGTATGGTGGGTCCTCAAAAAGTTAAACATAGAATTACAGAACTTTTCTGTTAATATGTCCTTTGATTTTAATTTTGATGAGGTCTATTTTTTCTTTTGTTGGTTACGTTTTTAATTTTATATCTAAGAATCCACTGCCAAATTAAAGGTCATGAAGATAGAGTGCTATTTTCTCTTATGAGTTTTACGGTTTTAAGTCACTGATCCATTCTGAATTAATTTTTGTATATGGTGTGAGGTAGAAGTACAGCTTCATTCTTTTGCATGTGGATATCCTGTTGTCTCAGAACCACTTGTTGAAGAAATTATTTATTGCTCATTGAATGAATGGTCTTGGAAGCCTTGGTGAAAAATCAATGTGTGTGTGTGTGTGTGTTCATTTTTCAACTCTCAGTCCTATTCTATTGATGTATATGTCTATCCTTATGTGAGGGTTGTATTTTCTTGATTAATTTAACTTTGAAGTAAGTTTTGGTTATTTGGAACCCCTTGCAATTCCATATGAATGTGACCACTGACTTTTCCATTTCTGCAGAAACAGTCATTGGAACTTTGAGAAGGACTGCACTAGTATGATTGAGAAATGTTGTCTGTCATTAAATACTGAATAATAAAAGAAAATCAAGATTACTATGAGTACCTCCATCAAAAGATAGCCAGGTAGTTCCCTGGAACTTTGGGTATCTGTGTGACACCTGAGACTTAGAGTTAGAGTTCTACAGCTCTGAAAGTCAGCATTACTCCATACAGCAACTGTTAAAGAAACTGAAAAAGAGATCAGACTTCAATAAGAGATATGAAACAAACCAACCTGGGTAGGACTAAGGTAAATCAGAACACACAGGGGAAAAGATGATATTGTCTGTTTTAAAAACTCAACTTCTTAGTGAGATGAAAAAAAAAAGATGTTTATATAGGCTAAAATTTAAATTTTATGTAGCACACTATCTAATTTAACCCGTCTGGTCAGTTTACTTAAACCATATAATTATATGGAAACTAGAATAGGAAATATGATCTTTTTATTTTGTACAGGTTAATGTAATACCCTGATACATTCCAGAGTATTTGGGGCAGAAAATTAAAAAGTATTTACAAAGTCCCCTTGAGGGACTGGGGGAAAATATGTAACTATTAAACTTCTCCACCTAGGGAAATTTCTGAAATTCTTTCAAACATTAGGGACTCCCAATTTAATAAGACCTCAATCTTGAGGCTTGCCCTTATGAAACATTTTCTGAAATGGTGAAGCTAAGTCTACCCATAATTATGCCTAAGAGTAACCCCTAGAGAACTTTTGTTGTTCAGATGTGGCCCCTTCTCTCTAAGCCAACTCTGCAAATAAACCACTATCCACCCCCTTAGACGCGACATGATTACCAAGGGTATAAGCCTCCCTGGCAATGTGGGACATGAATCCCAGGGATGAATCTCGCCCCAGCATCATGGGAATGAGAAAGCCTTCTTGATGAAAAGGGGGAAGAGAAATGAAACAAAAAGTTTCAGTAGCTAAGAGATTTAACATAGAGTTGAGAAGTCATTCTGAAAGTTACTCTTATGTAAGCCTCAGCCAGATATTGCAAATTGCCTCAGTATGCCAAGCCCCAACCAAGAGTATTCCTGAAAACCCTAAAGAGTATCCTGGGTTCTATCTAAGACTTTTAAAAGTTTTTCTTAGTAAGTTTATTTTTCAGAAACTTAAGGTCTCCAGATTGTTCCTATACCAGATAAGCCCTGAAACCCAGAGTATAGTCTCTCCAAAAACACCAAGCAGTTTCATTCCTCAACCCTATAAGGTCAATACCCCTTTCCAGCATGAAGAAGTAAAAATCATTATTACCTAAATAACCCTGAAGATTGAGAGAATGATCAAATGAGAAGGAGGTATAATTGAGGAATTAGGATTTAACAAATGATTATGACTACTGATCATGACACTGATATTTATTTTTAGTTTCTAGTGTATTAGAATAGCTAGAAGAAAATATGTGAAATTGTTGAACTGTAATCAGTAGGCTTGATCTTTGATGATGATGATATAACTATATAGTGTTTATCATGTGACCATGTGATTATAAAAACCTTATGGCTGACACTCCCTTTATTCAGTGTATGGGAAGATGAGTAATAAAATAAAGACAAAAAAAGCAACAGGGGGGATAAGGGGTATGGGATGTTTTGGGTTTTCTTTTTTCTTTTTATGGAGTAATGAAAATGTTCTAAAATTGATTGTGGTTATGAATGTACAACTATATGATGATACTGTGAGCCACTGATTGTGTACCTTGAACGGATTAGATGGTGTGGGAATATATCCCAATAAAATTGCATTGAAAAAAAAATTGATTGACTATGAAAAAAAAAGACAGCTAGGCAGACTTCTACTTCCAGAAAGATGGAATAATATACTTTCCCTTTTTCTCCAGCTCAGCATAACTAAAAACCTTAGGCATTACATAAAACAAAGTTTGAAAAACTAAAGTTATAAAGGAGAAGGCACACTAGCTAGGATCCTCAGAATCCATGTGGTAACATGGTGGTGAGTTCACTGGGATTTCTTTTTGTGTCATATATCCTAGACTTTGAACTGAAGAAGCTGGTAAATGAAAAACACCAATGGGCCAAGGCAAAAAACAAACAAAAAACACAAAGGCATTCTTGCTCCAGCCAAAGGAAGAGGAATGGGTAGCTTAGCAGGACAAACTTAGACAATAACTGCTCTACAACAAATACCACAGAAAAAACTGTGGACCCATCTCCACACATGACAAGATATAATGGCAGACCCAAGACCTGTGCTGTGGCAGTGTAAAAAAAAAAAAAGGCTGAGTAGGAAGCTAGGACTTTCACACCACCAGGTGATAATGAGGCTGCACATATGGGGAACCTCAACTTCTGCTCCCATCTGGCAGTAGTGAAGTGATATTCCCCTTTCCTGCTGGAATGGTAACAGGAGGTCTAGTAGAGAATCAGGATTTCAACACTACTCAGCAGTTACAAGGCTACTCTTCTACCCTCATGGTGTTAGCAAGAGACACAAGGGGAGCAGTAACTAGCACTATTAATTTTCCCAACCAAGGATGAATGGGTGAAAGTCTAGTAGGGAACAGGAGCCCCCTACCCCCCTAAACATCAATAACAAGGAACTCCATACCCCTACTACATGTCAACAGAGGCTAAGGGGAACACCCTGGATGTGACAGTTAGGTTCAGGCGTCAACTTGGCCAGGTGATGATGCCCCACTGTTCTGTTGCTGTGGACTTAAATCATAAGCATGTGAAATTCATCTTTGGCTGATTGCATCTGCAGCTGGCTTAGAGGCGTGCCTTCTGCAATGAGTGACACTTAATTTAATTAGCTGGAAGCTTAGAAGAGAGTGGTCAGAAGAGAGCGGTGAGAAGAGAGCTCAGCTGCTCAACATACCTCATCTTAGCACTTGGAGCTCAGACCCAGACATTTGGAGAGGCAGAAAGGAATCACCCTGGGGAAGCCATCTGAACCCAGAAGCAGACATCCCATGTGCCTTCCCATGTAACAGAGAAACTCATGAAAGCTAGTTGCCTTCCCTCTGAAGAGATATAAATGTGTAACCAAATAAACCCCCTTATTAAAGCCAATCCATCTTTGGTGTCTTGCATTCTGGTAGCTTTAGCAAACTAAAACTTCTCTATTCTCATGGAAGTAATGAGGCAGCAACCCCTCCTTCTCTTGCCAGAGCAGTGCCAGAGGAAGCCAGCTAACACAGATAGCTTAAAATAGTTCCAGAGTCTTAAAACATAAAACACAAAATATCCAGCTTTCAATTGAAAATCACTAGTCATATCTAAAACTGGGAAGATCACAAGTTGAATGAAAAAAAAAGACAATAGATGCCAACACAGAGATAAGAGAGATATTAAAATAATCTGACAAAGATTTTAGAGTAGCCATCATAAAAATGCTTCAACAAGCAATTGTAAACATGCTTGAAACAAATGAACATTGAAAGTCTCAGCAAATAAACAGAAGATATAAAGAACAAAAGGAAAATTTCGAACTGAAAAAAACAATACCAAAATAAAAAATAATTCAATTTATAGGTTCAATACAAAATGGAGGGAACAGAGGAAAACATCAGTTAAATGGAAGGCAGAATATAAAAATTACCCCTCTGAACAGCAGAGAGGGAACAGATGGAAAAAAAAATGAACAGAGCCTCAGAGACATGTGGGACTAAACTAAAAGATTTAATATTTGTGCCTTTGAATTCCTAGAAAGAGAAAGAGGGCAGAACTGAAAAAGTCCTTGAAGAAGTAGTGGCTGTGAACTCCCAAATTTGCCAAAAGACATGTACAGATTTGAGAAGCTGAGTAAACTCCAAACAGGATATATATAGAGAAATCTATACCAAGACACAGCCTAGTCAAATTTCAGAAACTAAAGACAGAAAAAAAGTCTTGAAATTAACCAGAGAGAAATGTATATTTTACCTATAGGGGAAAAACAATTTGAAAGACAGTGGATTTCTCATCAGAAATGATAGAGAACAAAAAGGAACAGTACAAGATATTTTCAGTGCTGAAAGAAGAGACATGCCAACCCAGAATTTCAAATCCTGTGAAAATAACCTTCAGGAATGAAGTAGGCAGAGATGATCTTATTAATATCAGATAAAGCACATTTCAGAGCAAATAAAATTACCAGAAACAGAGAGGTGTATTATATAATTATAAAATGTTCAATCTACCAAGAAGACTTCCTCAACAATCCTAAATGTGTGCGCACAAAACAACAGACATGCAAAATACATTAAACAAAAACAGAAGAAGTGAAAGGAGAAATAGACAAATCCACAATTACATTTGGAAGCTTCAACACCCGCTTCTCAACAATCGATAGAAACTAAATAGAAAATTAGTAAGGATAAAGAAAAACTCAACAACACCAAGAGTAATAAAAATTTATGGAACACTCCATCTAATGACAGCATAATATAAATTCTTTTCAAGTGCCCCCAACACATATAAAAGACAGACTATATCTTGAGCCATAAAACAAATCTCAACAAATATTGGAAAACTGAAATCATACAGTGTGTTCCTGGCATGCAATGGAATCAAAGTAGAAATCATTAACAAAAAGGTAAAATGCAAATCTCCAAATACTTGGAAACTAAACAGTACTTATAAATAGCCTACAGGTCAAAAGTGAGATCTCAAAGGCAATTTTTAAAAAATGTACTGACTTGATTGAAAATGAAAATACAGCATATCAAAATTTGTGGGGAGATAGATTATAGGGTGACTGATTAGGGAGAGGCTGGACTCACTTCTCTTCCAGAAGAACTACTAGAGTCAGGCAGAAACTGTCCACAACAAGGATCTGGGGCTCTGGAGTTCAAGGGGAGTGCTTTACAACACTCAAGTACAGGATGAAGAGACAGAGAAGCTATGGTAAGAGAATGTGAGTAACCCCCCACAACCCTGGTTCTTGGTGTCCATCCCTCACTCTTGGGACAGAAAGCATTCAGCTCTTCTGTTACTAGTCTCTGGCTAGTGTGCACCAGCTCTGGACTGAATGGGCAGCAGATGTCCACTCTTCTAAAAACAGGATGGGAAATGACCTAGCATTGTGCTAGCTTTTGGCTAGCAAATTTGAACTGCTGGAATAACTAGCAGTTTAAACCCACCCCACTCAGCAGTGTTAAGCCATTAGAATTGGCAGGGAGCTTCTTATCCTGCTGAGAGCTGAGGGAAACAAGTTGCCAAAGAGCACCATTATGACAGGTGAGGAAAGCATACCTCAAGGAAGACATCTAACAGGTTTTGCGGTAAAGAGGGCCATATGCTGAGCAGGGCAGGAGAGTGAACCCTCGGGGAGTGGGACTAAAGGCTTTAGGCATCTTTACCTGACCTTCTCCCTGGGGCCCTATGGAGATAGTAAGACCCTGGCCCAGTTCTGGTTGGGTAATACTGATGAACCAAGAAGAACATTAACACAAAATCAATCAACAACAAAAAACACTGACAACATAGAGAATTCAACCTTCAGAATAAACTCACCAATAAAATCTGATGCCCAGACATAGAAAAAAATAAGTCACATTAACACAAAATCAGTCAACAACAAAAACATTGACAACATAGAGAATTCAACCTTCAGAATTAACTCACCAAGATAATCTGATGCTCAGACATAGAAAAAAATAAGTCATATTAAGAAACAGGAAGAGAAGGCTCAGTCAAAGGAGCAAATCAAAAAGTCGGAGGAAATACAGAATCTGGAACAACTGATCAAAGATGTTCAAACAACTCAAACTCAATGAGATGGCTAAGATATACATGATATTAAGAAGAAAGTGGGTAAGCATAAAGAAGAATTTTAGAGACTGCAAAGAAAAATAACAGATCCAATGTGAATGGAAGTCACAATAGATGAGTTTTAAAATACATCAGAAAAAGAGAGATGTTTATTGGGTGCAAAGTTTATATTTTGGGTAGTGTATTTCTTAATTTAACTTGTATGCTCAATTTAGTTGAATACCGTTAATACATGGAATCTTGAATATGGCATGAGATCTTGTTGGTTTGTCCTGCTTAGTATGATGCCCTGATGAACCCCAGAATAATCTGGGCAGTGAATAAAGAAGTATTTGCAAAGTTCCCCTTAGGAGACTAAGGAGAAAGGAGGAAATATTCAACTTCCCCATTTGGAGAATTTCTGATATTCTTGCAAGTAATGGGAACAACAAAATCCTTGGGGACAACCAAATCAACAGGCCAAGCCCTCGATCCTTGGGTTCACCCCTATTAAACTTATTTCTGCAAAGGAAAGGCTAGGCCTACTTAAAATTAGGCCTAAGAGTCACCCCCAAAGAACCTCTTATATTACTCAGATGTGCCCTCTCCCTCTAAGTCAATTTGGCAAGTGAACTCACTGCCCAACTCCTACGTGGGACATGACTCTCAAGGGTGTAAATCTCCCTGGCAACGTGGAACAGAAATCCTGGGATAAGCCAAGATTCAGCATCAAGGGATTGAGAACGCCTTCTTGACCAAAAGGGGGAAGAGAGAATTGAGACAAATTAAAGTTTCAGTGGCTGAGAGATTTCAGAGTTGAGAGATTATCCTGGAGGTTATTCTCTCTCTTTTTTTTTGCAATTTTAAAACTTTTTTATTGTATTAATATAACATATATACAAAGTAAAGCAAAGAAAAAAAGCAACAGTTTTCAAAGCACTCTTCAACAAGTAGTTACAGGACAGATCCCAGAGTTTGTCATGGGCTACCACACCATCATCTCGGATTTTTTCCTTCTTAGCTGCTCCAGAATATAGGAAGCTAGAAGGAATAAATTTTTTTTTATCATCACAATCAAGCTTTTTTATTTTTCTGTGAAAAATAACATATATACAAAAAAGCAATAAATTTCAAGGCATAACACAACAATTAGTTGTAGAACATATTTCAGAGTTTGGTATGGGTTACAATTCCACAATTTTAGGTTTTTACTTCTAGCTGCTCTAAGATACTGGGGACTGAAAGAAATATCAATTTAAGGACTCAGCAATCATATTTGTTTGTTAAACCCTACTTTCTCTGTATGACTCCACTATCACCTTTGGTCTTTCTATCCCACTCTTTAGGGGTATTTGGACTATGGCCATTCTAATTTTTTCATGTTGGAAGGGGTTGTCAATAATACGGGATGGGAGATGGAACTAGTTGATGTTCTGGAGAGTCTGGGTCTCTAGGTTTTAGGACTTATCTAGTCCAAGGACCCATCTGCAGGTTTTAGGCTTCTGGAAAATCACCCTAGTGTATGGAACCTTTGTAGAACCTTATATATTGCCCTAGTACTGTTTAGGATTGGCTGGAATGGTTTTGGTTGCTGTTCTAGTTTGCTAGCTGCCGGAATGCAATATACCAGAAACAGAATGGCTTTTAAAAAGGGGAATTTAATAAGTTGCTAGTTTACAGTTCTAAGGCTGAGAAAATATCCCAATTATAACAAGTCTATAGAAATGTCCAATCAAAAGCATCCAGGGAAAGATACCTTGGTTCAACAAGGCCGATGAAGTTCAGGGTTTCTCTCTCAAGTAAGAAGGCACATGGCGAACACAGTTACAGTTCCTCTCTCATCTGGAAAGGCACCTGGTGAACACGGTCAGGGTTCCTCTCTCATCTGGAAGGGCACATGGTGGACACGGCATCACCTGCTAGCTTTTTCTCCTGGCTTCCTGTTTCATGAAGCTCCCCAGGAGACATTTTCCTTCTTCATCTCCAAAGGTCACTGGCTGGTGGACTCTGCTTCTCATGGCTATGTCATTCTGTTCTGATCTCTCTGAATCTATTCTCCAAAATGTTTCCTCTTTTATAGGACTCCAAAAACTTATCAAGACCCACCCAAATGGGTGGAGACATGTTGTCACCTAATCCAGTTTAACAACCACTCTTGATTAAATCACAACTCCAGGGAGATGATCTGATTACAGTTTCAAACATACTGTACTGAATAGGGATTATTCTGCCTTCATGAAATGGGATTTATATTAAAACATGGCTTTTCTAGGGGACATACATCCTTTCAAACCAGCATAGCTGCAGTCTGGCAAGTTATGATAGGTAGCAATGTCTAATGAAGCTTGCGGTAAGAATTACTTCCAGAGTAGCCTCTCGACTCTATTGGAACTCTTTCAGCCACCATATTTTATTAGTTACACTTCTTATCCCTCTTTTGGTCAGGATGGAATTGTTGACCCCAGAGTGCCAGGGCCAGACTCATCCCTGGGAATCATTTCCCACCCCACTAGGGAGTCTTTCACCCTTGGACAGAATTGCAATATACTTTTTTATTTTAATTAGGTAGATGGAAATACTAGTGGTCAATGAGAGGGAGGGGTAAGGTGTATGGGATGTATGAGTTTTTTTCTTTTTACTTCTTTTTCTGAAGTGATACAAAAATTCTAAAAAATGATTATGGTGATGAATACACAACTACGTGATGATATCATGAGCCACTCTGATTGTCCATGTTTGGAATGTATGTGTGTGAAGATTTCTCAATAAAAATATTAAAAAAAATACATCAGACACACACAACATCAGATTTGAAGAGGCAAAAGAAAGATCACCAAGCTAGAAGAAAGAGCATCCAAATTCAAACACGCAAAAGAACAAATGGAGAAAAAATGGAAAAATTTGAGCTGGGTCTCAAGGAAATGATTGACAATACAATGCATACAAATATATGCATTGTAAGTATCCCAGAAGAAGAGAAGGGAAAGGGGCTGGAGGAATATTTGAGGAAATAATGGCCAAGGACTTCCCAACTCTTATGAAAGGCATTGATATCTAGGTCCAAGAAGCACAATGGACCCCAAACCAAATAAATCCACATAGACCTATTCCAAGACACATACTAATCAGAATGTCAATGCCAAAGAGAAAGAGAGAATTCTGAAAGCAACAAGAGAAAAGCAATTCATTACATACAAGGGATGCCCAATAAGACTAAGTATCAATTTCTCATCAGAAACCATGGAGATGAGAAGGCGGTGGTATGATGTATTGAAGATACTGAAAGAGAAAAATTAGCAACCAAGAATTCTGTCTGGAAAAAGCGTCTTTCAACTATGAGGGAGATAAGCAGAAGCTGATGGAGTTCATTAAAAAGAGAACTGCCTTCAAGATATTCAAGGGGTCCTGCAGGCTGAAAGGAAAGGACAGGGGAAAAGGCTTGAAGGAGTGTGTACAAATGAAGATTAAGGTAACTTAATCTTTACCCTTTAGTAAGGTAACTAAAAGGGTAAAAAGAGAGACCTCCCCCCCAAAAAAGGTAGAATTCATAAAAGCCAAAAGATAAAATGGTTGAAGTAAAATACTGCAGTTACCATAATAATGTTGAATGTTACTAGATTAAACTTCCCAAAACAGACTGGAAGAATGGATAAAAAACATAGATGAACCATCTATATATTGACTACGAGAGACCCACCTCAGACCCATGGATATACATAGGTTGAAAGTGAAATGCTAGAAAAAGATATTCCACACAACAGTAACAAGAAAAAAGCTGGGGTAGCTATACTAATACCAGACAAATAGACTTTAAACGTGAAGCTATTAGAAAAGAAGGGCATTATATATTAATAAAAGGGGCAATCCACCAAGAAGAAATAACAATTATAAATACACATGCATCTAACTAGGGTACCTCAATATACATGACACAAACAGTAGCAAAACTGAAGGGAAAAATAGACGTATCTACAATAATAGTTGGAGACTTCAGTACACCACTCACATCAATAGATAAAACATCTAGGCTGAGGATCAATAAGGAAATAGAGAACTTGAACAATTTGATAAATGAACTAGACCTAATAGATATATACAGAGCAATGTACCCCAAGACAGCAAGATATACATTCTTCTCTAAGGCTGATGGATCATTCTACAGCATAGACCACATGTTGGGTCAAAAAACAGGTTTCAATAAATTTAAAATGATTGAAATTATACAAAACACTTTCTCTGATCATAATGGAATAAAGCTAGAAGTTAAAAGGTAAAGACGTGGAAAATGCACAAATTGACGGACGTTAAAAGACAAACTCTTAAACAATCAGTGGGTTAAAGAAGAAATTACAAGAGAAATCAGTAAATATCTCAAGATGAATGAAAATGAGAATACAGCTTATGGGATGCAGCAAAGGAAATTTATAATCCGAAATGCCTACCTTAAAAAGGAAGAAAGAGCTAAAATCAAAGCCCTAACTACACATCTGGAAGCACCAGAAAAAGAACAGCAAACTAATATCAAAGCCAGCAGAAAGAAAGAAATAACAAAGATTAGAGTAGAGATAAATGAAATTGAGAAAAATGACAAAAAACAAGAGAATCAATGAAACCAAAAGTTGATTATTTGAGAAGATCAACAAAATTGACAAGCCCTTAGCTAGACTAACAAAGGGAAAAAGAGAGAAGATGCAAATGAATAAAATCAGAAATGAGGGGGGTGGGCTTTTCGACTGATCCCTCAGAAATAAAAAAGATCATAACAGGATACTAAGAGCAACTGTATGCCAACAAGCTAGACAGCAAAGATGAAACAGACAATTTTCTAGAAACACACAAATAACCACATTGACTCCAGAAGGAACAGAAGCTCCTGACAAACCAATCAAGTATAGAGTATAAAGCAGTCATCAAAAACCTCCCAACAATGAAAAGCCCAGGACCAAATAGTTTCACCAGTGTATTCTACCAATATACCAAGAAGAATTAATGTCAATCCTGCTTACACTTCAAGGAAACTGAGGAGGAGGGAATGCTACCTAACTCATTCCATGAAGTCAGCATCACCCTAATACCAAAACTAAATAAAGACACTACAAGAAAGGAAAATTACAGACCAATCTCTCTAGTGAACAGAAGCAAAAATCCTCATCAAAAATCGAACCCAGCTGCACATTAAAAGAATTATACACCATGATCAAATGGGTATGCATATGAAGATATGCAAAGGTGGTTCAACACAAGAAAATTAATCAATGTAATACACCACATTAACAAATCAAAGGAGAAGAACCACATGATTATTTTGATTGACACAGAAAAGGGATTTGACAAAATCCAGGATCCCTTCTTGACAAAAACACTTTGAAAGACAGGAATAAAAGGAAACTTTTTCAACATGATAAAGGGCATATAGGAAAAACCAACAGCTAAAATCATACTCAATAGTGAAAGCACAAAATCATACTCAATAGTGAAAGCACAAACAACAAAATAAAAAATAGATAAATGGGACTGTCTCAAAACTGAATACTTAAGTGCTTCAAAAGACTTTGTCAAAAGGGTGAGAAGGCAACGTACTGAATGGGAGAAAATATTTGAGAACCACATGTCTGATAAGGGTTTAATATCCAGGATATATAAAGAGACCCTACAACTCAATGATACAAAGACAAACAACCCAATCAAAAAATGGGCAAAAGACACGAATATAAATTTTTCCTAAGAGGATACACAAATGACTAAAAAGCACATGAAGAGATGTTCAACATCATTAGCTATGATAGAAATGCAAATCAAAACTACAATGAAATATCAATTCACACCTACAAGACTGGCTAAAAAAAAAAAATCCAGAAAACTGCAAGTGTTAGAGAGGATATAGAGAAATAGGTACACTTAATCACTGTTGGTGGGAATGTAGAATAGCGCAGCCTCTATGGAAGACAGTAAACAGTTTGGCAGTTTCACAGGAAGCTAAGTATAGAACTGCCACAAGATCCCACAATCCCACTTATAAGTATATACTCAAAAGAACTGAAAGAAGGGACACAAACAGACATTTGTACACCTATGTTGACAGCAGCATTATTTATACTTGCCAAAAGATGGAAATAACTCAGGTGCTCATCAACAGAAGAACAGATAAAATGTGATATATACAAATGATGGAATATTATGTACCTGTAAGATGAAATGAAGTCACGACACGTGACTACATAGATGAACTGTGAGGACTTTATGTTGAGTGAAATAAGTCAGACACAAAAGGACAAATATTACATAACCTCACTAATATGAACTTAATATAACTAGCAAACCAATGCTGTTAAGATCTAGAACATATGCTCAGAGTGGCTTCTCTAAGTCAACTCAGTAGGTGAACTCACCACCCTCATTCCTACATGGGGCATGACTTCCAGGGGTGTAAATCTCCCTGGCAACATGGAGAGAAATCCTGGTATGATGCAGGACCCAGCATCAAGGGATTGAGAAAGCCTGGTTGACCAAAAGAGGAAAGAGAAAAATGAGACAAAATAAGTTCCAGAGGTTGAGAGATTTCAAACAGAGTCAAGCAGTTATCCTGGAGGTTTTTCTTATATAGATATCCCTTTTTAGTTTATGGTGTATTGAAACGGGTGTAGAAAAGTACCTGAAACTGTTGAGATGTGTTCCACTAGCCTTGATTCTTGAAGATGCTTGTAAGAAGATATAAATACTTACAATGTGACTGTGTGATTGTGAAAACCTTGTGTCTGATGCTCCTTTTATCCAGGGTATGGACAGATGAGTAAAAAAATATGGATAAAAAATAAACAAACAGTGAAGGGGAAAAGGGTAAACTAAATTGGGTAGATGTAATTATTAATGGTCAATGGGAGGAAGGGGTAAGGTGTATGGTGTGTATGAGTTTTCCTTTTTATTTCTTTTTCTGAAGTGATGTAAAATTACTTTATAAAAAAGATGTTGTGTTAGATTCAGTTGCCAACTTGGCCAGGTGAGCATACCTACTCTTGTTGCTGCAGACATAAGCCAATAGTACGTGAACCTCATCTGTAGCTAATTACTCTGCAGTCGGCTAGGAGGCGTGTCTGCTGCAATGAGTGACGTTTGACTTAATTGGCTGGTGCTTAAATGAGAGATCGCAACGTAGCACAGCTAAGCAGCTCAGCACTTGCAGCTCAGCCCAGGCCTTTGGAGATGTAGAAAGAAGTCACCCCGGGGAAAGTTGTTGGAACCCAGGGGCCTGGAGAGAAGACCAGCAGAGACCATTCTGTGCCTTCCACGTAAGAAAGAACCTCAGTGGAAAGTTAGCTGCCTTTCCTCTGAAGAACCAACAAAATAAATCCCCTTTTATTAAAAGCCAATCCGATAGGATATGACTCCCAGGGATGAATTCAGACCTGGCACTGTGGGATCAACAATTCCATCCTGATGAAGAGGAGGAAAAGAACTGTAACTAATAAAGTATCATTGGCAGAGAGAGTTCAAATGGAGTTGACAGGCTACTTAGGCAGTTGCTCTTGTACAAGTTCAGTTAGGCCTTGCTACCTATCAAAACTTCCCAAACCCCAACAGGGAACATTCCAGCCACTCCTAAAGAACCCCTAGGGCAATGAATAAGATTCCATAAGGGTTCTATGCACTAGAGTAATTTTTCAGAAACCTACAACCTGGTCCCTGGTCCAGATTAGTCCTGAAACCTAGCCCAGCCTCTCCAGAACATCAGATAGTTCCATCTCCCTACACCATATTAGTGGCAGACTCCTAAAATATGAAAAATTTAGAATGGCCATAGCCCAAACACCCCTAAAGAGAGGGATGGAATGATCAAAGGTGATGGTGAACTTATACAGAGAAGATAGGATTCAACAAATGAAAATGAATACTGCATCATTAAATTGATATCTCTTTTAGTCTCCAGTATTTTAGAGTAGCTTGAAGTAAAAACCTAAAACTGTGGAATTATAACCCATGTCAAATTCTGAGAAAATGTTCTACAATTAATTGTTGTGCTGTGCTTTGCAATATATAGCTTTTTTGTATATGTGGTATTTTTCACAAAAAAAAAAGAAGGAAAAAAGTCTAATGTGATGATAAAAAAATATTTTAAGCCTTCTAGTCTCCCATATTCTGGAACAGCTAGAAGGAAAATTCTGAGAGGATTGTATGGTACCCCATGGCAATCCCTAGGATCTGTACTATAACTACTTGTTGAAGAGTGCTTTGAAAACTATTGCTTTTTTATTTCTCTGCTTTGTATATTTGTTATACTATACAATAAAAAAAATTAAAGAAAAAAAAAAGCCAGTCCGTCTCTGGTGTGTTGCATTCAGGCAGCTAGCAAACTAGAACAGATTTGAATAATAACATCTGTGTAACTGGCTTTCAAATAAAGCTTCCCATGTGTTTCAAAAAAAAAAAAAGGGTGGGACACAGCTAAAGCAACAGTGCCGAGAGGGAAACTTATAGCACTAAATGCATACATTAGAAAAGAAACAAAAAACACATATCAATAATTTAAGCTCCTACCTAGAGAACCTAAAAAAAGAAGCACAAAATAAACCCAAGTCAAGCAGGAAGAAGTAAATAATAAAGGGCAGAAAACAATGATACTGAAAACAGGAGAACAATATATAAAATCAATGAAACAAAAAGCAAGTAGGTTCTTTGAAAAGATCAATGAAAGTGACAAACCTTTAGTAAGAATGACAAAGAAAATGAAAGAAATATTACAAATGTCCAATTCAGGAATTGAATAGGATATCACTACAGACCCTTTACAATCACTCAAAAATATGAATACTAAGGTATCTAGGAAGACATGTACAGTACTTGTATGCAGAAAACTAGAAAATACTAATGAAAGAAAGCAAAGACCTAAATAAATGGAAAGATATACTGTGTTCATGGATTTGAGACTCAACAGGGTACAGAAGTCAATTCTCCCCAAATTAATATACAAGTTTAACATAATTTCTATCAAAATCCCACTGAGACTTTTTTGGTAGATATAAACAAGATTATTCTGAAATCTATATGGAAATGTAAAGGAACTAGCATAAAGAATTAAGAGGGAAGAATCAGTCTATCTAATTTCAAAACTTCCATAGATTGTGTGGTACTGGTAAAGGAAGAGTCACATAGATCAATGAAACAGAATAGAGAACCCAGAAATAGACCTACATAAATATGCCTAATCAATTTTTTTTACAAAGTTGCAAAAGCAATTCAATGGAGAAAAGATAGCCTTTTCAAACAAATAGTGCCAGAGAAATTGGACCCATGCATTGGTAAGAAAATGAACCACAATTTTAACTTCATGCCTTATACAAAAATGAACTAAAAATGGATCAGACTTAAACATAAAATGAAAAACTATAATCCTTCTAGAAAATACATTAGAGAAATCTTCAGGATCTAGGGCTATACAAAGAGATTTGACTCTGCAAAAAGATTTGACAACAAAAGCAAGATCCATAAAAGGAAAAACTGATAGATTGGACTTCCTGAAAATTAAAATATTTGCCTTATGAAAAACCCTGTAAGAAGATGAAAGGACAAGAGACAGACTGCGAAAAATATTTGCAAACCCCATATCCTACACAAAGTACTAGTATCTAAACTTAAAGTCAACAATTAAAAAAACAATTCAAATAGAAAATTCACAAGGGAGTAATTTTACCAAAGAAGATATACAGATGGCAAATAAGCATATCAACATCACGAACCATTAGGGAAATGCAAATTAAAATCACAAGGAGCTACCACTACACACCTATCAGAATGGCTAAAATTAAGAATTGTGACAACACCAAATTCTGGTTAGAATGTGGAGAAACTGGATTACTCATATATTGCTAGGAGGAGTATAAGATGGTACAACCACTCTGGAAAACAATTTTGCAGTTTTTTATAAAAGTGGACATGCAACATCCATATGACTTAGCAATTATACTCTTGGGCATTTATCCCAGAGAAAATAAAACATATTCACATAAAAAACATGTCACAAATCTTCATAGCAGCTTCATTTGTAATAGCCAAAAACTGGAAACTCCAATGTCCCTTCAATGGGTGAATGGTTAAAAAATTTGTAGTACATCCATGCCAATGAATACTACTCAGTGATAATAAAAAAAGAACAAGTTATTGATACATGCAACAACCCAGATGACTCTTCAAAGAATTATGCTGAGTGAAAAAGTTGATCAAGAGATTATATGGTGTATTATGATGTTTTTATAATAATATCCCTGAAGTGACAAAATTACAGAAATGGATAACAGATTAGTAGTTGCCAGAGATTAAGGAGAGGACTGGGCAGGAGGGATATAGGTGTAATTATAAAAGGGTAATATGAGGGATCCTTATGGTGATGCAAATGTTCTGTATCTAGATTATATCCATGTCAATATCCTAGTTGTGATATTGTAGTATGGTTTAGCAAGATGTTACCATTACGGGAAACTAAGTCAAGAGCACATGATCTCTGTGTATTAGTTCTTCCCATTGCATGAGAATTTACAACTATCTCAAAATTTAAAATGTAATTTAAAACAAACAAACAAACAAAAAATGGAGCAACATCCATGAGTTTGGAGGGAGAAGAACTGTGATGTTAGAACTCTATATTTGGTCAAAGTATTCTGGATCTATATATGAAAAAAGACATTTTCAGACAGTCAAGTATACTTTTTCTTCTTCCTCGTTCTATGTTGATAACCATTCCATTAATTAAAACCCCCACAGTAACCTCGAATAAGGCTTCAAATTATTTCAGGAAAACATGAAAGATGGGAATGGAGAGAAGAAAGCAAGTTAAACATGCTAAAAGTTTCATTTTGAAAGGCTACACTATTTAATTCATAAAATTGTTAGAATATATAAGTTCAAATATGTGTGTTAAAATGTAGGGAGCCAAATATGAGGATGAACAAAGGAATGTCATTTCATGTGCTGAAAATAGATGATAATTAATACTTTAAAATGTCACCTTATGTGTGAGACTAAAGCAAAAAAATGTTTATTTGTTACAAAATTTAGATTTTGACTACAGCATTTCCTAATATAACTTATGTAGATAGTTTGATTGAATATCATAAGTACTTGGAATCTCAGATAGCACATGAAATTTTGTTGGTTTGTCCAGAGTGATTCTACGATGAATCCCAGAATGATTTGATCAGTGACTGGAAAAGTATTTGCAAGCCCCCTTCGGGGAATGGTGAGAGTGGGGAGAAATTCAACTTCCCCAAGTTGAATTCTTGATATTCTCACAAGCAATGTGGACAACCAAACCTATAGGCTTAGCCCCCAGTCTTGGGGTTTGTTCATATGAAACTTAACCCCACAAAGGATAGGTCAAGTCTACTTAAAATTTAGGCCTAAGAGTCACCCCCAAGAGAGCATCTTTTGTTGCTCAGATGTGGCCCCTCTCTCCGGCCAACACAATGAGCAGTCTCACCACCTTCCCCATCTCTGCGTGGGACATGACTCCCAGGGGTGTGGATCTTCCTGGCAATGTGGGACAGAGATCCTGGAATGAACTGTGACTCAGAATCAAGGGACTGAGAAAAACCCTAGAATGAGCTGAGAATCAACATCAAGGGATTGAGATTACCTTCTCGACCAAAGGGGGAAGACTGAAATGAGACTAAGTGTCAATAGCTGAGAGATTCCAAACAGAGTTGAGAGGTAATCCTGGAGGTTATTCTTATGTATTAAGTAGATATCACCTTGTTGTTCAAGATGTACTGGAGAGGCTGGAGGGAAGTGCCTGAAAATGTAGAGCTGTGTTTCAGTAGCCATGTTTCTTGATGATGATCAAACAATGATATAGCTTTCACAATGTGACTCTGTGAATGTGAAAACCTTGTGTCTGATGCTCCTTTTAGCTACTATATCAACAGAAGAGTAGAACATATGGAATAAAAATAAATAATAGGGGGAACAAATGTTAAAATAAATTCAGTTTGAAATGCTAGTGGTAAAGGAAAGCAAGGGGTAAGGGGTATGGTATGTATAGTCTTTTTTTTTCTCTATTATCATTTTATTTCTTTTTCTGTTGTTTTTTTATTTCTTTTTCTAAATCGATGCAAATGTACTAAGAAATGATGAATATGCAACTATGTGATGATATTAAGAATTACTGATTGTATATGTAGAATGGAATTGTATCTAAATGTTTTGTTTAATTTTTTTTAATTAATAAAAAAAAAAGTTAAAAAAAAAACGTAGGGAGCCACAAATGGGATATTTAACTTTCAACACTAGTGGGGGGGGGGGGGGAGAAAAAAATAAAAATTATCATTTCATTTAAAAAGAAAAAAAAGGAAATTGTAAGAAATCAAATGAAAGAAATACGAAACGGTTGTAACAAAATAAAAACTTCTAAGAAAAAATGAATGTTTAAATGCCCTTATTAAAAGAGATTCTAAGTCTACGCAAAAGCATTATCCAGCTACATGCTGTTTATAAGAAATAAAATGATTCTAAAACATTTTTTAAATGGGAGTGGGGACAAGAAAATGAGCAAACATATAGCAGGCAAATATCATTAGAGAAAAAACAGTGCCAATTAAGAAAAAAAAAGTTGAAATCAAGGCAAAAAAGTCATATGGAACAATGATATTTTACAGTGATAAAATAAGTAATCGCCAAGGAAGAGTTAATAGACATGAATCTTAACATAAAAATTTAGAAGCAAATGAAATTTTATAAAAATTTAACTGTGGTAGGAATCTAATGCAGCTGTCAGCATTTAACAGATCAATAGTCTTGGGGAAAAAAAAGGGAGGGATATAATCAAGATCATCAACAAATTTCATTTAAATACATATTCAAAATTTTGTATCTTATACAGAAAATATTATTTTCAAATGAATCTGGAATGACTACATTTAGGTAAACTGTTTATTAGTCCATAAAAAACATTTTGAAGAGTAGAAATTTGCTAGGCCACATTCTGTGAGCACACAATAAAAAGTTAAAAGAAAATTAACTACTTGGAAATTTGAAAACAATCTTTGAAATGTCATTTATCTAAAGGTAATCAAAACAAATAATAAACTATTCAGAAATTAATCATATTGTACTGAGAGAAAAATGAACAATCTTTATTCCTATTATTATCACTCTGAAATAAATAATGAAAATAAATGAGCAAAAGCATTCAACTTTGGAAGAAAGAAAAAGAACAAATCAAACAAAATAAGTTAAAGGAAGGAATTAATAAAGATCAAAAGGAAAATAAACATATTTTTTAAAAAATCCAAGGGGAATTGAAATAAACCAAACAAACAACTATTAAGAATGAGAAAGAGTGTTGTATGAAAGGACTGAAGGTTAGCACTCCCCTTGACAAGGACAGAAGAGGCCCTCAGGCCTGGACAAAACGCATACGGTTAAGGCATTGCCACCTACTTCGTGGCATCTAACCATCGCTTTTAGCAAGATACAACCTATTTGATTTTAAAGATGCAATAAAGTTCATCTGTTAAAAAAAAAATGAGAAAGAGATGACAACTATTGATATGTAGCAATTTTAAAAAATTCATAAGAGAATTCAAGTATTAATTTTAAAGCCTAGATTAAGTGAGTGGTTTTTATAGGATATAAATAACTAAAACTGGCTCAATTAGGAAACCTGAAACACAGAAATCTGGTTTCACAAAAAGGCCCCAGATGCTGATGGCAGTAGAGATAAAGCTCACTAAACTAGCACAGATCATTCTTCTACATAAACGGATCCACTGCTTAGAAAATGATGTAAAGCATCCAAATCTATTTAAAGAGGTAGGCATAATCCTGAAATCAAAACCAAAGCTCTATAGTAGCACAGTAGTGCTCACAAACTGGGGGGCTATGGGCTGAATCTGGCCTATGCAACACTTTAAAATTGAGATAGTTAAAATTTGGGAGACTTAACATAAAATTTGCCATTTTCAGCCTTACTTAGAAAAAGGTCCGATCTGATAGCCCTGTACTTCATTACTGCATGGCAACAACTGGTTGAATTGAGTGGTTTCAGCGCACCCAAGCTGCATAAGTAGGGTGGGTTACTGACTATATAGCAAGTGTACCCCACTGGACCTGGGTCAGATTGCCCCAGTCTGCCACAATTTCCACCATTTCCTAGTATTCCCTAACCAAATGTCAATTGTTATACTTATGTTTTTCCTTTTTTTTCCCTCAGAGTAGATACATATTTGTACCTCTATTAAAAACAAACAAAAGAAATTCAGTGTTGCATGACTTTGTCTTTTATCCAGCGTATTTGAGTCATTAATTTCTTGCCTGGCCCCTACTGGCACTGAGTCTGTGTCCTTGTTTTAGGGTTTCTATTTTTGGTTTCCCCATACCAGATTATAACAATATCCACTTAAATTCTCTTTTAATACTTAGTATGGTTTTGCTTCTTACATTTAAATGTTTAATCCATTTTGAATTTAAGGCATGGAAAAAGGACCTAAAATAGTTTTTCCAAATGGTTAGTCATTTGTTCCAATAGCATTTACAAATCCTTTTTCCACTGTCTTAAAATGCTACTGTTTCAGAGTCATTTCTTTTTTTCTTTTACATGGGCAGGCACCGGCAATCGAACCCGGGTCCTCTGGCATGGCAGGCAAGCATTCTTGCCTGCTGAGCCACCGTGGCCCGCCCTCAGAGTCATTTCTTATACATACCAAGATATGCTTCTGGATTCTGTAGTCTGTTTCCTTTTCCTGTTTATTTACCTCTATTATTATTTCCTGTATCAGCACCTCAATGTTTTAATTTAACTTTAGCATACCTATAATTCATACATGGTAGTACATTATTTCCATCATTACCTTTTTACAATATTTTCATGTTTATCCTTATATAATCCTTTTTTTGAAATAAACAAATTTTAAAAGATCCTGTTGGGAAGATGACTGAAAAGATACTAAACTAATAACTCACTTTAGGGAAAGTGGGTGTTTATATCCAGGTACATGATTACGTCTCTTCATTTATTCTAGTCTTATTTTATGCCTTTCAGTAGATTTGTATAGCATTATTCAAATAGGTTTTGTAGTACTTTTCTTCAGTTTATTCCCAGTTACTGTATGTATATATTTTGTTGTTGTTACTAATGGGATCTTTTTTGCCATTATATTTTCTAAACTGGTTATTCCTGGCACAGAGAAAAGCTACTGCTTTCTGCACATTTATTTTGCAGTCTGACCTGGAAAAAAAAAATTGAGGGCAGGTGCACCTACCTGCTTCTTTACTAAGAAATAAATCTTAATATAGCATTCACATAGCACCCAGCTCTGAGCAGGGAACACTCCAAGAAAAACTAGCTACAAAATATACACCAAGGTAACTGAAGACAGTGACTTTCTCTATGGGCTTATTTATTTCTACATATCACCTAAAATAATTATTAAAAATACAAATCACTAAACATAATAACTTCTGATAGGGGGCCAAGATGGCGGCTTAGTAAGGTACAGGCGCATCTTGGTTCCTCCTCCAGAGCAACCACTAGGTGACCAGAAACAGTGCAGAACAGCTCCCGGGGCCACGGCAGGGACCGGACACACAGCGTACCCCAGTCTGGAAGGCGTGCGCTTCCCCGGGCTGCGGTGGCTGGCGGGCGGTGCCCCTCCCTCCCTCCTTCCTGGACCAGCTAAGAGTCTCGGAGAGGCGAGTTCCCCAAGCCACGGTGGCCGGCGGCCAGCGCCCGTCCCCCACAGGCGGCTGCCTGGAGGGAGAGGAGGGAGTCTCCGACAGTGGCAGGGACTGGGTCCAACCAAACACCAATAGTGGCATTAATAAAGGAGCCACAACATCTTTTGCTGGTGGGACCCACAGACAGACAAGTGCCACATACTGGGCAGGATAAAAAAAAACAGAGCCCAGAGACTTCACAGGGCTTCACCCTGCTGGGTCTCACACTTGGGGAAATCTGATTAAATGTCGAGATGCCAGCAAAAAATAACAAATCACTCCAGGAAAATTGAAGATATGGCCCAGTCAAAGGAACAAACCAATACTTCAAATGAGACACAAGAGCTGAGACAACTAATTCTGAATATACGAACAGAAATGGAAAACCTCTTCAAAAACCAAATCATAAATTGAGGGAGGACATGAAGAAGGCAAGGGATGAACAAAAAGAAGAGATGGAAAGTCTGAAAAACCAAATCACAGAACTTATGGGAATGAAAGGTACAGTAGAAGAGACGAAAAAACAATGGAAACCTACAATGGTAGATTTCAAGAGACAGAGGTTAGAATTAGTGAACTGGAGGATGGAACATTTGAAATCCAAAAACAGAAACTATAGGGAAAAGAATGGAAAAATTTGAGCAGGGGCTCAGGGAATTGAATGATAATATGAAGCGCACAAATATATGTGTTGTGGGTGTCCCAGAAGGAGAAGAGAAGGGAAAAGGAGGAGAAAAACTAATGGAAGAAATTATCACTGAAAATTTCCCAACTCTTATGAAAGACCTAAAATTACAGATCCAAGAAGTGCAACGCACCCCAAAGAGAATAGATCCAAATAGGCATTCTCCAAGACACTTACTAGTTAGAATGACAGAGGTCAAAGAGAAAGAGAGGATCTTGAAAGCAGCAAGAGAAAAACAATCCATCACATACAACGGAAACCCAATAAGACTATGTGTAGATTTCTCAGCAGAAATCATGGAGGTAAGAAGACAGTGGGATGATATATTTAAATTACTAAAAGAGAAAAACTTCCAACCAAGACTCCTATATCCAGCAAAATTGTCCTTCAAAAATGAGGGAGAAATTAAAACATTTTCAGACAAAAAGTCAATGAGAGAATTTGTGACCAAGAGACCAGCGCTGCAAGAAATACTAAAGGGAGCACTAGAGACAGATACGAAAAGACAGAAGAGAGAGGCATGTAGAAGAGTGTAGAAAGAAGGAAAATTAGATATGATATACATAATACAAAAGGCAAAATGGTAGAGGAAAGTATTACCCAAACAGTAATAACACTAAATGTTAATGGACTGAATTCCCCAATCAAAAGACATAGACTGGCAGAATGGATTAAAAAAACAGGATCCTTCTATATGCTGTCTACAGGAAACACATCTTAGACCCAAAGATAAACATAGGTTGAAAGTGAAAGGTTGGGAAAAGATATTTCATGCAAATAACAACCAGAAAAGAGCAGGAGTAGCTATACTAATATCCAACATATTAGACTTCAAATGTAAAACAGTTAAAAGAGACAAAGAAGGATACTATCTACTAATAAAAGGAACAATTAAACAAGAAGACATAACAATCATAAATATTGACGCACCGAATCAGAATGCCCCAAAATACATGAGGCATACACTACAAATACCGAAAAGGGATAAAATATAATACCATATAATATATAATACCATATAATAACATCTACCATAATAGTTGGAGACTTCAATTCCCCACTCTCATCAATGGACAGAACATCTAGACAGAGGATCAATAAAGAAACAGAGAATTTGAATATTACAATAAATGAGCTAGACTTAACAGACATTTATAGGACATTACACCCCACAACAGCAGGATACATCTTTTTCTCAAGTGCTCATGGATCATTCTCAAAGATAGACCATATGCTGGGTCACAAAGCAAGTCTCAACAAATTTAAAAACATTGAAATCATACACAACACTTTCTCAGATCATAAAGGAATGAAGTTGGAAATCAATAATAGGCAGAGTGCCAGAAAATTCATAAATATGTGGAGCCTCAACAACACACTCTTAAACAACCAGTGGGTCAAAGAAGAAATCACAAGAGAAATTAGTAAATATCTCGAGGCGAATGAAAATGAAAACACAACATATCAAAATGTATGGGACGCAGCAAAGGCAGTGCTAAGAGGGAAATTTATTGCCCTAAATGCCTATATCAAAAAAGAAGAAAGGGCAAAAATTCGGGAATTAACTGTCCACTTGGAAGAACTGGAGAAAGAACAGCAAACTAACCCCAAAGCACGCAAAAGGAAAGAAATAACAAAGATTAGAGCAGAAATAAATGAAATTGAGAACATGAAAACAATAGAGAAAATCAATAAGACCAGAAGTTGGTTCTATGAGAAAATCAACAAATTGATGGGCCCTTAGCACGATTGACAAAAAGAAGAAGAGAGAGGACGCAAATAAATAAGATCAGAAATGGAAGAGAAGACATAACCACTGACCTCACAGAAATAAAGGAGGTAATAACAGGATACTATAAACAACTTCATGCTAATAAATACAACAATGTAGATGAAATGGACAAGTTCCTAGAAAGGCATGAACAACCAACTTTGACTCAAGAAGAAATAGATAACCTCAACAAACCAATCACAAGTAAAGAAATTGAAACAGTCATTCAAAAGCTTCCCAAAAAGAAAAGTCCAGGACCAGACGGCTTCACATGTGAATTCTACCAAACATTCCAGAAAGAATTAGTACCCACTCTGCTCAAACTCTTCAAAAAAATTGAAGTGGAGGGAAAGCTACCTAATTCATTCTATGAAACCAACATCACCCTCATACCAAAACCAGGCAAAGATATTACAAAAAAAAGAAAACTACAGACCAATCTCTCTAATGAATATAGATGCAAAAATCCTCAACAAAATTCTAGCAAATCGAATCCAGCAACACATTAAAAGAATTATACATCATGACCAAGTAGGATTCATCCCAGGTATGCAAGGATGGTTCAACATAAGAAAATCAATTAATGTAATACACCATATCAACAAATCAAAGCAGAAAAATCACATGATCATCTCAATTGATGCAGAGAAGGCATTTGACAAGATTCAACATCCTTTCCTGTTGAAAACACTTCAAAGGATAGGAATACAAGGGAACCTCCTTAAAATGATAGAGGGAATATATGAAAAACCCACAGCTAATATCATCCACAATGGGGAAAAATTGAAAACTTTCCCCCAAGATCAGGAACAAGACAAGGATGTCCATTATCACCACTGTTATTCAACATCGTGTTGGAGGTTCTAGCCAGAGCAATTAGATAAGAAAAAGAAAGACAAGGCCTCAAAATTGGAAAGGAAGAAGTAAAACTATCACTGTTTGCAGATGATATGATACTATACGTCGAAAACCCTGAAAAATCCACAGCAAAACTACTAGAGCTAATAAATGAGTACAGCAAAGTAGCAGGCTACAAGATCAACATTCAAAAATCTGTAGTGTTTCTATACACTAGCAATGAACAAGCTGAGGGGGAAATCAAGAAACGAATTCCATTTACAACTGCAACTAAAAGAATAAAATACTTAGGAATAAATTTAACTAAAGAGACAAAAAACCTATACAAAGAAAACTACAAAAAACTGTTATAAGAAATCACAGAAGACCTAAAGAGATCGAAGGGCATACCGTGTTCATGGATTGGAAGACTAAATATAGTTAAGATGTCAATCCTACCTAAATTGATTTACAGATTCAATGCAATATCAATCAAAATCCCAACAACTTATTTTTCAGAAATAGAAAAACCAATAAGCAAATTTATCTGGAAGGGCAGGGTGCCCCGAATTGCTAAAAGTATCTTGAGGAAAAGAAACGAAGCTGGAGGTCTCACGCTGCCGGACTTTAAGGCATATTATGAAGCCACAGTGGTCAAAACAGCATGGTACTGGCATAAAGATAGATATATTGACCAATGGAATCGAATAGAGTGCTCAGATATAGACCCTCTCATCTATGGACATTTGATCTTTGATAAGGCAGTCAAGCCAACTCACCTGGGACAGAACAGTCTCTTCAATAAATGGTGCCTAGAGAACTGGATATCCATATGTAAAAGAATGAAAGAGGACCCGTATCTCACACCCTATACAAAAGTTAACTCAAAATGGATCAAAGATCTAAATATTAGGTCTAAGACCATAAAACAGTTAGAGGAAAATGTAGGGAGATATCTTATGAATCTTATAATTGGAGGCGGTTTTATGGACCTTACACCTAAAACAAGAGCACTGAAGAAAGAAAGAAAGAAATGGGAGCTCCTCAAAATTAAACACTTTTGTGCATCAAAGAACTTCATCAAGAAAGTAAAAAGACAGCCTACACAATGGGAGACAATATTTGGAAACGATATATCAGATAAAGGTCTAGTATCCAGAATTTATAAAGAGATTGTTTAACTCAACAACAAAAAGACAGCCAATCCAATTACAAAATGGGAAAAAGACTTGAACAGACACCTCTCAGAAGAGGAAATACAAATGGCCAAAAGGCACATGAAGAGATGCTCAATGTCCCTGGCCATCAGAGAAATGCAAATCAAAACCACAATGAGATATCATCTCACACCCACCAGAATGGCCATTATCAACAAAACAGAAAATGACAAGTGCTGGGGAGGATGTGGAGAAAGAGGCACACTTATTCACTGTTGGTGGGAATGTCAAATGTTGCAACCACTGTGGAAGGCAGTTTGGCGGTTCCTCAAAAAGCTGAATATAGAATTGCCATACGACCCAGCAATACCATTGCTAGGTATCTACTCAGAGGACTTAAGGGCAAAGACACAAACGGACATCTGCACACCAATGTTTATAGCAGCATTATTTACAACTGCAAAGAGATGGAAACAGCCAAAATGTCCATCAAAGGACGAGTGGCTAAACAAACTGTGGTATATACATACGATGGAATATTATGCAGCTTTAAAACAGAATAAACTTATGAAGCATGTAATAACATGGATGGACCTAGAGAACATTATGCTGAGTGAGACTAGCCAAAAACTAAAAGACAAATACTGTATGGTACCACTGATGTGAATCGACATTAGAGAATAAACTTGGAATATGTCATTGGTAACAGAGACCATCAGAAGATAGAAATAGGGTAAGATAATGGGTAATTGGAGCTGAAGGGATACAGACTGTGCAACAAGACTGGATACAAAAACTCAGAAAGGGACAGCACAATACTACCTAATTGTAATGTAATTATGTTAAAACACTGAATGAACCTGCATCTGAGGTATAGTTTTTTATTTTTTTTTATTATTTATTTTTTTCACTCTATTATCGTTTTATTTCTTTTTCTGTTGTCTTTCTATTTCTTTTTTAAATCGATGCAAATGTACTAAGAAATGATGAATATGCATCTATGTGATATTAAGAATTACTGATTGTATATGTAGAATGGAATGATTCCTAAATGTTGTGTCAGTTAATTTTTTTAATTAATAAAAAAAGTACATATAATAACTTCTGCTTCAGATTAGCTGATCTCTAGCTCATCTTTCTGACAATAAACAGCTGGCAAGTTGTCTCTCAAGCTCCCGCCCAAACGGAGAGGTTAATGCTTTCTGAAGATGCACTCTTTGTTTTCCACATATCCAGAGGTAGTCTCAGGAAATTATAAATAAGAGAATCTGGAAGTCATCCCTTTTTTTTTTTTTCAGCTAGAGTTTAGGAACCAACTACAGAAAAGACCTTTCTCTCAGAGGTACAACTGATCTGCCATAGTGTAACTCTGTAACCTGGGCCTGGGAGAATTAAATGGTAGAATCTGTGTCTATATTAATGGTTAGGGCTAGATGTGGAGCTTCTGCAGCACAGTCCAAAGGTGACTATTCTTCACCAAGTCACAGGCTCATAAAATTGCAAACACATCTATCATTAGATGGGTTTGGTAGGTTTTAATAGTAAAGAGTATAGGAGTTTACTTGAATGTACATAAAACTATGTGTGGGAGATACCGAAGAAACTGATAATATGAAGTAGGAAGGACAAAGTCTTTTCATTTTATATATCCTTTCGTATCTTTTGAATTTTGAACGCTATGTATGTACAATTATTTCAAAGTATAATTATTTTAAATACAAGAAAACCAGTGATGTATTTGATCAATATCTGTCTACATCTGCACATAAAAGCTGGTTGAGACAATTATATTAAAGGGCTTACAGGAAGAAGGTATTAGTAAAAGTCCATTTTTATGGAAGTACCGAGTACATGGATAGAATTAAGCATACATTTCCTGCCATATCCAGAGTAACTCATTGAATATGAGCACGTAGAAAGCATTCATATTCCAGGGAAGAATACCCCAAGTTTTGTGGAGAAACACTTATTTGTTTACAAACATATTATACAATGTAATGTAAGAATACGTACATTCTTTTATTATTATTATTATTTATTTTTTTGCATGGGCAGGCACCAGGAATCGAACCCGGGTCTCTGGCATGGCAGGTGAGAACCCTGCATGCTAAGCCAACGTGGCCCACCCTACATTCCTTTAACTTTAAATTCACAAAGTCATACACTGGCATTTTTTTTTTTCTTGTATGCTGTATGGCGCGGGTCACATTTCATTTTTTTTCCATGTGAGTATTCCATTATTGCAGCACTATTTGTTGAAATTTTCTTTGTTTTTATTTGGCTGTTCGTTTGTTTGTTTTGGGGAAGTGCATGGGCCGGGAATTGAACCTGGGTCTCCCACGTGGCAAGTGGGAATTCTACCACTGAGCTACCTTTGCACCCCCTACACACTGACTTTTAAATTATGTTTTCCCCTGTGACTTGCCTAAGGGAAAGAATAAAATTTTAGTCATGCTTAGTCTACATTCAAGTTCACCTGAGAATTCTATTTCTCATCCTAACTCTATAAATTGGCAGTCTTGTGAGCTTTGGTTAGTAAGATTTTCCTATGACCTTGTTATCCCTGAGTTAAAGGCAGGGTTACACTTCTGGCTGTGTAGAGGCCCAGAGTCAGGAATGCAGCACCTCAGGTAGCGATCCTGTGCTGAGAAGCTAAAGTGGCACTACTGACGATACCACTACCTTGTCTCCTTCAAAGTGCTGCAGTCACTACCATCTATATTTCAAAAGCATTCCTCTGCATTCCCAGTCTTTTATAATCTACTCTGGTACTTGGCTATTGGAATCTTCTAAGACAGCAAGTCTTTTAACTGCAAAAGGCAGACAGCTAGGCAAGATCACTGGCCTACTCTGTAAATATATCGTCTCTCTATCATTTGGGTTGCAAAGTCTGAGATTATCCTTATCTTTTATTCTTCAAACAATAGTTTTTCCTTCTTTCAAGCTTTGAGAAACTGGTAAGTTGCTATCAGGACATACTGTTTCTAAGTGCCAAATCTGAGGAATAAGTACTCCATAAACATTCAAAGTCTGCAGGCAAAGGTTTATTTTTCTTTACAATAATTTCTTCAATTTTCCCTTTACCGAGCTTCCTCTTATTTGTAACTGCGCTACCTCACCCACCTTCAGACCATTAATCAGAGGAGAATTGCAGGACCAAAACAGTAGGTCTATTGGAATTGTCATAATCTATTTGTCTGTTTCATTTACACTTTCATTTTGATCTTTCAAATTTAACCTTGATTTTGCCGACTGCCCATTTCTTTGATTCTATTTTTCCTTAAGGGACATTATACATTTTTTAATACCTTGTATCAGTACTTTAGGTTTTTATCTTTTTCAAAAATTATTATTATTACAACTACTTCCTTTTAATAGTTTTTGTGTCTTTTATCATTTCCAACTTCATTACTGACAATTCCATCTCCACCCTGTTTCTTCTGTACCATTGTTTTCTCTGGGCTTGTGCATGGTTTTTTTCTTTGATAGCACTGCCAAAGTTTAAAATCAAGTTTAAGGTGGCTAATTTTAATTCATTTGCCATAACTCAAGTTTGTCTTCTTGATCGTTTTTAAGATGTTATTTTAGTGGAACCATTTTTATTCTGCAATACTTCTAGTAATTATTCTTTGTGCTGGCTTCATAAAGACTTTTCCCATTTTGTGGTCTCCATTTTCAATTTAAATCATTCCACTTCTCCTTTGGAGACTTCATTTGGATGGTGAGGGATTCAAATTTGACCTCCCTATCTCCAGGCATGACCTTGCGTGTATTATAATTTTGGGAAGAGTCTGCTTACTAACTATTGACTTCTAATTATATAATTCACAGTACTGTAAATAACTGAGTACAGCAGAAGTCTTAAGAGAATGGGTTGTAGGAAAAAGAGCACAAACTAACATTGAGATGGAAGGATGAAATGGAAAACAAATTACAGAGGAGGAAAATAATCTCAGATTGAACTTTACCTTATAATTACCAAAAGGCAGTGGAAAGAAATAAAAGTAATGAGTAGTTCCCATCCTCAAACGAAATAAACTCTAGGTATAATACAATACCTGCTTAATTTTTGAGGAAAGCTGATATTTTTTCCAAAGAAATTTTTTTTTTCCTCACAAGAAGTCAAAATGCAATTGAAAAGCAGTATCTATGTCAGTCAAAACCATACTCTAATTACCTGCAGATGCTGAATTTTCAACATCTCTGAAGTTTGGTGAATGGGCTAGTGAGCCTCTTTCTTTAGAGCCAGATCATATTCTACATTAATGGCTCATCATCTCCTGGTTCTTGGACAGGTGGGCATAAAAGACACCTGCAGAATACAAAACAAATACAATTCTTAAAAATTTGGTTAGTGTTTCCAGTTGCTATAGTAACTAGTACTTGCTTTGTTGTAATGCAAATCTACATATTTATTGAGGTTAATATAAAGACAGATCATGAAAAGAAAAATCTTCAGTTTGAAAATTTTAAGGAAATCTTTGAATAATAGATATGTTATTTGGGAAATGGGTACGTATTTTCTGTTCCTTCAAGGAAACCAAATTGATGGTAAAGGAATCAAAATGATCATTATTTGCAATGATAGCAAAATAAAGAATACCATTTAGAAGAACAACAAAAAAGAATACTAACACACAATCTATATTAAGAAAATGATATGAAAGATACAAAAGAAGGCATGAAGAACTGAAAAGATATTTTTACTTGGTTGTGAAGATGTCAATACTATAAAGATATCAATTTTCCTTAAATCTACACATTCAGTGTAGACACAATAAAAAATATCAGTAGGGACTGTCTTTTTCTGGGGAGGAGGAGAGTGGATTGAAGAAGCTAATTCTAATCCAAAGGAAAAATGGAAACAAGAGAACAGCCAGAAATATTCCCAAAAAAGAAACATCTGGGTTACTGACACATGAATTGACAGACTAACCCTACAGAATAGAGATGTGTTAGTCATAGCAGCCATTTGACAAATATTTTCAGCCTTCCATCTTCTGGGCACAAATATGACTATACTTCCTGGCCTCTGGTGGATTTGTTGGTGGGTGGGACCATCCAACTAATACTTGTCTGTGAGTTGTGAAGAGAATTGACATACTATACTTTCAGGCTGAACATTTTATTGATAGTATCAGACACTCCAAGCCCTCTTTCCCCGAGCCTGAGCAATTGGCAATGCTCAAGACAATGGGAGTTCCATTAGCCTAAGTTCACAAGTGAAGAGACATGGGAGCAGAGCGCCCAGCCAACTTTTAAGGGATAAGTATCAAAAGAAAGAAAAATAGTTTGTTATAAGCCACTGAGATTCTGAAGCTACTGCCACAGCATAACATAGCCTATCCTAAGGGGAGATAACAGAGTTGATTTAAATTCATATAGGAATCTAATATGTCATAAAGCTGACATTCCCCATCAATGAGAGAAAGACGAATTATTCAGTAATGATAGTAGGATAATTGAGTAGCTAACTGGGAAAAAAGTTAAGATAGCCTTCCTCCATGTACCAAAATATATTCCAGATTAAAATGTGAAAAAAGAAATTATAAAAACATTAAAATAAGACATAAAAGAATATTTTAAATTCAAAGTGAGAAAGGTCTTTTCTAAATATAATTCAGAGGCCAACAAAATGGACTGATAAACTGAACAAGGCAAAAACAAAACTTCCTGCTTCAGGGAAGACTGCACTTTTATACGTTATAGGTGAAAATGTCAGTTAGGGAGCTTCCGGGTCAAGATGGTGGCTTAAAACTTGCACATTTTAGTTCGTCCTCCAGAACAACTACTAAATAACCAGACACAGTACAGAACAGCTTCCAGAGCCACGATAATGACCAGACACATAGCATACCCCAGTCTGGACCAGCTGTACCAGCCGCGAGCACACCCCAGAACCGTGAGTTCCCAAAGCTGCTGTGGTCAGCACCCCTCCCGCACAGGCCACTTCCCAAAGGGGAAAGGAAGGGATTTTACCAGCAGCAGGGACTGGGCACAATCAAACGTCAATTGTGGAACTAATTAACAAATTCTGACTACTAAAAATAGGCCCCCAGCTTAGGTGAACCTGATCAAAGTAGAGGTTGCTCATTTTTGCCCCAGTGCCAAGGTGGCAGGACTGATAGAAAAAGGGGGGAAAAAAAAAGAGAAGGAAACAGAGGTTTTTGTGGATGTGTATCTACAGAGGCTTGACTGCCTCTGGATACAGCGGCAGAACTTTTCAGGCTGCAACTGCCCCAGGCATAGGCAGAAGTGAGCTCTTTTGGGGGCTTATCTGGAGCTTGTGCCTTCCCCAGGGGAGGGGTGAAGCCCCACCCGGGTGGAATCCCTCCATCAAGGAATTCAGACACCAGGGCTTGGTAATTTGAAGCCATTAAAACCAGCCTACAACCTCTCCTCTGTCTCCACCACGCCCCCAGCAGGGAGAGTCTGCCAAAGTTAAAGGTACCACATCATCTTATGCTGGTGGGACCTGCACTCAGACAAGTGCCACATACTGGGCAGGATAAGAAAAACAGAGTCCAGAGACTTCACAGGAAAGTCTTTCAACCTGCTGGGTCTCACTCTCAGGGGAAAACCGACGCAGGAGACTCTTTCCTCCTGATAGGAGGCCAGTTTGGTCTGGGAAAATCTGGCTGGGGTATATAATATCTAAGTAGACCCTCCTAAGTGTGTGTGGGGGAAAGGCACCACACAAGCAGGGCAAGAAACAAGAAAACCAGAACTGAAAAATTCTCCTCTGTTAAACAAAACTTAAGCTAAAAGTCCAGATAAAGCTGAACGCAATGTCAAAGAACAGATAGACGACAAATTCATCCAGCAAGAAAACCCTAGATAAAAGAAGTGAAAGCAATCTCCAGAATAAATGAATTAAGGTAATTAAATGTCTAGACACCAGCAAAAAATAACAAATCACACTAGGAAAATTGAAGATGTGGCCCAGTCAAAGGAACACACCAACAATTCAAATGACATACAGAAGCTGAAACAATTAATTCAGAATGTATGAACAGACATGGAAAACCTCATCAAAAACCAAATCAATGAATTGAGGGAGGATATAAAGAAGGCAAGGAAAGAACAAAAAGAAGAAACTGAAAGTCTGAAAAAACAAATCACAGAACTTATGGGAATGAAAGACACAGTAGAAGAGATGGAAAAAAACAATGAAAACCTACAATGTTAGATTTCGAGAGACAGAACATAGGATTTCTGAACTGGAGGATGGAACATCTGAAATCCAACAAGAAACAGAAACTATAGGGAAAAAATGGAAAAATATGAGCAGGGACTCGGGGAATTGAAAGACAATATGAAGTACATGAATATACGTGTTGTGGGTATTCCAGAAGGAGAAGAGAAGGAAAAAGGAGGAGAAAAACTAATGGAAGAAATTATCACTGAAAATTTCCCAACTCTTATGAAAGACTTAAAATTACAGATCCAAGAAGTGCAGCGTACCCCAAAGAGAATAGATCCAAATAGACATACTCCAAGACATTTAATAATCAGAATGTCAGAGGTCAAAGAGAAAGAGAGGATCTTGAAAGCAGCAAGAGAAAAGCAATCCATCACATACAAGGGAAGCCCAGTAAGACTATGCTCAGATCTCTCAGCAGAAACCATGGAGGCGAGAAGACAGTGGGATAATATATTTAAATTATTAAAAGAGAAAAACTGCCAACCAAGAATTCTATATCCAGCAAAACTGTCTTTCAAAAATGAGGGAGAAATTAAAACATTTTCAGACAAAAAAATCACTGAGAGAATTTGTGACCAAGAGACCAGCTCTGCAAGAAATACTAAAGGGAACACTAGAGACAGATATGAAGATAGAAGAGAGAGGTGTGGAGAAGAGTGTAGAAAGGAAGACTATGAGTAAAGGTAAAAAGAAGGAAAATTAGATATGACATATGAAATCCAGAAGGCAAAATAGTAGAAGAAAGTACTACCCGTGTAGTAATAACACTGAATGTTAATGGATTAAACTCTCCAATCAAAAGACATAGTCTGGCAGAATGGATTAAAAAACAGGACCCATCTATATGCTGTCTCTACTCAAAGGACACGAGGCCAAGGACACAAATGGACATTTACACAGCAATGTTTATAGCAGCATTATTAACAATTACCAAGAGATGGAAACAGCCAAAATGTCCATCAACAGACAGTTGGCTAAACAATCTGTGACATTTACATAAGATGGAATATTATGCAGCTGTAAGACAGAATAAAGTTATGAAGTATGTAACAACATGAATGGACCTTAAGGACATTATGCTGAGTATGATTAGCCAGAAACAAAAGGACAAATACTGTATGGTCTCACTGATATGAACTGACATTAGTGAATAAACTTGGAATGTTTCCTTGGTAACAGAGACCATCAGGAGATAGAAATAGGGTAAGATATTGGGTAATTGGAGCTGAAGGGATACAGATTGTGCAACAGGACTGAATATAAAAACTCAGAAATGGACAACACAATATTACCTAACTGTAATACCAATTATGTTAAAACACTGAATGAAGCTGCATATGAGAATGATAGAGGGAGGAGGGCTGGGGCATAAATGAAATCAAAAAGAAAGATAGACGATAAAGATTGAGATGGTATAATCTAGGAATGCCTAGAGTGTATAATGATAGTGACTAAATGTACAAATTTTAAAAATGTTTTTGCATGAGGAAGAACAAAAGAATGTCATTACTGCAGTGTGCTGAAAATAGATGGTACTTAATATTTCAAAATTTCAACTAATGTGTGAGACTAAAGCAAAAAATGTTTATTTGGTACAAACCTATACTTTGACTAGTGCATCTCCTAATATAACTTATGTAGATAGTTGATTGAACACCTTAAGTACATGGAACTTTGTATAGGACATGAGATTTTGTTGGTTTGTCCAGAGTGAGGCCCTGATGAATCCCAGAGTGATTTGATCAGTGAGTGGAAAAGTATTTGCAAAGTCCCCTTCGGGGAATGGTGAGAACGGGGGAAAACTCAACTTCCCCAAGTTGAATTCTTGATATTCTCACAAGCAGTGTGGACAACCAAAGCTATAGGCTGAGCCCCCAGTCTTGGGATTTGTTCATATGAAACTTAACCCCACAGGGGATAGGTCAAGCCTACTTAAAATTAAGCCTAAGAGTCACCCCCAAGAGAACCTCTTTTGTTGCTCAGATGTGGCCTCTCTCTCCAGCCAACACAGCAAGCAGACTCACCACCCTCCCCCTGTCTACGTGGGACACGACTACCAGGGGTCTGGATCTTCCTGGCAGCGTGGGACAGAAATCCCAGAATGAGCTGAGATTCAGCATCAAGGGATTGAGAAAAACTCTAGAATGAGCTGAGACCCAGCATCAAGGGATTGAGAAAACCTTCTTGACCAAAAGGGGGAAGAGTGAAATGAGACTAAGTTTCAATGGCTGAGAGATTCCAAACAGAGTCGAGAGGTTATCCTGGAGGTTATTCTTATGCATTAAGTAGATATCACCTTGTTATCCAAGATGTAATGGAGAGGCTGGAGGGAACTGCCTGAAATGTAGAGCTGTGTTCTGGTAGCCATGTTTCTTGATGATGATTGTATAATGATACAGCTTTCACAATGTGACTGTGTGATTGTGAAAACCTTGTGTCTGATGCTCCTTTTATCTACCTTGTCAACAGATGAGAGGAACATATGGAATAAAAATAAATAATAGGGGGAACAAATGTTAAAATAGATTTAGTTTGAAATGCTAGTGATCAATGAAAGAGATCAGTAAGCGGAATGGCCTGTAAAATATTTTTTTTTCTGTTTGTTATATTTTTCTGTTGTCTTTTTATTTCTTTTTCTGAATTGATGCTAATGTTCTGGGAAATGATCATGATGATGAATAAGCAACTATGTGATGATATTGTGAATTGCTGAGTGTATGTGTTGGGAATGTTTGTTTCTTGTAATTTTTTTAAATTAATAAAATTAAAAAAAAAAAAAAGAAAAAAAAATGTCAGTTAGGAGAATTGTCAGTCACCATGACAGCCACTTAGCAAAATTATAATTGATTTACCCATTGACGCAGCAATTCTACATTTACGAATTTGTTTTTCATGTGTGCTTACACGTGTACTCAAAAACATATATATATATACCAGGCTCTCCACTGCAGACTTACCAGTAATAGCAAAAGGTTGGAAGCAACCTTATATAACTGGTTAAGCTAGCTTTGAAAATGCCTAAAAAGTCTCTGGAACAAATATATAAAAAACTGGTACAAGTGACTGTCTCTGACAGTTGTGGGATCAGATTTACTTTTCACTGAATACCTGTTTATAATATTTTGTATTTTATAATATGTGCACAATACTTGTTAAGAGAATAACTTTAATTTTAAGTGGAAATGGAAAAAATTAATTGTTCTTTAGGAAAAAAAGGTTTCCTTGTGCTATCTGTAAAGATTCATAAGGATTTTTCTAATTTGATTCTTACTTGAAACCACTGATTGAAAATCTTAGCTTTCTATGGATAGTGTTGAATTGGCAATATAAGTGACCACAATGATATTAGATATATACAAATATCCTGTAGCTATCTGTCTAAAATAAGCATCCCACTTAGATAATTAGGTAATTATCTAATGATAATTTTAATTCTTTCTTTATAATTATGTATAAATTTATCTCTTCTCTTCTATGGTTGTCCAGTATCTCTAGAATAACGTTAAAAATAATTTATATAGTTATTTCTTTTTAGTGCCTAGTGTTTTAGAATAGGTAGATGGAAATACCTGAAGTTGCTGAACTGTAATCCAGCAGCCCTGATCTTTGATAATGATTATATAACTATATTGTAAAAAAAAAAGTATGGGTCTACTTCTGTATGTTTTATTTTGTTCCACTGATATATATGTTGATACTACACTGTCTCAGTTAATCTACCTCTACTGTAAGTCTTAAAATTGGGTAGAGTCCAATACTAGTGGTCAGTAAGAGGGAGGGGTAAGGGGTATGGGATGTTTGGAGTTTTCTTTTCTCTTCGTATTTCTTTTTCTGGAATAATGCCAATGTTCTGAAAATGATCACGGTGATTAATGCACAAGTATGTGATGATACTGTGAACCACTGATTATATACTTTGGATGGATTGTATGGTGTGTGAATACATCTCACTAAAATTATGCCAAAAATAATAACGTTAATAATGGATATTCTTATCTTATCCTTACTCTGGGATTCTTGTTTCATTAGTAAATAGGATGTGTGTAATCTGAGACACACATACACATTTACCATACTAGGGAGTTTCCACCTATTCCTACTAATCAACAACTTTTAATGAGTTGGGCAATTCATTTTTTTAGGATAATAGAGACTTCACTCATGCATTTCACCAACTTAACAACTAATTTTTTCAGTATTTTTCTTTATTCAAAGGTAAGCACTGAGGACTACCAATATATAGTAGAAAAAGAACCTGACTGATAGATGTGAGGCTGCTTTAGCAAAGTGGCTAAATCAGTAGACAGTAGACAAAGCAGAAAGAATAATTAAAGTCTGGTTGAAGTCACAGAGTACAGAATTAGAGCATTCGACCACTTGAAACATGGGTTGAGGATCAACTTTAGTTCCACATGTAAAAAAGGAAAATATCATTTCTTCAAAGCACTACTTAATATTTTGACTTAGCTCTATCTTTAGATTAGTTACAGAATAATTTTTTTTGGTAGTTCATGTAAGAACTTATTTATATTTGTAGTTTTACTCAGTGGGACACATAGGTCTATATAGCCCCTTTCAATCACATTCTCCTTCAATATGGAAATATTACTTGTAGACCCACTAGTGAATCACCTTCACTTTTTCTATTTCCTTACATATGAGTTCAACTTCATTAGCTAACTGTTCACCCATATCTGGCATCTATGTATCTCTAAGTCCCCTATATTCTGTATTATAAGCCTCCAATTTTAACTTTACCAAAGTCATAAAAGTGGAATCATAGAGAATCTATCCTTTTGTGTCTGGCTTATGCTTATTTCACTCAGCATTATGTCCACAAGGCTCATCCACCTTGTCATGTGCTTCAGGATGTCATTTTGTCTTACTGCTGCATAATATTCTATTGTATATATATATACCACATTTTATTAATCTATTCGTCTGTTGATGGACATGTGGATTGTTTTCATCTTTTTGAAATTATGAATAAAGCTGCTATGAACATTGGTATGCAAATGTCTGTTTGTTTCACTGCTTTCAGCTCTTCTGGGTATATACCAAGTAGTGCTATTGTTGGGTCATAGGGCAACTCAATATTTAGTTTCCTAAGAAACCACCAAACTAGTTACAGAATAATTTATATTTGGAAACAAACTACAGTGTTATAAGTCTCATGTCTTTGGTAGACTGGACATTTCATCTCTCTAGGGTCTCTCTTGAAATTAGTTCCACAGATTCCATTCAGGTCTTTGGCTTTAAATTTCAAGAAAACTTAACAAATCTGGGGCTGTCATATTTGAAATTCAATTCCTAGTGTCATGACTTCCCAAGTAAAAACGTAGACAGCTTAAATCAATAAAAGCAATATGCATGCAAAATCTCTGCATTAAAAAGACTGTTGTGTCCAGCTTAATGCTTTGTGTTTCTTTGTTATACTGATTCAGATTGAAACTGATTGTTAATGATAAAAATTCAGTACGTTACAAACACAATTATAAATATATCACCTATGGATCTGACTGCACTTAATGCATCAATCAATTAACCTAGGGAAAATTACCTAAGGAGAAATAGCCTAATACATAATCCCTGAAACTGGGTAATTTTTTCTATAAGTAATTCTTTAAGATATTAATCAAAATCAACATTTTGCACAGTGCAATCATATACATGAATCTCACTTAATCCTCAAAATCACCTGTGGGCTGAGGTATTATACTCCCTAATATTCAGATGAAGAAAGAAAGACTTAGGAAGGTCAAGCTAACTGCCCAAATTGAAACTACTATTAAGTGCTGTAAGAGGCACTGAAACCCATGTTTGAACCCAAATTCCTTCCTCTTTCTCATAAGACTCTGCTGTCTTCCATGGACCTTACTAGGTCGCACCAGACTGGCAATGTTAGAATGGACACGCAAGTGGGATGATTTCCATGGCTGGTTCCTGCAGGCAGTCAGTATGCTGACACATCCTGTCCTCTTCATTGTCTCAAGGAGTTTCAAGAAGGGCCAAGCTATGATTCCCAAACAATTTGGAACAGTGTATTTTTTTTAACTTTTCACTTTGAAATAATTTTAGACTCAAAAAAAAGTAGGAATTCTCATTTGCCTTTTGCTTAGCTTCTTCTAATGTTAACATCTTACATAACTAGAACTATGGAAAGAAACTGACATTGGTACAATACTATTAACTAAAATGTAGACTTTTAATTTCACCATTTTTCCACTAATGTTCTTTTTTCTGTTTCAGGCTCTAATCCAGGGTCCCATATCATAGTTAGTTATGTTTCTTTAGTCTCCTCAAATCTATGACAAGGATGTATGTATTTTAAATTTAAATTAAGCAAGGTTCATTTTATTCTGAAAATGCTGTGGCATTTCTGGAAATAGCACAGAACACTGAAAACTTGCCTTGTGAATTGCCAGGTCTATGTGATAAGAAAAGAGCCACAGTGGCCCTAAAGCAGAAAATAGGGCCAGCCTATAAATACAGGTAAGAACTGGCCCTGATAATTTCAGTTGTATTTAAGATTCATCTTCATAAGAAAATAAATCAATCAGTTATAACCCCTGGAAAAGCACTGGGGTACCAGAGAAAAATCATTGCAACTATTTAATGGAGCAGTCATAAAAGATTCATTTAATTTGCTTTTAAATTAAAGGACTTGAGTTTGTTCTGCGTACAGAGAGGGTAACTTAATAACCAAATTCAAGTAAGCAAAAGATTATCAGAAGGCACAAATTTTTCTCTACTTATAGACCCCCTTTTCTAAGTGTATCATAAAAGTTGCTAAGCTGTGGGTGACCCTAACTCAAATCCTGAATTGTACATAGGTAGATGCACAGTCTCTAGACCCCGCTCAAGTTACTCGGGGAGAAGTGGCAAGAGGGTCTTCTATTAGGAAGTCTTAGAGAGGGGAGTTCCTATTCTTGAGGGTTCTAGGTTGAGAACGTTAATTCCAGGACTTAACTGGTGAATTCTCAATTACCAGAAAAGATACTAGGTTTTCAGAATTCCTACAGGAGCTTGGGATCTCTAAGGAGGAAAGATTAGAAGGCATAAACTGGATGTATTAAAACTAAAACAAGGAAGTTAAACAATATGCATTTCTAGAGTGGTAAAACAAGAGAAACAAACCAATGAAAAGCTGAAGATTCTGCTACAGATAGCCTTAAAAATGAGAGAAAACAATGTTTCAGATGGTTTAGAAATGAGAATAAATCACAGTTATAATTCACTCCATGGAAAATGCCAAAGTAGAGGCATTATCAGTGCAGGTCAAGCTCAGCCACTTCTTCACACTAGGACTGTGCTCAAAGTGGAGGTTGCTCATTTTTGCCCCAGCGCCAAGGGGGCAGGGCTGACAGAAAAAGACAAAAAAAAGAAACAGAGGTCTTTGGGGCTGTGTTTCTACAAGGTCTTCACTGCCTTTGGATACAGCAGAAGAGCTTCTCAGGCTGCAACTGCCCCAGGCAGAAACAAGCTTGTTTGAGGGCTTGTCTGGAGCCTGTGCCTTCCCCAGGGGAGGGGTGAGGCCCAACTCAGGTGGAATCCCTCCCTTAAGGAATTCAGACGCCAGAGCTTGGAAATTTGAAGCCATTAAAACCAGCCTACAACCTCTCCTCTGTCTCAATCACACCCTGAGCAGGCTGAGTCTGCCAAAGTTAAAGGTACCACATCAGCTTATGTTGGTGAGACCTGCAGTCAGACAAGGGCCACATACTGGGCAGGATAAGAAAAACAGAGTCCAGAGACTTCACAGGAAAGTCTTTCAACCTCCTGGGTCTCACCCTCAGGGAAAAGTGACGCAGGTGACTCTTTCCTCCTGACAGGAGGTCAGTTTGGTATGGGAAAATCAGGCTGGGGTCTATAATACCTAAGTAGACCCTCCTAAGGGTGGGGGGAAAAGACACCACACAGGCAGGGCAAAAAACAAGAAAACAAGAACTGAAAAATTCTCCTCTGTTAAACAAAACCTAAGCTAGAGCTCCAGAAAAAGATGAACTGAATGTGAAAGAACAGACGCAAATTTATGCAGCAAGAAAACCCTAGAAAAGAGAAGTGAAAACAATCTCCAGAATAAACGAATTAAGGTAATTAAATGCCTAGACACCAGCAAAAAATAACAAATCACACTAGGAAAATTGAAGATATGACCCAGTCAAAGGAACAAACCAACAATTCAAATGAGATACAGGAGTTGAAACAATTAATTCAGAATATACGAACAGACATGGAAAACCTCATCAAAAACCAAATCAATGAATTGAGGGAGGATATAAAGAAGGCAAGGAATGAACAAAAAGAAAAAATGGAAAGTCTGAAAAAACAAATCACAGAACTTATGGGAATGAAAGGCACAGTAGAAGAGATGAAAAAAAACAATGGAAACCTACAATGGTAGATTTTGAGAGACAGAACATAGGATTTCTGAACTGGAGGATGGAACATCTGAAATCCGACAAGAAACAGAAACTATAGGAAAAAAATGGAAAAATATGAGCAGGGACTCAGGGAACTGAAAGACAATATGAAGCACATGAATATACGTGTTGTGGGTGTCCCAGAAAGAGAAGAGAAGGGAAAAGGAGGAGAAAAACCAATGGAGGAAATTATCACTGAAAATTTCCCAACTCTTATGAAAGACTTAAAATTACAGATCCAAGAAGTGCTGCGCACCCCAAAGAGAATAGATATATTCTAAGACACTTACTAATCAGAATGTCAGAGGTCAAAGAGAAGGAGAGGATCTTGAAAGCAGCAAGAGAAAAGCAATCCATCACATACAAGGGAAGCCCAATAGGACTATGCCTAGATTTCTCAGCAAAAACCATGGAGGCGAGAAGATAGTGAGATGATATATTTAAATTACTAAAAGACAAAAACTGCTAACCAAGAATCCTATAACCAGCAAAACTGTCCTTCAAAAATAAGGGAAAAATTAAAACATTTTCAGACAAAACATCACTGAGAGAATCTGTGACCAAGAGGCCGGCTCTGCAAGAAATACTAAAGGGAGCACTAGAGACAGATATGAAAAGATAGAAGAGAGAGGTGTGGAGAAGAGTGTAGAAATGAAGACTATGAGTAAAGGTAAAAAGAAGGAAAATTAGATATGACATATAAAATCCAAAAGGCAAAATGGTAGAAGAAGTACTTCCCATTCAGTAACAATAGTAAATGTTAATGCATTCAAATCCCCAATCAAAAGACAGAGACTGGGCCACTCCCGCTGCCGCGGTTGCCAGGGGAGGCCAACGGGTCGGGAGGCCAGGGAGGAGCCGCCAGGCCTGTCAAGCCAGTGTCCGCGCTCTCCGCACCCAAGCAGCCTGCCCACTTGTGCTGCGCGCTCGTCCCAGGCTGTCAAGCAGCTCCCCATGGGCCCACTGCACGCAGTGGAGATGCCGCTTTTCACCACCAACCCCTTCGATCAGGATGTGGAGAAAGCAACTAGTGAGATGAATACAGCTGAGGACTGGGGCCTTATTTTGGATATTTGTGATAAAGTTGGTCAGTCTCACTCTGGACCTAAAGATTGTCTTCGGGCTGTCATGAGAAGGGTCAACCACAAAGACCTTCACGTCGTTATGCAAGCTCTGACGCTTCAAGGAGTATATGTATTAAACTGTGGCAAAATTTTTCATTTAGAAGTATGTTCAAGAGATTTTGCTAGTGAAGAAAGCATTGTTTTAAATAAGGGTCATCCTAAAGTCTGTGAGAAATTGAAAGCGCTTATGGTGGAGTGGACAGATGAATTTAAGAATGACCCACAGCTGAGTCTGACAGCAGCCATGATCAAGAATCTGAAGGAGCCAGGAGTCTCCTTTCCTGCTGTTGGCTCTCAGTCTGCAGAACAAGCCAAAGCAAGCCCAGCTCTGGCGGCCAAAGACCCTGGGACAGCTGCTAACAAGGAAGAAGAAGATCTAGCAAAAGCCATTGAGTTATCCCTGAAGGCACAGAGGCAACAGCCAACCACACTTTCCAATTTGTATTCAAGCACATCCAATCTCTTAACTAACCACCAACACAAATGCCGAAAAGTTTGTGCTATATATGACTATGAAGCTGCTGAAGATAATGAACTTACATTTAAAGCTGGAGAAATTATTACAGTTACTGATGACAGTGACCCCAACTGGTGGAAAGGTGAGACCCATCAAGGCATGGGGTTATTTCCCTCAAGTTTTGTGACAGCAGATCTCACTGCTGAACCAGAAATGCTTAAAACAGAGAAGAAGACAGTACAATTCAGTGATGATGTTCAGGTGGAAACGCTTGAGCCTGAGCCAGAACCAGCCTTTATTGATGAAGATAAAATGGACCAGTTGCTACAGATGTTGCAAAGTACAGACCCTAGTGATGGCCAGTCAGAACTGCCAGAGCTCCTCCATCTTGAAGCAATGTGTCACCAGATGGGACCTCTCACTGATGAGAAGCTGGAAGCTATCGACAGAAAACATTCAGAACTCTCAGAGCTGAATGTGAAAGTGATGGAGGCACTTTCATTGTACAGCAAGTTAATAAATGAAGACCCCACGTACTCCATGTATGCAAAGTTACAGAACCTGCAGTATTACATGCAGCCACCTGGTGTTTCTGCTTCTCAGGTGTAACCACTGCCCCCGAGCGGGGCTTACTTGGTAGCGGGCGGCAGTCAGATGAGCCACCTACAGAGCTATAGCCTTCCCATCAAGCAGCTGCCTCCACCAGCGAGCCCAGCCCTTCCCAACCAACAGGCCCAGGCCTCCTACCCTAACGCCACAGCCAGTTCTGTGCAAGGACATGTGTATCCCAGCCAGGCTGCCGTGTTCAGTCCTCCCCCTACTGCCGCTGACCTCACTGTATACCAGAATGTAGGGACCGGCGTGTCCCAGCTGCCAGACTATGCCCTGACACCCTCCACGCTGCCTCTGCCCCCTGGAAGCCAGCTGCCGCAGCAGCAGCAGCTGTACCCCCAGGAGGAGCTGCTGTAGGGTTTGAGGGCCCTGGGGTCGGAGTGCTGCAGGCAGCTCTCGGCGAGAGGAGAACTTGCCCCATCCCAAGAGATTTATGCCCAGCTGCAAGGATCTGTCTTGGTCAGCAAGTCCAAATGTTCAGGAACGTAGGACTCTTCAATTGGCACTAACTTTTTAGAAGCACCCCTATCCCCAAGGAATGAAACTACTTACATTTAATTTCTTCCTTTCATAATATGAAAAAATTGATACCCGATTATTTGTCTTGTAAAAGTACCTGGTCTGTAAAAAGTCAAACTTACACTGTTGGGGCAAATGTTATGTGCACACTGGTGTGTGACTTCCTAGACCGTTTTGCATCATGATGGCGATCGTGTGAATATATTTAACACTTAGATTAATTTACATACTATTTTATTTTAATCATGAACAACTACCATGTTCTGTAACATTTTGTGTAGATTTAAGACAAATACGCCGTCCTGAACTGCAACAGAATGAACGAAGTGGTAGCATACTGACCTGAAGGCATTATATTGTTCCTGTTTAGGCTTCATATTAAACTGAAACTTTCTTTCACTAAAAAAAAAGAAAAGAAAAAAAAAGAGACAGACTGGCAGAATGGGTTAAAAAACAGGACCCATCTACATGCTGTCTACAGGAAACACATCTTAGACCCAAGGATAAACATAGGTTGAAAGTGAAAGGCTGGGAAAAGATATTTTATGCAAATAACTATCAGAAAAGAACAGGAGCAGCTATATTAATATCTGACAAATTAGACTTCAAATGTAAAACAGTTAAAAGAGAAAAAGAAAGACACTAAATTGTTAATAAAAGGAACAATTCAACAAGAAGACATAACAATCATAAATATTTATGCACCGAGCCAGAATGCTCCAAAATACATGCAGCAAACACTGAAAAGAGAAATAGACACATCTACTGTAATAGTTGGAGACTTCAATTCCTCACTCTCATCAATGGATAGAATATCTAGATAGAGGATCAATAAAGAAATACAGAATTTGAATAATGCAATACATGAGCTAGACTTAAAAGACATTTATAGAACATTACACCCCACAACAGCAGGATATACCTTTTTCTCAAGTGTTCATGGACCATTCTGAAGTATAGACCATATGCTGGGTCACAAAGCAAGTCTCAATAAATTTTAAAAGATTGAAATCATACAAAACACTTTCTCAGATCATAAAGGAATGAAGTTGGAAATCAATAATAGGCAGAGTGCCAGAAAATTCACAAATATGTGGAGGCTCAACACACTCTTAAACAATCAGTGGGTCAAAGAAGAAATTACAACAGAAATCAGTAAATACTTCGAGGCAAATGAAAATGAAAATACAACATATCAAAACTTATGGGACGCAGCAATGGCAGCGCTAAGAGGGAAATTTATTGCCCTAAATGCCTATATCAAAAAAAGAAGAAAGGGCAAAAATCGAGGAATTAACTGTCCACTTGGAAGAACTAGAGAAAGAACAGCAAACTAACCCCAAAGCAAGCAAAGAAATAATGAAGATTACAGCAGAAATAAATGAAATTGAGAACATGAAAACAATTGAGAAAATCAACAAAACCAGAAGTTGATTTTGTGAGAAAACCAAAAAGATTGATGGACCCTTAGCAAGATTGACAAAAAGAAGAAGAGAGAGGATGCAAATAAATAAGATCAGAAATGGAAGAGGAGACATAACCACTGACCCCCACAGAAATAAAGGAAGTAACAACAGGATACTATGAACTATGAACAACTTTATGCTAATAAATACAACAATGTAGATGAAATGGACAACTTTCTAGAAAGGCATGAACAACCAACTTTGACTCAAGAAGAAATAGATGACTCCAACAAACCAATAATAAGTAAAGAAATTGAATCAGTCATTAAGATGCCCCCCAAAAAGAAAAGTCCAGGACCAGATGGCTTCACAGGTGAATTCTACCAAACATTCCAGAAAGAATTAGTACCAATCCTGCTCAAACTCTTCAAAAAAATTGAAGAGGAGGGAAAGCTACCTATCTCATTCTATGAAGCCATCACTCTCATACCAAAGCCAGACAAAAATATTACAAAAAAAGAAAACTACAGACCAATCTCTCTAATGAATACAGATGCAAAAATCCTCAACAAAATTCTAGCAAATCAAATCCAGCAACACATTAAAAGAAGTATACATCATGACCAAGTAGGATTCATCCCAGGTAAGCAAGGATGGTTCAACATAAGAAAATCAATTAATGTAATACACCATATCAACAAATCAAAGCAGATAAACAACGATTATCTCAATTGATGCAGAAAAGGCATTTGACAAAATTCAACATTCTTTCCTGTTGAAAACACTTCAAAGGATAGGAATAGAAGGGAATTTCCTCAACATGATAAAGGAAATGCATGAAAAACCCACAGCTAACATCATCCTCAATGGGGAGAAACTGAAAACTTTCCCCCTAAAATCCGGAACAAGTCAAGGATGTCCACTATCACCATTGTTATTCAACATTGTGTTGGAAGTTCTAGTCAGAGCAATTAGACAAGAAAAGGAAATACAAGGCAACACAATTGGAAATGAAGAAGTAAAACTCTCACTGTTTGCAGATGATATGATACTATATGTCGAAAACCCTGAAAAAGCCACAGCAAAACTACTAGAGCTAATACATGAGCACAGCAAAGTGGCAGGTTACAAGAGCAACATTCAAAAATCTGTAGTGTTTCTACACACTAATAATGAACAATCTGGGGGTGAAATCAAGAAAAGAATTCCATTTACAATTGCAACCAAAAGAATAAAATATTTAGGAATAAATTTAACTAAAGAGACAAAACACCTATACAAAGAAAACTACAAGAAATTGTTCAAAGAAATCACAGAAGACCTAAATAGATGGAATGGCATATCGTGTTCATGGATTGGAAGACTAAACATAGTTAAGATGTCAATTCTACATAAATTGATTTACAGATTCAAAACAATACCAATTAAAATCCCAAAAACTTATTTTTCAGAAATAGAAAACCAATAACCAAATTTATTTGGAAGGGCAGGGTGCCCTGAATAAAAGTATCCTGAGGATAAAAAAATTAAGTCAGAGGTCTCATGCTACCTGACTTTAAGGCGTATTATGAAGCTACAGTGATCAAAACAACATGGAACTGGCATAAAGATAGATAAATATTGAGCGATGGAATTGAGTAGAGTGTTCAGACATAGACCCTCTCATCCTTGGACAATTGATCTTTGAGAAGGCGGTCGAGGCAACTCAGCTGGGACAGAACAGTCTCTTCAATAAATGGCGCCTGGAGAACTGGATATCCATATGCAAAAGAATGAAAGAGGACCCATATCTCACACCTTATACAAAAATTAACTCAAAATGGATCAAAGATCTAACATTAGATCTAAGACCATAAAACTGCTAGAAGAAAATGTAGGGAAATATCTTATAAATCTTATACTTGGAGGCGGTTTTCTAGACCTTACACCCAAAGCAAGAGCATTGAAGAAAGAAAGGAATAAATGGGAACTCCTCAAAATTAAACACTTTTGCGTATCAAAGAACTTCACCAAGAAAGTAAAAAGACAGCCTACACAATGGGAGACAATATTTGGAAACAACATATCAGATAAAGGTCTAGTATCCAGAATTTATAAAGAGACTGTTCAACTCAACAACAAAACGACAGCCAACCCAATTACAAAATGGGAAAAAGACTTGAACAGACACTTCTCAGAAGAGGAAATACAAATGGCCAAAAGGCACATGAAAAGATGCTCAACTTCCTGGCTATTAGAGAAATGCAAATCAAAACCACAATGAGATATCATCTCACACCCACCAGAATGGCCATTATCATTAAAACAGAAAATGACAAGAGCTGGAGAGGATGTGGAGAAAGAGACACACTTTTCCACTGTTAGTGGGAATGTCAAATGGTACAACCACTGTGGAAGGCAGTTTGGTGGTTCCTCAAAAAGTTAAATACAGAATTGCCATATGACCTGGCAATACCATTGCTAGGAATTTACTCAGAGGACATGAGGGCAAGGACACAAACAGACATTTGCACACCAATGTCTATAGCAGCATTATTTACAATTACCAAGAGATGGAAACAGCCAAAATGCCCATCAACAGACGAGTGGTGAAACAAACTGTGGTATATACATACGATGGAATATTATGTAGCTGTAAGACAGAATAAAGTTATGAAGTATGTAACAACATGGATGGACCTTACGGACATAATGCTGAGTGAGATTAGCCAGATACAAAAGGACAAATATTGTATGGTCTCACTGATATGAACTGACATTAGTGAATAAACTTGGAGAATTTTGTTGGTAACAGAGACCATCAGGAGATAGAAATAGGGTACAATATTGGGAAATTGGAGCTGAAGGGATACAGACTGTGCAACAGGACTGAATGTAAAAACGCAGAAATGGACAGCACAATACTACCTAACTGTAATACAATTATGTTAAAACACTGAATGAAGCTGCATGTGAGAATGATAGAGGGAGGAGGGCTGGGGGCACAAATGAAATCAGAAAGAAAGATAGACAATAAAGACTGAGATGGTATAATCTAGGAATGCCTAGAGTGTATAATGATAGTGACTAAATGTACAAATTTTAAAAATGTTTTTGCATGAGGAAGAACAAAGTAATGTCATTACTGCAGGGTGCTGAAAATAGACAGTAATTAATATTTTAAAATTTCAACTTATGTGTGAGACTATAGCAAAAAAATATTTGGTACAAAATTTATATTTTGACTAGTGCATTTCCTAATATAACTTATGAAGAAAGCTTAACTGAACACCATAAGTACATGGAACCTTGAGTAGGACATGAGATTTTGTTGGTTTGTCTAGAGTGATGCCCTGATAAATTCCAGAGTGATTTGATCAGTGAATAAAAAAGTAATTGCAAAGTCCCCTTCGGGGAATGGTGAGAAAGGGGGAAAATTCGACTTCCCCAAGTTGAAATCTTGATATTCTCACAAGCAATTAGGACAACTAGAGCTATAGGCTGAATCCCCAGTCTTGGGGTTTGTTCATATGGAACTTAACCCTGCAAGGGATAGGTCAAGCCTACTTGAAATTAGGCCTGGGAGTCACCCCCAAGAGAGCCTCTTCTGTTGCTCAGATGACACAACAAGCAAACTGACCATCCTCCCCCTGTCTATGCAGGACACGACTCCCAGGGGTGTGGACCTTCCTGGCAACGTGGGACAGAAATCCTAGAAGGAGCTGAGACTCAGCATCAAGGGATTGAGAAAACCTTCTCAACCAAAAGGGGGAAGAGTGAAATGAGACAAAGTATCAATGGCTGAGAGATTCCAAACAGAGTCTAGGGGTTATCCTGGACTCACCTCCTTAGTCAAGATGTAATGGAGAGGCTGGAGGGAACTGCCTGAAAATGTAGAGCTGTGTTACAGTAGCTATGTTTCTTGATGATGATTGAATAATGATATAGCTTTTACAATGTGACTGTGTGATTGTGAAAACCTTGTGTCTGATGCTCCTTTTATCTACCTTGTCAACAGATGAGTAGAACATATGGTATAAAAATAAGTAATAGGGGGAACAAATGTTAAAGTAAATTTAGTTTGAAATGCTAGTGATCAATGAAAGGGAGGGGTAAGGGGTATGGTATGTATAATTTTTTTTCTGTTTTCATTTCATTTCTTTTTCTGAATAGACGCTGTAAAGAAGGATTTTATAAAACTTAACAGTAGCTAACTTTTCTTATGTAAAGAAGGATTTTATAAAGAAAAGAGTTATGGGCCCCATCAGGCTAAAACAACCCGGGACTTCCCAGGGGCGGTTATCTGCTGCCTTTGTTATGCAAGGTTTTCTGCTGCCTTGGTTATGCAAGGTTGTAACTGCCGGAGAAAGTTTATCTAAGAATGCAACTGAGAAGGTTGAGTAAGGGAGTTTTGCACGAGACAGCTGCTTCTTGCAAGAAGCAGCTCCCATGACTCATGCGCGAAAAATGTTTGTTATCTGCTTCTTGCAAAATGTTCGTTATCTACTTCCTGCATAAAGCAGAACCTGTAACTAATGTTCAACCCTCAAACCCCACACCCTTATCCTGGCCCTCAAAAGGCTTCCCAAAACCCAGGTTCGGGGCTCTCTGTTCCTGCGTGTTCAGTGAGCCCCACGCATGTGTGGTAAATAAACCCCTTGCGTGTTGCATGAGAGAACGTCTCTTGGAGTCCTCCTTTGCGCGGCAAAACTCTCAAATTCTTACAACGCAAATGTTCCAAGAAATGATTATGATGATGAATATGCAACTATGTGATGATACTGTGAATTACTGATTATATATGTAGAATGGAATGATCAAAATAGGAATGTATGCATTTGCTTTTGTTTTTGGGTATTTTAAAAAAATAAAAAAATAAATAATAGGGGGGACAAATGTTAAAATAAATTTAGTTTGAAATGCTAGTGATCAATGAAAGGGAGGGGTAAGGGGTATGGTATGTATGAATTTTTTTCTGTTTTCTTTTTATTTCTTTTTCTGAATAGATGCAAATGTTCCAAGAATGATGATGATGATGAATATGCAACTATGTGATGATATTGTAAATTACTGATTATATATGTAGAATGGAATGATCAAAATAGGAATGTTTGCGTTTATTTGGGTTTTTTTTGGTATTTAAAAAAATAAAATAAAATAATTATTAAAAAAAATAAGAAAGCAGTAGAATTGACTTAATACATCATCAGAAACGAGAGATCCAGCATCTCCTAAAAAGTGTAGAAAGTATATAGTGCACTTAAGTGTACTTTTTCACATCATCTGAAGATCACTGGAATGAAACTTCTAACTAGAACAGCTTGCAGCCAGGTTAAGCTGGCAGCATGACTGATCTCACATTTGTGAAAAGGAAAGAAATACAGCACAGACTGTTTGTTCTTATGTTCACTCTTTCCATTGTATCAACCTTTACCTAACAAAAGCAATCATTAGGAGGGCACTTTATTAAAGGAGAGAAATTATACTCACAATAACTCTGAGGTATTCAATTTATAATTACCTCCATTTGAGGCTAAGAGAAGTAAGCAATTTAGCCAAGGTCACAGTCAACAAATCATAGGGCCACTATTTACTCAAATTCTGCATGCTTTTCACTATAGTACCGTACTTCTTTTGTGCCTTTATTAGAAAATAAACTTGCAATTTACTATGCAAAGACACATGCTTAAGTTTTTAAAAGAGGTGGAAATTAATCTGAATAAAATCTAAATGTAGGCTCCAGTGATTTCATTCCACTTGTGGGAAGTCGGGCAGAAGAAAGTATTACTGAAATTCCTCAGGAGGAAGCAGTTTTTTTTTCAGCTTTGTAGGTACCTGAAAGTCATACTTAAAGTGTCAGAAAAAGATTAAGATGACAGTCTCAGATCTAATAAATTCAGAAGCTACTATTGCTTAACTTATTTAAATGTAATTTTTATTCAGAGAGTATTTATTAACACAAAATACTGGTTTCTGGAAATTCAGTGTGAACCGTTGTTGATATTTAATAGATAATATTTATTGACATGAATGAGGACAAGATGGTAAATGAAAGCAGCATTCTGGATCAAATAACAGAAATGTTCTTGAAAGGAAAAAAAAACACCACCACTCTGGCTTCTGACAGAGAACAGAAAGGCTAAAATTTCACTGGGCCTATTTAACCCACCATCCAGTCTTTACACTGCTTCTTCTTCTCTTGTCAAGTAATATTACAACATATTTCTAAGGCTAGAAAATGGTGATTAGGGGATTGAAATTCTGCTGTTTAGAGGCCACAAAGCTTGTATGCTCTCTTTTCTATCCTCTGCCAGAATGTGAAAAACTGTAAAGTTAAACAATAGGTATTATAAGAAATGGTGATCAAGGGACTCTCTCCCTTAAAGCACAATTAAATAAAATAATGATAGCCAATGAAGAATTCTCCCTGTTTCAAAAATATTTAACCATTAACTTCTAAAATACACAAACCTTCATTTCTTTAGTTTATATACAATTTCATAAAAACACTGCCCTTATTTTAGGGACACAAACACATGTAAGAAAATTCCGGTTAATTGCTGGAGCGAAAGAACCAGTACAAGAAAAACATTTAAAAAGCAGAGCTTGCTACTTACAATTTACGCCGAAGAGTCACCCCTAGAGAACTTCTTCTGTTGCTCAGATGTGGCCTGTCTCTCTACACCAACTCAGCAGGTGAACTCACTGTCCTCCCCACTACATGTGACATAACTCCCAGGGATATAAATCTCCCTGGCAACATGGAACAGAACACCCAGGATGAGCCAGGACCCAGCATTACAAGACTGAGAAAGTCTTCTTGACCAAAAGAGGATGGAGAGAAATGAGACAAAGTTTCAATGGCTGAGATTTCAAAAAGAGTTGAGAGGTCATCCCGGAGATTATTTTTATGCATTATATAGATATCCCTTTTTAGTTTATGGTGCATTGGAGTGGCTAGAGGGAAGTACCTGCTGTGCTGTGTTCCAGTAGCCTTGATTCTTGAAGACGATTATGTAATGACATAGCTTTTACAATGTGACTGTGTGAATTGTGAAATCCTTGTGCCTGATGCTCTTTTCATCCAGGGTATAAACAGATGAGTAAAAAAATACAGATAAAAATAAATAAGAGGGGGGATAAGGGGTAAATTAAATTGAGTAGACTGAAATACTGGTGGTCAATGAGAGGGTGTACGGGATGTATGAGTATGGGATGTATGAATATTTTTTTTAGTTTTTTATTTTTCTGGAATGATGCAAATGTTCCAAAAATTGTCATGGTATCAACTATACGATGATATTGTGAGCCACTGATTGTACACCATGTATGAACTGTATGTGTGTGAAGATTTTATCAATAAAAAGTTTAAGGAAAAAACCAAAAACAGAGCTTGTCCTATGATGATCTTCAATTCTGTCTTTACAGATGATATTTGCCCTACGGATCTGTCTAGAGTTAAGCCTCTTCTGCTGGAAGGATTTAAAGCCAGACTAAAATGAAGAAACAACTAAAGAGAAACTAAAAGATTAGAATGCATTCCTATTAGTAGGCCTCAAAAGTATATGTCCTAGAATAATTTAAGAATTTGGTAATTACTAGGTAATATTTCTGAGAAAGCATAAACGTTGAGCAGGTAAGAACCTTTTTTTTTTTTTTTAAATATTTTTATTATAAACAATGAACCGACATACCAACATTCTTGACATATGAACATTCTTGACATGGTTACAATCAAAGGATCATATATCATCACATAGTTGTGTACTCATCACCATGATCATTTTTTTGAACATCTGCATCGCTCCAGAAAAAGAAAGAAAAAAGAAAAAAAATCACACATGCCATACCCCTTAACACTCCCTTTCATTGACCACTAGTATTTCAATCTACTCAATTAATTTTAACCTTTGTTCCCCCTATTATTTATTTTTTATCCATTTTTTCCCTACTCATCTGTCCATACCATAGATAGCAGGAGCATCAGACACAAAGGTAAGATCCTTGAGTACACATTTTTCTTATTTCAGTGATCCCCAGAAGGTGGAAGCAGGGGTGGGGTCTGGAGGGCGATTCTGTTTGTAATCTAAACAGACTTCAGATCAAAGTAGCTCGCTCAAAATAATATTTTGCTTAAGAAATAAAGTGGTTTAGAAAATATTCCAATATGGATCATCACTATTTTCATTTTCATCTTACTAAGGAAATAAATTTTAAAACAATGTGAGTTTTTTGCAGCATTTATTTCTTTAATAAATAAGTATTTTCTTTGAATCTGGATTCCGGACTTCTGTAGGAATTTAGTGGTATTATCTTGCCAGAGACTCTAGTCTACAAAGAATGAACTAGAAATTCAGTTCCATTTAAGGAATAGGGGCTGGGCCAAATTGGTCCTGAAAATCCTCTGACTTTTTATCCTAATCTAGTACTCTTTCTTATCCACTGCTTGACTCTAGTCTATTAAAAGGTTTTCAGATATCTCCACCTTCAAATTTCAGATAGTTTGGAGTACCTATCTCAATTGTAAAAGAAAAGCAATCACTCACATTTTGCTATAGTACTCAGAATTTCACTGTAATACTCATTGCAACTAAAGACGAACTCAATTCCTTTTATTCTGATTCAAATTTATTATCTTTATCAAGGAGAATAGTATAAAATTACTTGGCAGCCTCTCATAAAACTGTATTTCAAGGTAGACCTAAACAGTCCTATTGATAAAGGTCTTCTTTATAGAATTCTTGCCAATAAATATGGAAGAGATGACAGAATAAGATAATCACCATTTTGCACCACAAATGAAATAACTGATACTAACATTATCAAAAGTGGGATCTTTTAGCATCACTAGAAGTGGGGTAGTCAGCCATAGTGGGCCTCTGAATAAGATACAGTATTAAGCACTAGTAAGCAGTCTTATCAGAAACCTTAATTCTTAAGTCTGATTTTAATCAGGCCCCTAGAACTAACTTCCATTTAAAGGAAATATAGAGAACAGACCAACAAAATGACACCACAATGAAGCAAACAAAGCCCAAATGTGAGTAAGTACACAAGACACGTGACCCAGTTCCTGCAACTAGTCCCCCCCCCCCCCCCACACACACACAGAGGCAAGGAAAGGGAGAGGGGGTGAGGAATTCCCTAGATTAACATAGACCTAAGGCATAAAATGACCAAATGTGATCTGTGGACCTCAATCCCGATGTGAACAAACCATCTCTAAAAAAATATATTCTTGAAGCAATTGGACAAACATGAACAGGGTCTAGCTATCAGACGATAACAAGGACTTGGCTTGATATAAAATATTTTATCAAGTAATAAAAATGACCAAACTGCTAGGAAATTCTATAGGGTCCTCTTCCATAGATCATTTCACCAATCTATCTCTGGGTGATCTGGGGAATAGAGAGGGAAAGAATCAGAAAAAAACAAAACAAAACAACAAAGTCCCCTTCATAGCCAGTATACCCTAAGAGATATCAGCACTCTGAACAAAAATATGTGGTCAAAGGAGACATGGCTTTGGAGTAAACTCAATAAAAATAATATAGTTATAGACTTCTTCAATTTATAATATTTGACTGTGGTTGGTCATTGTATTTTTGTTCAGAACACAAAGGGTAATAATAATATTATTATTATTTCCATCTTACAGATGGAGAGGTTAGGAAACTGCCCAAAGTCACATGCCATAAAGAGAAAAAGCTGGAATTCAACTCCAAGCAGTTTGAATCCAAATTCTAGATGCTAGACTGCCAACATTAAATTCTACTTATAAAAGAATGAAACATAATGTAACCTAAAGAAAAATTCAACATTTAACATAGTTTTCATAAATTTTTCAATTCAATTTTCAACTTTGCAGCAAATAGTGGTAACAGATTTTAAAAAATGAAAATTAATTTTCTTTTCAATTTTTTAATTTTTCTGTACAGTGGTGAAAAGAACTGATGAGGTGACCTTCTAGTGGGGGTAAGAGACAAAAATCATTCAACACAGAAATCCCAGAATGACCTGAGACCCAACATCAAGGAATTGAGAAAATCTTCTCGACCAAAAGCAGGAAGAGAGAAATGAGACAAAATAAGGTATTAATGGTTACGAGATTCCAGAGTCGAGAGCTTATCCTGGAGGTTATTCTTACGCATTAAATAGATATCACCGTGTTAGTCAAGATGTAATAGAGAGGCTGGAGGGAACTGCCTGAAAATGTAGAGCTGTGTTCCAGTAGCCACGTTTCTTGAAGATGATTGTATAATGATATAGCTTTCACAATGTGACTGTGTGATTGTGAAAACCTTGTGTCCGATACTCCTTTTATCTACCTTATCAATAGACAAGTATGGGATAAACATAAATAATAGGGGAACAAATGTTAAAATAAATTTAGATTGAAATGCTAGTGATCAATGAAAGGGAGGGGTAAGGGGTATGGTATGTATGAATTTTTTTCTGAATTGATGCAAATGTTCTAAGAAATGATCATGATGATGAATATGCAACTATGTGATGATATTGTGAATTACTGATTATATATATATAGAATGGAATGATCATTAGTTAAGAACGTTTCTGTTTGTTGGTTGTTTTATTTAAAAAAAATTTTTTTTAATTAATAAAAAAAGAAAAAAAAACAGTCAACAACAGAATTTCAGAGAGTGACAGGTACTACTGAGGAGACAGGGAGGAAATGTATACTTCCCTTTGGAGACATTTCACTGTGAAGGTAAACAGAAGGGGGTGGATAGGTGGTTAGAGGAAAATTGTTTGTTGTAATTTTTTATTGTCTGTAAAGATGAGCAATATCAGAGCCTGTATATAAGCTGACAGAGATGATCTGTTGGAGCGGCGCTGCTGATATAAGAGAGGGCACAAACGCAGGAGCCCAGTCCTTGAGAAAGTATGAGGAGATATGGGGCAGGGCGAGGACCTGGCATCTGATAAGAGCAGAAGCACTTCTATATTGTAAAGAAAATGAAGATAAGAAACTCGGGTCCTAAAGAAGTTGGGTTTCTAGATGTGGTGAGGGGAAGATAACAGAACGTCTCTGAGAGCTTCTAAATCCTTGACGAAGTATGAAACCAACTTAACTGAGTGGAGAGGGATAGGCTGCTGAAGAGTTTACGGGGTGGTGAGAAGTTTGAAATAGTTATAGGCAAAACAATTTTATTAGGAATCAGCGCTAGCTCTTTTGGACAGCGCAGAGCGCCCACTTCAGTTTTTTGGCTATGAATCTGGAGTTCTCTAACAATATTTAACCACTCGAGGGCAGTTATAGAAAAACCAGATAAAGGGCAAGACAGCTGAAAATAGAGAAAAAAAATTATGAGTTAAAAAAATATTAAAAAAACACAACATATCCATGAGACAAACATGAAAGTCACAGTGTCCAATCAAGCCATGGTCTACATATCTCTATGAAGGAATTCTTCCAAACAATATATTTGTTATATTTAGTTATGACATAATCATGAAGATTAAAGATAGTTTCTTTTTGGTCATGAAGTGCCAGGAGTCACTTATTATTATATTTTTAATATTCCCTGATAAACTTCATGTTGATTCCAGAGATGATTACCTTTCATGCTTGAAGAAACTCTCTGATGTTCACTGATATTTTCAGTGATGACTTCATTTAAAAGCAAAAAATAAAATGTAAACAGCTCCTCACCACCATGAATACACACATATCTATATTGCTTAATCTCAAAATACCCAAACAGCTGTCACAAGGCAAATGGGAAGGCAGATGCTGGCATAGTTGACTCCTGGCACCTAGCAATAGCCACTATTCAGGTGCACTATGACTGTATACCCATTCTTCATGAATGAGCTATGCAAGATACTGTTATTTTTTTATTTTTTTGTATACCATATGCCTGGGGTCACATTTCGTTCTTTTCCCATGTGAGTTTCGTTCTTTTCCACAATGCTGGCTGAAGACCCAAAACATTTTGAGGAGTATGCATGTTCTCCCTATATTCAAGGGGAAGAAATAAAGACCCCACGTCTCAATGGAGGCATGTCAACACCATAAGGAAGAGCATTTGGGTGGGATAGTGTATGCTTATATAGATGGCCATTTTTGGAAAATAAAATCTGCCACACTAGTAGAATCTATATCAAGGAAAATTATGAAATGTTATAACATCAGGGATAAACAGAGGATCCAGAGTGGGGGAAAATGGTCATATACAAGGGACTGGGGATTAGAATGACATCAGACTTTTCAACAGCAACACCTGAAGCTAATGGAACAATGGCTTCTGAAGAGCGAAACTAATTTTCAATCAAGAATTCAACACCCAGCTAAACCACATTCAAGTGTGAGGGTAAAATGAAGATATTTCCAGATATTAAACTTCTGAATTCAAGATGGAATTTCAGACTTTAATGTGTCCTTTCTCAGGAAACTACTAAAGAATATGGAAAACATGGGATCCAAGAAAATGGGTGTCAACAAAGGAGGAAGGTACAAAAAATTCCCAAGATAATGTTAAGGGAAAGTCTCAGGATAAATCCATAGCAGTCCAGACAGCAAACCACTTCAGATTGGAGTATGAGAGGGAAAGTTCCAGGAGGACCATCTCCAAGGAAAAAAGAAATGAAACGGAGGGATTACCTGAATATATTGAAAGATTATCAGTTCTATCATAGAGTTTGAGGATGAATCAATGAGTGTGCAAAGAAAACTAAGCAAATGTAAAACCAACAACAAAAGAGACACTTATTTAATTCATGAGAAACAAAAGTAATGTAAAAGAAATGTAGTAATAGGGGGTTCAAGGGTAGCTCAGTGGTAGAATTCTCGCCTGCCATACGAGAGACCAGGGTTGGATTCCTGACCCATGCACTTCCCAAAAACAAACAAGCAAAACAAAGAAAGAAAAAAACAAACAAAAATTCAACAAATGGTGCTGCAATTAACAGGATACTCACATGGGAAAAGAACGAAATGTGACCCCAGGCATACAGTATACAAAAAAATAAAAAAATAACAGTATCTTGCATAGCTCATTCATGAAGAATGGGTATACAGTCATAGTTATATATATATATATACTGAATACTGCCTTAACTGGGAACTGTAAAGTATGAATGAGTAGAGAATGGAGGAATGGTTGTGTGGGAGACCAAAGTCATCAAATTCCAAAGTAGAAATCCGCAGATAATATCTAAAGTTGAAAAATTAAGAAACAGCAGTATAAGCATTAAAAACAAAATAATATGAAGGTAAAAATACCAGAAGGAATTGCTAAGAGTTTAAAGTGGTGGCCTCAAGGGGAATGGAAGAAGGAATGGGGAAAGATGGCACAGCGGAATGCTCTTTTTCTTTACAAGTCTGGTAGTACACTCTTTTTCTTCTACGCACATATTTAACTTTTTTAAAACAGAAAAAAGATTTTTCAAACATTTAAGTCTGCTGATTTTGAATCAATATGTCCTTAGATATGTCACATTATCTCTGTACTATCTGGTAAATAAAGAATATACCTCTATTCCTATTCACAAAAGATAAAAAGGAAATAAAACAATAAACATAAAGCGCACTGCGCATCATAGACCCTAAGTTTAACTGTCCTTCAGACATGCTACTGTTAGGTTGAACCTTATGAAACTGCTGATATTTGACCATTTCTTAGTCTAAAAAATGGCAATTTCATATGGTTCAAACTAATAAATTATAATACTATATTACAGAATTAAAAATTGAGCTGTCATTTAAAGCAAAAACAATTACTGATATGAACGTTCCATGGAAAAAATCCTACTTTAGTTATTATTAGTTCTGGGGGTCAAGATGGTGGCTTAACAACGTGCACATTTTAGTTTGTCCTCCAGAACACTACTAAATAACCAGAAACAGTACTGAACAGCTCCCGGAGCCACGATAGTGACCGGACACACAGCATACCCAAGTCTGGACCAGCTGGACCAGCTGCGAGCACCCCCCAGAACCGTGAGTTCCCAAAGTTGCTGTGGCCAGTGCCCCTCCCCCACAGGCCGCTTCCCAGAGAGGAAAGGAAAGGACTTTACCAGCAGCAGGCACTGGGCACAATCAAATGCCAATTGTGGAACTAATTAACAAAATTCTGACTACTAAAAATAGGCCCCTAGCTTAGGTGAACCTGATCAAAGCAGAGGTTGCTCATTTTTTGCCCCAGTGCCAAGGTGGCAGGACTGACAGAAAAAGGGGGGGGGGCGGGGAAAGAAGGAAACAGAGGTTTTTGTGGATGTGTATCTACAAAGGCTTGACTGCCTCTGGATACAGCGGCAGAACTTTTCAGGCTGCAACTGCCCCAGGCATAGGCAGAAGTGAGCTCTTTTGGGGGCTTATCTGGAGCTTGTGCCTTCCCCAGGGGAGGGGTGAAGCCCCACCCAGGTGGAATCCCTCCATCAAGGAATTCAGACACCAGGGCTTGGTAATTTGAAGCCATTAAAACCAGCCTACAACCTCTCCTCTGTCTCCACCACGCCCCCACCAGGGAGAGTCTGCCAAAGTTAAAGGTACCACATCATCCTATACTGGTGGGACCTGCACTCAGACAAGCGCCACATACTGGGCAGGATAAGAAAAACAGAGTCCAGAGACTTCACAGGAAAGTCTTTCAACCTGCTGGGTCTCACCCTCAGGGAAAACCGATGCAGGTGACTCTTTCCTCCTGATAGGAGGCCAGTTTGGTCTGGGAAAATCTGGCTGGGGTCTATAATATCTAAGTAGACCCTCCTAAGTGTGTGTGGGAGAAAGGTACCACACAAGCAGGGCAAGAAACAAGAAAACCAGAAATGAAAAATTCTTCTCTGTTAAACAAAACTAAAGCTAAAGGTCCAGATAAAGCTGAACACAATGTCAAAGAAAAGATAGACAACAAATTCATCCAGCAAGAAAACCCTAGATAAAAGAAGTGAAAGCAATCTCCAGAATAAACGAATTAAGGTAATTAAATGCCTAGACGCCAGCAAAAAATAACAAATCACACTAGGAAAATTGAAGATATGGCCCAGTCAAAGGAACAAACCAACAATTCAAATGACATACAGGAGCTGAAACAATTAATTCAGAATGTACGATCAGACATGGAAAACCTCATCAAAAACCAAATCAATGAATTGAGGGAGGATATAAAGAAGGCAAGGAATGAACAAAAAGAAGAAACTGAAAGTCTGAAAAAATAAATCACAGAACTTATGGGAATGAAAGACACAGCAGAAGAGATGAAAAAAAACAATGGAAATCTACAATGGTAGATTTTGAGAGACAGAACATAGGATTTCTGAACTGGAGGATGGAACATCTGAAATCCAACAAGAAACAGAAACTATAGGAAAAAAATGGAAAAATATGAGCAGGGACTCAGGGAATTGAAAGACAATATGAAGCACACGAATATACGTGTTGTGGGTGTTCCAGAAGGAGAAGAGAAGGAAAAAGGAGGAGAAAAACTAATGGAAGAAATTATCACTGAAAATTTCCCAACTCTTTTGAAAGACTTAAAATTACAGATCCAAGAAGTGCAACGTACCCCAAAGAGAATAGATTCAAATAGACATACTCCAAGACATTTAATAATCAGAATGTCAGAGGTCAAAGAGAAAGAAAGGATCTTGAAAGCAGCAAGAGAAAAGCAATCCATCACATACAAGGGAAGCCCAATAAGACTATGCTCAGCTCTCTCAGCAGAAACCATGGAGGCGAGAAGATAGTGGGATAATATATTTAAATTATTAAAACAGAAAAACTGCCAACCAAGAATTCTATATCCAGCAAAATTGTCTTTCAAAAATGAGGGAGAAATTAAAACATTTTCAGACAAAAAAATCACTGAGAGAATTTGTGACCAAGAGACCAGCTCTGCAAGAAATACTAAAGGGAACACTAGAGACAGATATGAAGATAGAAGAGAGAGGTGTGGAGAAGAGTGTAGAAAGGAAGACTATGAGTAAAGGTAAAAAGAAGGAAAATTAGATATGACATATGAAATCCAGAAGGCAAAATAGTAGAAGAAAGTACTACCCGTGTAGTAATAACACTGAATGTTAATGGATTAAACTCTCCAATCAAAAGACATAGTCTGGCAGAATGGATTAAAAAACAGGACCCATCTATATGCTGTCTCTACTCAAAGGACACGAAGTCAAGGACACAAGGACATTTACACACCAATGTTTATAGCAGCATTATTAACAATTACCAAGAGATGGAAACAGCCAAAATGTCCATCAACAGACAGCTGGCTAAACAAACTGTGACATTTACATAAGATGGAATATTATGCAGCTGTAAGACAGAATAAATTTATGAAGTATGTAACAACATGAATAGTCCTTAAGGACATTATGCTGAGTACGATTAGCCAGAAACAAAAGGACAAATACTGTATGGTCTCACTGATATGAACTGACATTAGTGAATAAACTTGGAATATTTCCTTGGTAACAGAGACCATCAGGAGATAGAAATAGGGTAAGATATTGGGTAACTGGAGCTGAAGGGATACAGATTGTGCAACAGGACTGAATATAAAAACTCAGAAATGGACAGCACAGTACTACCTAACTGTAATACAATTATGTTAAAACACTGAATGAAGCTGCATGTGAGAATGATAGAGGGAGGAGGGCTGGGGCATAAATGAAATCACAAAGAAAGATAGACGATAAAGATTGAGATGGTGCAATCTAGGAATGCCTAGAGTGTATAATGATAGTGACTAAATGTACAAATTTAAAAAATGTTTTTGCATGAGGAAGAACAAAAGAATGTCATTACTGCAGTGTGCTGAAAATAGATGGTACTTAATATTTCAAAATTTCAACTAATGTGTGAGACTAAAGCAAAAAATGTTTATTTGGTACAAATCTATACTTTGACTAGTGCATTTCCTAATATAACTTATGTAGATAGCTTGGTTGAACAACATAAGTACATGGAACCTTGGGTAAGACATGAGATTTTGTTGATTTGTCCAGTGATTCGATCAGTGAGTGGAAAAGTATTTGCAAAGTCCCCTTCGGGGAATGGTGAGAATGTGGGAAAACTCAACTTCCCCAAGTTGAATTCTTGATATTCTCACAGGCATTGTGGACAACCAAAGCTATAGGCTGAGCCCCTAGTCTTGGGGTTTGTTCATATGGAACTTAACCCCATAGGGGATAGGTTAAGCCTACTTAAAATTAAGCCTAAGAGTCACCCCAAGAGAACCTCTTTTGTTGATCATATGTGGCTTCTCTCTCCAGCCAACACAGCAAGCAGACTCACCACCCTCCCCCTGTCTAAGTGAGACATGACTACCAGGGGTGTGGATCTTCCTGGCAACCTGGGACAGAAATCCCAGAATGAGCTGAGACCCAGCATCAAGGGATTGAGAAAACCTTCTCAACCAAAAGGGGGAAGAGTGAAATGAGACAAAGTGTCAATGGCTGAGAGATTCCAGAGTCGAGAGGTTATCCTGGAGATTTTTCTTATGCATTAAGTAGATATCACCTTGTTATCCAAGATGTAATGGAGAGGCTGGAGGAAATCGCCTGAAAATGTAGAGCTGTGTTCCAGTAGCCATGCTTCTTGATGATGATTGTATAATGATATAGCTTTCACAATGTGACTGTGTGATTGTGAAGGCCTTGTGTCTGATTCTGCTTTTATTTACCTTGTCAACAGATGAGAGGAACATATGGAATAAAAATAAATAATAGGGGGAACAAATGTTAAAATAGATTTAGTTTGAAATGCTAGTGATCAATGAAAGGGATCAGTAAGGGGTATGGCCTGTAAAATTTTTTTTTTCTGTTTGTTATATTTTTCTGTTGTCTTTTTTTATTTTTTTCTGAATTGATGCTAATGTTCTGGGAAATGATCATGATGATGAATATGCAACTATGTGATGATATTGTGAATTGCTGAGTGTATGTGTTGGGAATGTTTGTTTCTTGTAATTTTTTTTAATTAATAAAAATTTTTAAAAATTTAAAAAAAAGAACTGTTTTGCTTAACAAGGTATTACCATATATGCTATTACCATCAGCAACACATCATTATTAGTGTTTCTAATGAATGAAAATAATACATTGAATAAAATAGCATTTTAACATAATGTAATCTATTTTGATGACACAAGTTATCCTAGAATTTTTCTTCATTATACTACAGAAATCCTAAGCTGAGATGGTAAAGATTTTGACTGACAGAAAGCTGAATAAAAGGTTAGGTTGTATTTAGGGCCTTTGGTTATACAAAAATTAGCTAAGTCACTCTTGCAAAATGAAAGTTCCACAATATTGTGGTATAGTACAAGCCTATTTCAGTGATAATTCCGGTTATGCTCTTGTTTATCTAAGAGTTCCCCTTATGGTTTGTTTGAAGGGGATTCCTAAAAAATGTGTTAGCCAGTCCAGATATGCAGATTATAAATGTATTGGGGATGCCTCAATATTAGAGACACTAGTTAAAGAAGCTCTGTTTTTAAATGAACTAAACCGAGTTAAATTCACTGAAATTAAAAATGTATTTAAATCCTACATCATAAAACCAAAACATCCCCAATTGAAAAAATCAATTTTTTATCAACTTTAACAAAAAGAGAATTTAACCACGGTAACATAAGGCTAAGAACTTTGCCAAGCATAATGGATCCTGCTTCAACCAATGGAAATTTTCCCCTTCAAATTAAAAGCAAATGTTTGAAACAGAAGGAATACACATAAACAGATGCTGTGGGAAATTGCTTAGTTTACATTTCATTTTTACACTCAAATTCCAGAAATTAAAATACATGCGACTAAAAAATATTCTTAAAGAGACTTAAAACATATCAACATGCAATATAAGCACCTCTTAATTTCTTTACCATCATTATTTTAAACTACAAGATCATAATAACTATGTTGGAGGTGTTTTTCTTATAACTAGGTTTAACTAATTTCCCACTTCTTTGCAAAATTTTAAGGGCAAAAAAGAAACTGAAAATCATTATGCAACCAAAAGTAGTAACTTCTGAAACTTACATAATATAGGTTAAAAAATAAATAAAGGCCCCAAAGAAATAGCTAGCTGCGACTATTACAATCATCTCTTTTTAATTAGTCTACATCAACTAACACCTCATACCTTTACTAAGACAAATAGCAAAGTCAAACAGTCAGTCCAAATGAGCCATAGTCTATAGGAACCTGGAGAACTTCTCTTTCTGGGGATAAGGACAATGAAAAAAAAAAGATGTTCTGTTTTCTGTAGTCCTGTAAGCGGAGCCATTGAGCTGGGCTGCACTATCAGACAACAGAACTCAGGAAAATTTAGATCAAAGCCAGGGCCATGCCAAGGTAATATGCAACAAAACCTTTTGCCAAAGCATTAAGAAGAAGGAAAAAAAAAAAAAGGCAAAGAGAACCTGCTGGACCACCTTGTTATTATCACAGGGAGGCAGGAAGAAACAAAATCTGCAGGTACTGAGGAATGAGAAAATACTGTCCTGGATATATGGGAATCTATTTACACAGATCATTATTATACTATCATTAACCAAACCTAGAAAGCAGTGTCCTATATGTATTGGAGTCCTATGTACATATATATATTACCGTTAATTAAGCCCCCAAAGCCAAGTGTTCCTGATGTGCAGGTATATAACAATAGAGACATATATTTTCAATTAATAAAACTCACAGGTTTTACCAGTAAGGAACAGAAAACTGCCCTTTGAAATAACATCAGAAATAGAACTGGGTAAAGGTCTGAGGAAGCAATGCCTTTTTCCTTATTCCCTCTTTAATGATCTCCGATTTTCATTTCATAATTTGCCTCCAACACACACACACACACACACACACACACACACACACCATTAGGTCTCCGGAAACAAAGGACGGTCCTTAATTCTCCAGTCTGTGGAAACACAGACGCCCCCCACCCGCAGATGATGAGGCCCCCACGTGACTTCTATTAACTAGTGCGCCAAGGCGAGAGGTCTCAACCTAGACCACTGCCATGCAGACGGTAACAAACCGGCACGACCAGCGCCACAAAGAAAGGGGAGGAGTAGCTCAGGACCAGGGAAACACTGCCACGCCGCGCGTCCCCAAGGCGCGTTCCCCTCGCCGACGGCGAGGCAGCTGTCCTCGCCATCCTCGTCCCCCTCCTCATCCCAGACGCCTCCCACGCTAGGGGACTCAACGCCGGGACACGGGCTAGCAGGGGGCGGCCGCTCGCCCGAAGCGCCCCCTGCGAGCCCAGCCCGCGAGAGGGAGGGGGGCGGACCCCCTCCATGACCTCCTGGTGACAGCCCCGTGCCGCCCTTTGTGACGAATCGGCCCCCGGCCCCCGGGCCGCGCCAGACCTTCCTCCGCTTCCGAGCCCCGGCCGATGCCCCCACTCCTCCGCGAGCCCCCGCGGACCCACCGAGGCGTCCAAGAGGGTACGGGAGCCTCGCGCGGGCCCGCTGTCTCCTCAGCATCACGGACGTGGACCCACCCTCACCCCTCAGCCCCAGTCCGGGTCCCCCGCGCTCGTTCGCTCACTTACTCTGGCGCGCCGGCGGCGGTGGTGGGCGTGAGGGACAGTCTGCGGACAGCAGCGGGCGGCGAGCTTCTGTCGGCACCGAGAGGGCTGAGGCAGCAACGGTAGACAGTGCCTGGCGGCCCCCGGTAAGGGGCGGGCCCAGCGGGGGAGGGGCGGCCACCGCGCCTCTCATTCATGAGGCGGGGGCGGGGTGAGGGACCCGGATGCCCGCTAGCCCCCGCCCACTTTGCGGTGGGCTCATCGGCTTCAGAGTCGGCACTGCGCAGGCGCCATGCTCCTTGGCCCGGCCTGGCTATGCTCAGCCTCGCTGGCTGGCCAGGTCCGGCGGATTTGTAGAGCCGAATAGTTGGGTACCGGCCTGCGGGCGGAGCTGCTGCGGATAGGCCGTCTCCCTTCTTTCTTTTGTACAGGCCTACCTCGTGTTGTTGCGCTTTGCATATACTGCGTTTTCACAAATTAAAGGTTTATGGCAACCCTGCATTGATTTATTGTGCTTTTGCAAATACTGCGTTTTCACAAATTAAAGGTTTGTGGCAACCCTTCGGCCAGCAAGTTTTCTCAGGGCCATTTTCCCAACAGCATGTGTTCACTTCCAGTCTCTGTCATTTTAATGAAGATGTGTACGTTGTTCGTTTTTAGACATGATACTATTGCACACTTTATCAGTTACAGTATAGTGTAAATATAACCTGTATGCACTGGGAAACAAAAAAGTTTGAGTGAGTTGCTTTATTGCTATGGTCTGGAACCGAACCAGCAATATCTCTGAGGTGCGCCTGCCCTTTCCCATGTCCTAAATGCATTTTTTAATATGTATTTTATTTACCCTTTTTTTTCATGGGCAGGCACCGGGAAAGGAACCCTGGTTTCTGGCATGGCAGGCGAGAACTCTGCCTCTGTGCCACCATTGCTGGCCTAAAGACATTTTAAAAAGTGAAATCTTAGAAGGCTACCTCCTCCGTAGGACCCAGCCTGCCGGTTCCCGGGGTCATAGACTTGGGCACCCGGGTGTGCAGTAGTTTGACGGGAGTGACAGTATCCCCCAAACTCATCCTCCATCTGTCCCTCCTGCAGCAGGTGCTTTTACCAAACCATTGGGTTCATGGTGATGGTTAAGAGCCAGAATCCGCCCAGATATTAGAGAGAAGTGTGTACAACAGATAGTGCATCCCTTTACTTACTTAGGTCACCCTGGTACCCTCACCTCCTAGCTCCCATTCCACAGGGCAGTCAGGAAATTGACTTTGGTTTTGGGGGACTCTGCCTTTCCTGCAATACTAAAGCCTAGGTCCTCAAGCAGCTCCAAGCACTAGGGAGGCCTCTGTACTCTTTGACAGGCACTATATTCTGTGAAGACACCCACTCCTGTTCCCAGCCCTTTTGTTCTTTCCCTCCTAGGCACAGGAATCTCTGGTTAGCCTGGGGACAGGTGCAGCCCTCACAGGCAGTCTTACTGAGGCTTTATAATAGAGTGTGTGGGCCCTGCAGCTCAGGGCTTGTAGAAATGATTGCTTGCTTTTCCTTAGGCCCCATGTCCCGCCTTTGAGGTTCTCCACTATCCTATGCTCCAGACCCCCTCCCATAAACCATAAAAGCTCAGTAGCTAACTTTAGGAAGCAAAAGAGCCAGTGTGGAAAGTGCCCACAGGCAAGTTCCCTTTGCTTTGGCAAACCAAAAACCTCCAGGCAAGGGGGAAATAAAGAGAGAAGCATAAATGGATATATCTTAAGTGTCCTGACACTGACATCCTATGGTCACAATTCCCCAAAGTAAGTGAAAGCTGGAGGCATGTGCTAGGTAGAGTGTGGCAAAGGAAAGGTGCAAAAGGCCCATTCTTCCTCTACAGGGGCCTGTCCCAGTGCTGTGGCACCCCACCCTCTGCCACCCAAGCCAGGAACCTAATGTCAGGTCCTGTTCCCTGCTCTCAATCCTAGCAATTGCTCACTCAGCCTTCTCTACTCCACTTTGCTAATATCTATTCCTCAGTCTTCATAAGGTCTCTTCAAATGTCTCCTCGGCTAATGCAGAAGTTTCAGTCCATTTTCATGCTAATCTATTGTCATGACCTGCAAATCCATCTGTGTTACTGTCTTTTCTTCCTTCCCTGCCCCACCTGACACCTTATTCCCAGTCGTTTGCAAAACAGTGCCATGATGTTTCACCCCTCCATGCCTGTGCTTACGTTCCTGCTGATCCCTCTGCACACATCTAGCAACACTTCTTTGTGTAGTCTTCCTTCCTGCCCCACCTTGCTGGCAGATTTCCTTTGGAATCCCCGCCTGTGCCCTATTCCAGCTTCCCTGCCAGCACCAGGCTCACGTTGGGGTACCTCCTCTTTCATTCCTCGCCTGTCAGAATGTGAGCCCTTCAACACCAGGGGCAGTGTCTCCTCAGGACCTCACTGGTAAAACATCCACATTGTTACTGATGGGGTGATGTTCCCTGGGGGCCAGGAAGTTTTGCCTGGGAGAAGAAGGCTGGGCTCCCTTTGTTTTCTCCTCCCTTCTTGACTCTTCCTTCCCCTGCCCATGCTTGGAAACCTCGTTTTATGTTGTTGTTTAGTAAGTTTGGCTAGAATGGAAAAAATAATTTGCCAGTCCAAACTATAGAGGGTGGAATGGCTCCAGCTTCATGTCCTGTTTCCCTTGTGAAAATGAGGTAAGAGCAAGAGTATGTAAGGAGCAAGGGCCAGGTTGTTGCTATTTTCAGGGACATGTTGTGGAGGCATTAGTTGGTCCAAATCTGGGTTCAAGAAAAACGTCCCCCCTTAGGCTGTCTGGAAGAACCTGGACTCACAGTCTCCACATGAGCAGGGTGGGCTGTACCTCTTGCTCCTTGTGGGGAAGTCAGAGTTTGGGGTCTCCTGGTATCTCTAGCTGGAGACTCACTGGCCAGCCTATGATCCTAGTGACGTACAAAGCTGCCTAGTGATGTACAAAGCTCTGCTTCCTCCCCCACCTTCCACCCACCCACCTTCTCCAGGCAAAACACATGTGGGGGTGGGGTATGTCCAGGGAGGTGCAGGCGGTTCTTTTTCTGAAGGGTTTAGGTGGGTATCCCCCAGAGCAGCAGACATCCAGGGTTTGAAGTAGTGGCTTTCTTAGCTAACAGGCTTTCTTGTTTCACATTAGGACTTCAGAGGGTATCTGTCTTTCTCTCTATCCCCTTCACCCAGTCCTTTCCCATCTCCTTCCTATATTTTGCCTCTTTTTAGGTATTTCCCTCATTCCAACCCATTTCTCAGAAAATTGCCCCTACCCACATGGTGAGAAGCGCAGGCCCATGTTTTTTGCTCTTGTCTTGCAAATCCTGACATGGTGCCTGTTATCTGGGTGGCTTCTGGGGTTTTCCTATGTCCAGGCAATGAAGAAAGAAGGACAGAGCTCTGATCCCATGGTGGGGGGGAGGGGAGGGAGCGAGAGCTGTGATTCTAGGTGGGTCTCTCCCCCAGTGAGGACTGCAGACAGACTCCTTCTGAATGACTTAAGGATAAATACACCTCACCACTTAAGGACATAATTTTCATTTGAATATAGCATGGTCTAGTCTCACATGATTGCCTAATAACACGATTTCCACTTTGATCTTTATAAAACAATAGTCCTGGACTTCTTGAGTTAAAGAAACATTAACCCAGTGATCAAAGTTATCATCACCAGTAATAAGACATGTCAACATTATGTACCATCCGTTTTGATGTGCTGAGAAAGGTATAGCTTCACTTCTGGGGTGTTCCTGCCAAAAATGCACACTTTGAATTTAATCATGAGAAAACATCAGATAAGCCTAAATTAAGAAATGATTTACAAAATAACAAGTACTCTTCAAAAGTGTCAAGGTCAGGAAGACAAGGAAAGAACCGTCACAGATTGGAGGAGACATGACAACAAACTGCAATGTGGGATCCTGGATTGTACCCTGGAGCAGAAAAAAAAAGACATTAATGGAAAAAATGGTGAAACCGAAATAGTTGATTATACCTCCTTGTCCTACTGACATCGTACTTGGCCATTGATGCTCTAGCCAATGAAATGTGACTGAAAGGGCCGTAACTCGTCTCCAGGCAGAACTTAACGAGCCAGTGTGTTAAGCTGTTCTCCATCTGTAGCTGGTCTCAGCTAGGAAACCCCCACATGGAATCCTGAACACATTTATATTTTCAGGAATTCTGAGTTCCATTTGAGTGACTGGTTCTGAATGGGGCCAGAAAGGCAACGTGACTTATGGTGGCCAGGGAAAAAGAATTCCTGGCTCCCACCTCCATCTCTGGCCTAAGGGTGGACACAAAGCTCTGCCTGAGAGCTCTATGTACTTAGGAGTCCATACTTCCCACACCCTGCCTTAATAAACAACAACATCCATCCCTCTGCGGTCAGGGTTGCCCCCCACCTAGAGGTCAGCCTGGGCTGTGAGGAGGGGTGAACCATCCAGAGAGTCCTAAGCAGGAGTCTGCTTGGATGGAATTCCTGGATGAAGGGGTTCAGTAACCAGCAGCACATCTCAGGCTCTCACGGAAACGGTGGGACTCCCCTGGAGACCTGGCCCAAGGGTTTAAACATTGCATGGGCAATGGGTCATTCAGAGTGCTGGACAATTAGCCAGTCAAGTGGTTGAACAGTAGGAGGGGTGGACAAAGGGCAAACAGTGCCCACCACCCAATAGATGGACAGGCCCCACAGGCAGGGCACATTGGCAAAGGGGTTGGGCTGTGAACCACCACTGATCTCTAACTTTTATCTAAAAGACTGATTTGGCCTTGATCAGTCAGGCAGTCATTCAACAAACCTCTATTGAGTCCCAGATCCTAAGATGACTAGGATCAGGCCCTGCTCTCACTACATTTATCATCCAGAAAGTTGTTGTTCCAAAAACAGTCACAGGCATGTGATTTAAAATTAGATATTTCTTTTCTTTTCCAGATGGTGGAAAAACTTGAACAAATGGTTACCATAGCCCTCCCACACACGTGTGCAGCTGTGACTCCCCCACAGGAAACTCAGGTGTGGGTTTGCAGCAGAAGATGGGCACTTGCCTCTGAGCTGCCTGCCCAGAAGCAGAACTCTCCTTCTCTGCCCTTTTGGGGTCTTCATGATCATCTCCCCCAAATACTGTCTTTAACTGCCTCTCCAGGTCCCTCGTCCTCCTTCCTCTCTACTCACAGACTGGCTTCTCTGAGGCACTCCTGTGGTCATCTCACTACCCAAGGAAGTAAGCAAGTACAAACCCTCATGCTGGCCACCAATTTCTGCTTTAGTCTGTCTTTTTAGACTCATCTTCTTTCTGTGATCCAATCTCAAAAACTCCCTTGGTTCCCACCTAAAATCAGTGGAATCTTATTCAACTGAGAGAAAAAGGGACCCTTTTATGCTGATATAAGTCACATATGGAGCTGTGCTATGGCCCATAAGATGGATGAGAAGTTATCGAATGGGGCTTCAGGGAAGCTCCTTAAAAGGGATCCAACTCAACTGGCTTGGATTCTTTTGTCCTTCCCACCTTCCTCTTTTTTCATGCCTGGAATGTTAGCATGATGAGTGGAGTTCCAGTATTTGTAATGTGCCCATGAGGTGACCTTAAAAATAGAAGTCATGTGATAAGGAGGCAGAGCAGAAAGATAGAAGGAGTCTGGACTACTAATAACTTTGCAAAGCTGCTGTGACAGCCCTGGCCTGGTTATTTCTGGGTTTCACATACTTGAGAGAAAATGAATCATAGGTGTTTATGTCAGTGTAAAAATGTCTCTGTTCCTCTCAGTTGATTGTGACTCCACTGATTCAGGCAGGAACTAAGGGAGTTCTTGAGATTGTACAGTAGAAAGGAGATAAACCTAAAAAGATGGGTGGAAGCCATAAATTGGTGACCAGCATTAAGAAGCTAGTGCTCGTGTAATTCCATAAGCAGTGCGATGACTAGAGGAGTGGCTTAGAAAGACCAACCTCTATGTAGAATGGAAGGAAAAGGAGAGTCTCGGAATTTCTTTCTTCTGGGCACATTGCTGCCCCCAACAGATTAGGATCCTCTGTCAAGAAAGAATGGAGAATGTGCACAGGCTAAACAATGAGCTGTTTATGCCACTCTGTTTTCCAAGCCAAGTAGTCTCTTGTTGATTTGCTAAGTTCTCAATTATCTTCTAAAAAATGAGACTTTTGATGAAAATAGCTGTAATTGGTTTCTGTCACTTACAACCAAGAAATCAATAATGTCACTGTCTATCTGCTCACATCCTCCAAGGTGTCTTTGTTGCCACCTCTTCTGGTGAAGCAACACTGGACCATGTTGTATTTTTTTTGTCCCAGCTGCAAAGTACTTCATGCCTACTGGCACTTTATGCCACGTTCTTGCTGCCCAGTACAGGAAACATTCCCTGTGAGGCGGGGGTGCCCAAGGGCCCACATATCCAACTGCCATATGCAGACATTCCTTCCACACCCACATCTTGCTGGGCACAGACCAGAGGTCATTCTGCTTTCCCTGGATGGCTGCCAAGGCCTGGAAGCTGGCAAGAGGGGAAGGCAGCAGGCTAGGGAAGCCCTGTTTCCCCATCATCATGCATCCTTCCACATCGAGTGTTTATGTCCAGAATTTATTCCATGTGTTTTTCTAACTTCCCTCATCCTTAAAACCAGGGCTTGGCTTTTGAAATTCCAAAGTTAAGAACTGGGTTTCTCTTTCTACTGTCACCAGTCCCTGAAGCAATGGATTCTGCATGTCTAACTGTCCAAATTGAGGGAAAGGTAGAAAATTATGGATTTGTATAATGACAATATGACATAATAATAATAATAATAACATCTGCCCTTAAGACCTCCTTATTGATTTTTTTCCTGTGTACCCACCCCTATTCTAACACCACCATCACCACTATATTGGCTCCTTTTTTATTTCTGTCTCCCAGTTGTGTCATTGCCTTTTGTCTCAGCAGTGTTCTTAGGTCTGAAGTTAAAGGAGGAAGAAGAAAAGTGAGATGATATCTTTGCCCACAACTCATTTTAGGGAAAAGGAGCTATAGTGGCTTTTATTTCCCCCCACTTTCAACTTATCCAACCTACACAAATAGCTTCCATCCACTACCACCTCATCCCAAAGCAAGGGACAGGAAAAAGAGACAGGGAGAGAAAGCAGACAGGTTTTCTGGAATCATTTCTCTAGCACTACAGAGACAGAGAAGCAGAGTTAGAAGAGATGGACTCATTCATCAGAAAGATGAGGACACTGTATGGGTAAGTAAACTCAGCATCCTTTGCTTCTTTCACTGCAGGACTTCATCCTGGTAGCCTTCCCTAGTTTATCTTGATTTCACACCCTTAGAGGCTGGTGAGGCTGTGAGGAGGGGAAGGAGCTTGAACTCTGTAGCAAAGAGATATTCTGCCCCGGGGGACACAGCTGTCACTCCTGACCTTTGCTCCCTTACTTGGCATTCTCACTTGCCTATCTGTCATCCAAAGGGGCTCTCAAGGAAGAAAATGTCTTCCTAATAACAGTTTCCAGATTAACATGGTAAATTGAACCCAATATACACTTTTGTTCCCTTACCAATCCACTAAAACTGCCATGAAGGCATTTTTATAAAGACATAAATTCATGAGGACAGACAGAATAGAAGAAGAGACAAGAGCAAGAATTGCTTTTAAAGCTGAAAAACAAATGGATGAGTGGTCATTGCCTTAGTAGCCCCAAGAAAGCTGAAACCCAGGGAAAGCTAAGAACAGCCCTACTTTGATGGCAAAATCCTAAAAATAAATGGAAGGAATTGGCAGTCTTAGGTACCTAAGCAACGGGCCAAAACCAGAACTGGGTGAAAGGTGATCGGGAAGCAGTTAAAGTCCTAGTTCCCCTCTCCCACCCCTTTGTGTCGCGGGGCCCTTCCCCCACCAGGCAGAGGGCTGGAGAAGTCATCTCTGGTCCAGGCGTCTGGACTGGAGCACCAGACACAGCTTAGGACAAAGATACCGAGTGCAGAACAGGGGTATCAGTGCATTTTTATTCACTGCGTGCTGAGATTCTCTGCTTGCTTCTCTGCACACTTCCAGAATCACTGGCAGCCACACTCCACCCTTCTCCCTGAGAACTCTGACCAGCCAAAAAGGAAAGAATTAAGGATACTGGCCTTGTGGGTCACAACAAGTTACCATCCATGTGTCCCTACAGTAAATCTCTACATAGAATGCAAGCCTCACGCCTGCACTTGGGGTTTTCAATAAGCTTTCCAGGCCTTTACTTTTTTTTTTTTACATGGGCAGGCACCGGGAATAGAACCTGGGTCCTCCGGCATCGCCAGCAAGCATTCCTGCCTGCTGAGCCACCGTGGCCTGCCCTCCAGGACTTTACTCTTGATCAAGAGCAGACAGCCAAAGATTAGGTATCAGGTGCCCTATAAAAAGAGGCTAAGATGGGGATTCAGGTGCAATGGAGATTCAGGTGCTTGTGACTTTTTGAGGGTGGGATTGCAGAGAAGGGGAGTAAGAGAAGCGGGTGGGGGTGGGAAAAGGCGCAGATTAAGAGTACACATCAGCTGGAGTCTAGCCTGATTCCTCAGTGAATTGCACCACCTTGAAGCATGAATTGCACCACCTTGAAGCGAGAGGACTGGTGTTTTGCACCCCCCAGGTTCATCAGCCCTGAACTCTGGGCTGCCAAAGGGAGGGGGGAACATAACCTCCCAGGCAAGGTGATTGGTTACCTGTTAAAGGGATGCGGGCAGAACACCAACAACATCCACTAGAGATTACCAGGTTACCAGATGTCCAAGGAAAACTGCTAACATGGAAGATAGAGAATAAACAGTAATTAAAACCAAACAGGAAAAAGCAACTTAGAAGAAACCAAGACTTATCCTCAAAGATAAGAGATCATATTATACCCATGAAATGAGAATGAGATAGTATTTTGAAACACAGGAAAGAAAAAAATTTTAATTAAAAACAAACAAACAATGAGGCAGAAATGAAAAACTCAATAGATAGTTTGGGAACTAAAGTCTGGGTTATCTCCCAGAAAAAAGAACCAAACGACAAAATAATTTTAAAAAATCGAGAGAAGAAATGAAAAATATAGGAGGAAAAGTCCAGAAGTTTCAACATTGAATAACCGGCATTCCAGAAAGGGAGGGGAGAAATCATTAAAGAGATAATTCAATAAGATCTGAAGAACTTAACAGTGATGGTCTCGAAACAGTGACAGGGTGACTTTCTTTTTTACCATTTATTTTCTCCACAATGAGCGTGAATTATTTGTGTAATAAAAAAGTGATTAAAAATGTAATAACTTGAAGAAGAAAAAAAGAGATAATTCAAGAAAAAATTCCCGAACTGAAAAAAACTCAAACTTCTAGGTCTTAAGGGCCTACCAAGTGCTCAGCTCGATGACTTAAGAATAGGCCCAACCAAGTCACATAATTGTGAGAGTTTAGGACCCTGGGAACAAAGAGAAGATTCCAGAAGCTTGAATAAAAGGAAAAAAGATAAATCATAGAAGACTCAAGAACCAGTGTAAATTAGACTTCTCTTCTCTAGGACTGTTCCAGCGACGCCGGAAGGCAGACCACTGTGGAATAATGTCTTAAAAACTCTGAGGAAAAATGGTTTCCAATCTAGCATTCTATACCTAGACAAACTACCAATCAAGAATTAAGTAGAATAAAAAAATTTCAGATATACCCAATCTTATGCTTCCATTTCTAGGAAGTAAATGAAGGATATGCTCTACATAAAGAAGGCAGTCAGCCAAAGAGGAAGGAGAATCCAGGAAGCAGGGGATCCAGTCGAGGGAGAGGTGTAGGAAATCCCTCTGAGATTGATGCAGAGTGAAGCTAGAATTGGAGCAGAGAGACTCAAGAGGCAGATATGATAGGGATCGTTATCGCCAAGATGACCACGTGCCATCTTTATAACCTGTGTTTCTAGAGGTGAATAGAGACCCCATTTATTCCTGGAAAAACGCTAACTAGGCTGGTGAGCCTTGGCCTCCAGTCCCATCACTCTCTGGAAGCAGCTGTGGGATCTGGATACATCACTTTCCCTCCATGAGCTTCAGGGTCAACCTCTGTAAAGGCCAAGAATAGATGAGATAAATTCCATGTGTCTTTAAGGCCATGTGTATCTCTGTAAAATTCATTCTTCATGGCGTGCAGTTCTATGGGTTTTGGCAAATGCATAGAGTCGTGCAACCACCTCTATCCCCAAACATGCTACCAAACAGCTCCATCATCCTAAAGAGTCCTCTCCTGCTGCTCCTTGTAGTCAACCTCTTCCCCTCTCTCAATCCTAGTGTCCATCTCTGTAGTTTTAACCTTTCCAGAATGTCATGTAAATGGAATCATACAAAGTGAAGACTTTAGGGTCTGGCTCCTTTCATCGAACACAATGCATTTGACAGATTAACCAGCAATGGCCACTGCTCTTGATTTTGCTTCTCCCCAAAAGCAAACTCCGAGATAAGAATTCAACTGCAAGTAGTTTCTGCTTCCTGGGAAGCACCAGTCAGGGGAGTGAAGAAGTGAGATAGGGCACAGAAGGAAGGCTATACCGGGTGTAGTATCAAGTAAGTTACTGCTGCAGGAAACGAACACGATTCTGTTGGGGGACTTTGGGATTCAGGCAAGAAACACACTTTAGAGTCGTTGGGCCTGAAGGGTGAAGAAGCTGCAGCATTTATCCACCAAATTCCTGTACATCAGTCGTTCAGGGTGGCTTCCTGAGGCCGTAACGCTGCAGCGCTTCTGGCTTGCTCCGTACGGGGACCGAGCATGGTTCTGCGTCCAGAAGCAGCAGCTGGAAGTTACAGGTGTCCACAATGAACAGCTTACAAAGTGCACAGGTGAGCGCCAGAGAGGTCGGTCGGCGTCCGAGAGCATCAGTGTCGCCCTGCCCCCCATACCACAAAGTGGGGCACTGGGGGCTTCTGGGATGGGGGCTCAAGAGGACAGCGAGGATGATGAACTGAGGCTTCAATGGAAGAATTCTAAGGGATATGTATATTTTTTCTTCACTTTTTTGAGTGATCATAAGTGCTATTGTGTTTTAAAACCCGGCTTCTACATGTTCAATGTCAGTATGTAAAAATGCAATTCATTTTTTTTTGTTGATCTTGTTTACTGTGACCTTAGTCCCTTCTTAGTACTTGTAGTTGTTTGGTTGATTTCTTGGGATTTTCTGTGTATACCATCAAGTCATCTGCAAATAAGGATAGTTTTATTTCTTCCTATCAATGCATTTTATTTCTTGTTTTTCTTTGTATTGGCTGGAATTGCCAGTACGATGCTGAATAAGAGTGGTGAAAGAGTGTTATCTTTGCTCTGTTCCTGTTATTAAGTGGGAAATATTCAGTCTTTCACCCCTAAGTGTGATGTAGTTATAGGTTTTGTAAATGCTTTTTATCAAGTTGAGGTAGTTCGCCTCTATTTCTGATTTGCTGCGAATTTGTAATCATGAATGGGTGTTACATTTTGCCAAATGAGTATGCTGCAGCAATCGACATGATTATATGCTTTTTATTTTTTAACCCATTGATATTGTGGATTTATATTGATTGATTTTTGAATGCTGAACCATCTTGCATACCTGACATTGGTTCCACTTGGTCATGGTGTATAACGTTTTTATACATTGCTAGATTCAATGTACAAGGATTATTCACATTATTTATTTCATCTTCATCGAATTTTGGTAGCTTGTGGTTTTTAAGGAATTTCTTCTAAATTGTCAAATTGATCAACATTAAATTGTCCATAGTATTCTCTTATTATCCTTTTTTTTCCCCTCTCTTATTATCCTTTTAATGACAGCAGAAACTGTAGTGATATCCTTTGTTTCATTCCTGATATTCTCTCTTATCTTCATCTTGCTAGAAGTTTATAAATTTTATTCTTTTTTTTTTTGAAGAACCAGCTTCCTGTTTCATTGATTTTTCTCTGTTTTCTTGTTTTCGATTTAATTGACTTCTACTCTTATCTTTATTATTTCCTTTCTTCTGTGTGATTTGACTTTATTTTACTTTCCTTTTTAAAAATTTTTTCTTGATGTAGAAACTTAGATTATCAAGTAGAGACCTTTTCTTTTTTCTAATTTAGGCATTTAGTGCTATAAAATTCTCTTTTAGCACATTGCACTAAATTAAAATGAAATACAATATATCAAAATTTGCAGGGGCTTTAGGATGTGCTGTTTCATTTTTTATTTTATATGTATATAAATTGGTACATTGTATTTTCTCTGTCTCTCTTTTTTTTTTTCCTCTGTCAGACTTGGTAGAGTTTGTAAATTTATTGACCTTTTCAAAGAACCAGCTTTTTGTTTTTCTATCAATTGTTGAGAGTAAGGTTTTGAAGGTATCCATGTGTAATTGAGAATTTATTTCTTCCTTCAGTTCCATCAGTTTTTGCTTCATATATTTTGGAACTCTGATTTTTGGAGCATACCCATTTAGGATGGTTGTGTATTCTTGGTGGATTGATCCTTTCACATTATATAACTTTCCCCTTTATTTCTGGTAACTTTCTTTGTTCTGAGGTCTATTTTATCCGATATTAATATAGCCATTCCTGATTTCTTTTGATTAACTTTTGAATAGTACATCTTTCACCTTCCTTTGACTTCCAACCTACGTATGTCATTATATTTGAAATGAGTTCCTTATTAACAGTATATAGTTGGGTCTTGTTATTTTATCCACTCTGATAATCTCTGGGTTTCAATTGATGTATTTAGATCATTTACATTTAATGTACTTATTTATTATAAAAATAACTTTGTAATGGAGAAACCTGGTATAAACCACCTTCTCTTGTAATGTGATGCACTGAGAAGGGCACAATGCCACTTCTTACCTCAATCTCATCATGATAAAACACTAGAGAAACTCAAATTGAGATACATTCTTAACAGAATTAAACAGTACTCATCAAATATGTCAAATTCATGAGAGGCAATGAGAGACTGAAGAACTAGCACAGACTGGAGTAAGGAAACACTATAACTAAATGCAATATGGGATCCTGGATTAGATCCTGGTTACAGAAAGAGGACATAAGTGGAGAAATTAGTGAAATGTGTGTAAGATCTGTAGTTTAATTACTTGACTTTGTGCCAATATTAATTTCCTGGTTTAGATAAGTGTATACTGTTATGTATGATAATAACCTTAGGAGATGCTGGCTGAAGGTATATGAAGACTCTCTGTACTGTTTGTACAACTTTTTTGTAAATCTAAAATGATTTCAAAATAAAAAGTTAGAAAGTACAAAGTAATAGGCCTAAACTCTCACAGATAGAGAGGCTGGGGTTTAGAACCCGAAGTCCACACTTCTACTATAGTCAGGAGATATGGAGGTCAAAGATACGGACACTGCCTCCTGCAGGGGGTGGCCGTGGGGATGTGACTGCACCACTGACTGGCCCTGCCATCCCCCCTCTCTACCTGTGCTCTGTGGCTAGAACTCATGCCTGCCTGAGGCTGTTCTCCAAAGCTTGAGGGTAGTTCTGTCTGTGCTAGCCAGGGGCCCGAACAACCCCCCACCACCCTGAGCAGCCCTCCACCCATCACTGAGGGAAGTAGATGTATAAATACCCCAGGGCCTTTCATTCTGGTGGAATAGCATTCAGGAATGTTCTGCATTGTCTCCTAGAGTTCCCTAGTGGAACTGAATCATGGGTAGCTGCCCACATAGTAACCTGATTGATAATGCACGTTTTCTTGGCTGCCTTCTCTTCCCTCTCTTACTTTCCCACTCTCTTACCACTGTTTCCTGGCATCACCTCCCAATTCAACTACTTGATCCAATTCCTGCCTCAGAGTCTGCTTCTGGGGGAGCCTCAACTAAGACAAATGCCCATGGGCACTATGATTCTTCAGTCACAGACAGATTGCAAGCAAAGAAGGCATCTCTGCATGGCCAGCAAACAGGGATGCCATGCACAGATGCTCAGGCTGTGCACTGCACAACTACTGGAGTTATACAAATTAATGCCTGTATCCTTTATAGCTGCCGTAATAAATTACCAGAGACTTAGTGGCCTAAAACAATCCAGATTTATTATCTCACAGTTCTGGAGGTCAGAAGTCCAAAGCAGGTTCCACTGGGCTAAAATGAAGGGGTCTGCAAGTCTGCATTGCACCTGGAGGCTCTGGGGAACCAGCTGTTTCCTCCCCTTTCCCATCTTCTAGAGGCTGCCCACTTGTAGCCCCTTCACCCATCGTCAGACCCAGTAGCGTAGGATCTTCAAACTCGGTCTTTCTCTGACTTCTGCTTCTGTGCTCACATCTCCTTCTCTAACCCTTCTGTCTCCCTCTTTCCTTCATAAGGCCCTTTGTGATTCCACTGGCCCCATCTGGTAACCCAACATAGTCTCTCCATCTCGAGATCCCTAATTTGATCACATCTGCAAAGCCCCCTTTGTCACGTAAAGTAACATATTCACAGGTGTTGGTGATGCGGGCGTGGTCATCTTTGGGGACCATCCTTCTGTCCATAATATCCTAGGTCAAGAGTCCAGAATGAAAGGGGCTCTGAATCAACAACCCCTGCCCAGAGGAGGTGCCAGCGCTGTGAGGGAGGGAAATGTGGTAAGGGGGCTGGGATATAACAGGTTGGAATACACAGCTGATGACAGATGTCAGTGGGTCTGTAGTGTGTACGTGACTGGGGGGTGGGGTGAAGGAAGTGGGAGATGAGGATGACCATGAGGAGGAACAGGGAACACCAGGGAGAAACCAGGTGGGGTGAGTTTACATGTGAGGATGAGGTCCCGCCCTCGGCTGCAGAGAGGCAAGGGTGGAACCCGAGGGTTTTACAGGGGCTGCTGTCATGATGAGAAGGCTGCCCAGAGCATGCACAGAACACAAACAGAGGAAGGGGTGCGGCCCAAATCCCCAGCCAGACAAGTGGGTGGGCGGGTGCTGTCCCATGTTGTCAAGGATTGCAGAGAGGTAGCTGGAGGCAGGGCCCTGAGAACAGGAAGAGAGAGAGAAAAAGAAAGAGAAACTAAGTTTGTTTATGGGAAATGGGGCTGTGATTTTGCATTTGGACATGCCTGCATGCGGTGAGTGTAAACTGCAGGGTCTGGTAATGAGCTGGGAAAGAATGATACATTTGCAACTTCTATAAAGCCTCCTGCCCCCTGTTAAATATCCTCTGTGTTTATCAAATGAGATTTATCCATTGACTCATTCAACAAATATCCAACAAATGGGCCCTTGGTAATTCTCTCTGCAACTGGGGATACAGTGAACAAATGAGGTGAGGGAATGGAATCGGGGAGTCACTGTGGTAGAAAGAGAAAGACAAGTGTCTGGAGGGAGTGGGCTAATGGGCGATGGAGAGAGAACAGGCTTTTCTTGGCAGGGAATGATATAAGGGTCTCCATTTCCTTTTCATCTGCCAAGGGACGCTTGCCCCGCTCCTGCCCTCTAGCCCACCTGCCCAGCAGGAGGCTTTGAAGCACGCATTCCCCCCACTCTCCTCTTTGAAGAAAGCTTTTGCTCTCCTCTTCCTTCCTCTCGTTCCTCCCCCCTCTCCTTGAAGGTGAACCCTCTCCCCACATCTTCCTTTTCCCTGGAGCTTGGAAGAACCAAGAGGAGAGGGGAGAGTGATAGCGGCTTCCTTCTCTTGGTTCTGTCTTCTCTTTCCAACCTTTGGACCCAATTCAAAACAACAAAGATGAGTGGAGGCCTCCTTTGAGCCTGAAATCATGCAGTGAAACAATGATGGGAGATTCCCATGGCCAAGGAAAGCGGCATCTGAGACCCGGGTTGAACCATCTGGTAAAGGGGATCTATGTGAGGCACCCACAGCACCCACCATAGCACGGATGTGCAGGTGTTTCCACTCACATCCCACTGGGTGGAGGACAGATTGGTATAAACTTTGGAAAGCAATTTGGCGATATCTTATAGAGTAGACGACGCACATGCCCCGGGAGCCAGCAGTTCCACTTCTAGTTGTATATTCTAGAGAAATGTGCATGTGCACAAGGAGATTAAGAATGTTCATTGCAGCATGGTTTGAAATAGTAAAAATTGGAAATGATGAAATGTCTATCCAATATATCTAGGAAGTTAGATATATTCATATAATGGAATATAGTAGGCAAAATAACAAGAGTTATTTTACCAACTTTTGCATCAACAGAGATCATTCTAAAAGCATAATATTGAGTGGAAAAAGCATGCTACAGAATGATACATAATGTCACTTACATACCGTTTTTAAAAATGCAAAGCAATAGGATGTAGTTTTATGGATATATATACAAAGTGTAAGTGCATTGCCTGGGGATACTAATAGTCAATATGAGAGTCAATATAGAGGAGTGGGATTTGCAGTCAAATTGCTTCGATTTGCATCCTAGCTCCATCTCTTTCTAATTGTGTATTTTCTTGAAAAGCCATTTACTCTGCAGGCCGCAGTTTTTTATATATAAAATAGGAATGACAATTTTATTAGTCAGCAGTTGCTACCATAATGCTGTGTAACAAATAATCCCTAAACTCAGTGTCTTACAGCCACAAGCATTTATTTTCCACTCACAGATCTGAGAGTTGGCTGTGGCTGTGCTGAGCTCAGCTGGGCTGGGCTCCAGGCGATGGGTTGGGTTCAGGTCTGCCTCGTGTCTCCAATAGCCACTACCCAGGGCGGGATCTTTTCATAGCAGAGGTCACAAGCCTAAGAGGAGCAAGTGGAAACACATGACGCCTCTTATGTCTTTGACTCAGATCTGGCACGTTGCTTCCACCTACATTCCGTGGCCAAAGCAAGTCACAAGGCCAAGGTTGAAATCCGTGGGGTGGGGGAAGCATGCTCCACCTACAGTGAACCGGGGCAGGGAGAGAAGAAAAAGCTGTGAGCAAGTAAGAGCAGAACAGTGTCTACTCCTGGGATAGTTTGGAGAATTAAATGAGTTACCATTGTAAAGGGTTAGGGAGCACCTCACATATAGCAGGTACTATATCATTATTCAGGAGAAGGACAGACTCTGGGAGGAAGGTGAGCGATTCAACTCTTATCCATACATTTTTTTTCTTTCATTTGTTTAAAGATCATAAACGAAATGAAAAAGGGCAAAATGTTTTTCAGGAAGTAGCTTTTGAGATAGGTGGGAATTGGCTAGTCCCAGAGAAAGAAAGAGAGACATCCTCAGGGACGGATGCTGGAGACCTGGGAGGGGGTGGGGATCCTTGCAGGGACAGAGGATGGGGCAGGCTGGACTCAGGGAGCACTGGCCGGAGGAAGGACGGAAGAAGCAGTGATGGGGTTAGGGAGGTAGAAGACAGACAGGATCAGAGAAAAATGGAGCCCTCCCTAGATCCTTAGAAAGTCAGTGGAGTAGAGTGTTGATGTGGGGTGGGGGGTGGGTAGGGGGGGCAGCTGCCTCGTGGGCCCCTCCAGCAGTGGCTATTGGCCAGGTGCGGTGTTCTGGGACAGAGGGGATGGACCTCCTGTTTTACTTGGTGTGTTTTGTCTCGGCCTGCAGCTCCTGAGCAGACAGAGCAGAGGGGCCCAGAGCCCTTCTGGGCATCCATCTCTGTCTCCCACCATCAGTGCTTGCTCCCTTTTCCCTTTGCCGAGCCCTGGCTCCCCCTTTCAGATCCTTCTCCCACCCTACTGCACAGAGAATGGGGCAGAGGCCTGAGAAGGAGACAGCCTGGAGCACGCGAGGCTCTGTGGGACTGAAGTAAGGAGGGAAAGAGCCCCTTTTTGTTGCTTCCCAGCTCTGGCCTTCCAAGCTCCACTGAGCCTTCGTGGAGGGCAGGTTGTCAAAGGCCCAGGAGAAGGCAGGAGTCATTTCAGTATAAATTACGTGGTTATGAGGGCGGGACTTTCACATGTGGCTTTTTTGCATGCCCAGGTTATCAGGTAGTTACCCCATTAGAGGGCTCATAAAGTTTCCATCTGCTCTGACTCACAGCAGGAAAATCATTAAGTGAGTCCGCAGGGATGGAGCACCCGAGCAGGAACCTGGCAGCAGCCGCAGTCAGCTCCAGTGAGGGCAAGTGAGGATAATTTTGGGCCTCAAGTGTCACAAAAAACCTGGGCTTTAAAGTCGATTGCCCTGAGTTCAAGTCCTGACTCCACCACTTACCAGCTGTATGACCTTGGGTAAGTTACTAACCCTCCCTGGACCTCCATTTCCATGTTAGGGTAATGCAGGTGGTTTAGAGGCCAAGGATTGTCTTGAGGAAGTGCAGCCGACTACTGGGTCAGATCCCTGGGGAGGGTAGTATGTGGGTGTGGCCATTGATCTTTGTAAACTAATCTTTAGATTTTCTCTCAGAAATGTAATGGTTGGCACTTTGGAAAATTACTGGACGTGGTCTGCTAACCCCATTTCCCCTGTGGCTCTGTAATTCTGCTCCTAGGAATATAATCAACAGAAAAAATATGTACTGGAATGTTCTTTATTTTTAATAGCCCCAAACTGGACAGGGCACAAACACAAACTGGGAAGGAGCAGGAGGGAACCCCTTGGGGTGGGTGAATGGTGTGTATAATAAAAGGGGGTGCAGTTACAAGTGTATATACATAAGTGACAATTCATCAAGCTGGAGCTGTGCACTTAGATGATGGAAATGTTTGGGTGATGGACAGTGGATAACACAACATTGTGAATGTAATTAACAACACTGAAATATTTATCTGAATGTGATTAAAAGGGGAAACATTAGATTGTATATATTGTGACAGAATAAAAATGTTAAAAGAAATCCATGGGACTACACTACACTGTGACTAAATTAAACCACGGACTATAGTTAATAGTACAATTATAAAAATGTTCTATCATTAATTGCAACAAATGTTCCACGTTAATGCAAGGTGTTAACAATAATAGGGTGGTATATGGGAATCCTGTAGTTTATGCATGATTGTTCTGTAAACAATTTCTCTAATAAAGAAAAAAAGATATGTAAATCAACCTCAATTAAAAAAAAAATTAAAGAGAAATTCAGTCTTTGGCATGCTCTGAGGTCAGAGACTTCCAGGGCTTGACTCCTATTTGCCAGAGTCACAGGAGCTTGATGTGTGAACTGGAAGTCTGTCTATATGAACCCCACCCGCAGCCCTGCTCCCCTAGAGGTGGCCAGAGGCTGACTGACACAGGGCCCATCTGCCTTGACATGGGAGAGCCCTGTGGACCCCTCACACCCCAGAACCCCCTATGGGATCAGGCTGAGCTAGACTCCAGCTGAAACCACATTGGGTGCTTAGAATTTTACCCTGCCCTGCTTCACTTCCCTCCCTCTCTTTCTCCTGAGATCATTGCCTCAGTAAATCACACGCACATGACTCCCCATCTCAGGCCCTGATCAAGGGAATGGGACTCAGGACGCCTGTGAGTGAGGCCTTCAAACCACATCTAGCTGCCTTCGAAGTGGGCCCATGAGCCCGGCGTTGGCCCCAGCTGGAGCAGTAAGCCGGTGGCCATGAACGGGTGGGGTGGGGGTGGGGGTGCCCTTGTTGGCTGAGGAGAAGTGGGGAGTCCTTGGGGACTCTAGGACAGTCTTTGTGGGCTTGCCCCTCCCTCCCTGGCTTGCCCACCCCTTCCTGCCGCCTCCTTGCGCAGAGCAGCTCCTACAGCTCCTGCAGCAGGCCGCTGGCTGGGAGCCTCTGCGCGGGCAGGAGGCCGGTGGTGAAGCACCACCCGAGGGGAGGAGACTCTGTAGGTGCACGCGTCCCAACCCCACGGTGCCTCAAAACACGAAGTCGTTGCTTTCAGGATCAGGAGTCCAGATGTGCAGCCATAGGAGTCATTCTAGAAGTCCCCAACTGTTCTTTCAGGAGAGAGTGAGCCAAAACCCCAGCAGGCCCCAGGCCTAGGCTGTGGCCAGCCTCTAACAGTCCCACGCCTGTGGGAATGCTGAGTCACCGCCCTGGGAGGCCTCTACTGGGTTTTCCCATCACTCAGAGGTTTGGACGTGCCCCCGTCACCCTGGCCTGGGTAGAATTTCACACAACCACACCCCAATCCCCCCCCCTCCCTGCCCTCTCTAAGAACAGCTGCTCCAGGACAGCAAATAAGTGATAACGAGCTGTCCCAGGTGGGGATGAGGGTGTCGGGACCAGACAGGGTGGGGCTAAGGTCTGATAGAGGAATTGCTGGGGGGAGGCCGAGACAGGGTGGGGGTGGGGGGCAGATTCCCTGGCTGCCCCTCAAACAGCCCTCCGCTCATCTGGCTGGAGGAAGACTGCAAAGGGTGGGGAGCACACCAGCCAGCAGAAGGCTGCTTCTCTTAACCCAGGAGGAATGCTGGGCTGTTCTCTTTGGTTAAAGCCCATTACAATGAAAGGATATAGTGCGGGGGCTCTGGTGTCTGGGGCTTTCCTTTTTGAGCAGGCGGATCTGTGTGTGTATGTGTGCACGTGTGCATATGTGTTGCATTCATGCACTCTATGATGCATTCCACATCTTGAGTTCAGCCTCCTTCTCTTGCTGACCTCTCTGAGGTCCAGGCTTTTTCTCAGGAGGGGTCCGTTAGGCAGGGTCTTGGACTCCTCATTCCTTGAAAGCTGCTCCTGCTTAATGCTCAGCCTAGCTTGAGAAGATCCAGCCCTGTAAATTCTATAAACTTCCTGGCCCTGCCCTTAAGTCCAGCAAGAGTGGTGAGCTTGTAGTTTTCACCTGCGCAACAAAAACGAGTATCCCTGGCTGGACCAGCTTGCCCTGAAGCTGCTGCCCTCTCCTCCCTTTCAGGGGCCCTCTGTGCCCAGTGGCTCTTCCTCGGGAACTGGGCTGGTCAGCAGCCCTCTGGCTGTCTGATCACCTATGTGGCAGGAGGACTTCATCTGCTGAACCAGTGACCTGGGACATCACCCAGATCTCCGCCTTCCCAGCCAGGGCGTTTTGTCACAAGCCACAGATACTTACCCTGAGTGGCCTAAGCAGGGGAAGATTTATTGGAAGATTACAGGGTGGCTTGTGGGATTGCACAGAAGGGCTTGCCATGGAGGAAGCTGGCTGGGTGCCCACAGGCTCTGTGTGCCAACTCAACTGTCTTGACTCTTTCCATAGCTCTTGCTTCAGACTCGGGGCTCTGGAAGGCCTGGCACTGGAGAAAGCAAGTCCACAATGTTGGGTTTCTCCAAATGTAGGAAGGGGGTTAAGATGCCAAAGCCAGGTAGTAAGAGCCCCAGCCCTCCATTGTTTTAGAATCTGTCAGAAAGAGCTGGCTGCTCCAAATACAGCCAAGCCCCAACACTCATTTTCTTGTCATTGTGCTAATTTAAAAAAATTTTTATTTTATGTATATTTTAGAAACATATATACGGCACAAAATTTACCATTTCAACCATTCTTATCTGTACAATTCAGTGGCATTAATTTCTTTAGAAGGTTGTGCTACCATCACCTAATCCATTACCAAGACTTTTTGAGTCACCCCAAACAGAAACTCACCACCCATTAAGCAATAATTCCCTATTTCCCCCACACCCCAGCCCCTGGCAAGTTCTAACCCACTTCCTGTTTTCATGAATCTGCCTATTCTAGATATTTCACGTAAGTGGAATCCTATAGTATTTGTTCTTTTGTGTCTGGCTTATTTCACTTAGCATAATATTTTTAAGGTTCATCCGTGTTGTAGCATGTATCATAACTTCATTCCTTTCTATGACTGAATAATACGCCATCATATGCATTTTGTTTATCCATTCATCTGTTGTGGGACATGTGGGTTTGGCTATTGTTAGTAATGCTCTATAGGTATCTGTTTGAGTCTCTGCTTTCAGTTCTTTGGGGTTATATACCTGGAGTGGAATTGCCAGTTCATATGGTAGTTCTGGCAATAAGTTATTTGTTTTTAATTTATTTATTAATTATAAAAATTAAGAACAAACAAGCAAAACATTACCATATAATTCCATTCTACATGTATATTCAGTAATTCTCAATATCATCACATAGTTGCATATTCATCATTTCTTAGAACATTTGCATCAATTCAGAAAAAGAAATAAAAAGACAACAGAAAAAGAATTAAAACTATAATAGAAAAAAAGGATTATACATACCATACCCCTTACCCCTCACTTTCATTTATCACTAGCATTTCAAACTAAATTTATTTTAACATTTGTTCCCCCTATTCCTTATTTTTTTGTTTTTTTAAATTTATTTATTAATTAAAAAAATTAATAAACCAAATAAAACATCAACATATATAATCAGTAATTCACAATATCATCAGTTGCATATTCATCACTTCTTAGAACATTTGCATTAATTCAGAAAAAGAAATAAAAAGACCAAAGAAAAAGAAATAAAACGAACACAAGAAGGAAAAAAAAGATTATACCTACCATACCCCTTACCCCTCACTTTCATTGATCACTAGCATTTCAAACTAAATTTATTTTAACATTTGTTCCCCCTATTATTTATTTTTATTCCATATGCTCTACTCGTTTGTTGACAAGGTAGATAAAAGGAGCATCAGACACAAGGTTTTCACAATCACACAGTCACATTGTGACAGCTATATGGTTATTCAATCATCCTCAAGAAACATGGCTACTGGAACACAGCTCTACGTTTTCAGGCAGTTCCCTCCAGCCTCTCCATTACATCTTGAATAACAAGATGATATCTACTTAATGCATAAGAATAACCTCCAGGACAACCTCTCAGCCATTGACACTTTGTCTCATTTCCCTCTTCCCCCTTCTGGTGGAGAAGGTTTTCTCAATGCTAAGTCTCAGCTCATTCTAGGGTTTTTCTTGATCTCTTGATGCTGAGTCTCAGCTCATTCTAGGATTTCTGTCCCACGTTGCCAGGAAGGTCCACACCCCTGGGAGTCATGTCCCACGTAGACAGGGGGAGGGTGGTGAGATTGCTTGTTGTGTTGGCTGGAGAGAGAGGCCACATCTGACTGGCAATAGGTTTTTGAGTAACCACCAAACCATTTTCCACAGCAGCTGCACCATTTTACATTCTCACTAAAAATGTATGAGCGTTTCTATTTCTCTATGTAATTACCAATATTTCTTATTTATTTATTTATTTTAATGATAGCCATCCTAGTGGGTGTGAAATAGTATCTCACAGTGGTTTTTTTTTTTTTACATGGGCAGGCACCGGGAAACGAACCCGGGTCCTCTGGCATGGCAGGCAAGCATTCTTGCCTGCTGAGCCACCGTGGCCCTCACAGTGGTTTTGATTTGCATTGTTGAGGAGCTTTTCATGTGTTATTGGCCATTTGATTCTCTTCTTTGGAAAAATGTCTATTGAAATCCTTTGTCCACTTTTTAATTAGGTTGCTTGTCTTTTTGTTGTTGAATTATGTGTTCTTTATATATTCTGGATATTAAATCCTTATCAGATACATGATTTGCAATTCTTTTCTTTCATTCTGTAGGGTATCTTTTCACTTTCTTGATAATGTCCTTTAATGACATTAAGTTTTCTAAAATTAATGAAGTCTCACTTATGTATTCTTTTCCTTTTGTATTTAATATAAAAGAAAACAAATAAAATATTTTATTTTATATTTTTATTTTATTTCTTTTGTTTTATATGCTTTTGGTGTAAAGTCTAAGAATCCATTGATTAATACAAGGCCCTGAAGATTTTCTCTTATATTTTCTTCTAAGAGTTTTATGATTTTAGCTCTTATATTTAGGTTGTTGGTCTATTTTAAGTTAATTTTCATATATTTTAAGGTAAGAGTCCAACTTTGTTCTTCTGCATATCGCTATCCAGTTGTCCCATTTGTTGAACAGGCTATTCTTTCTCCCACTGAATAGACTTGGCATACTTGTCAAAAATTATTTGGCCATAAGGGCCTGACATCATCAGAAAGAGAAAGCCTTCCTGACCAAAGGTGGCAAGAGAGAAATAAGACATAATAAAGTCTTAGTATCTGAGAGATTTCAGAGTCAAGAGGTTATTCTGGAGGTTATTCTTATGCATTATATAGATATCCCTTTTTAGTTTGTGGTGTATTGGAGTGGTTAGAGGGAAGTACCTGAAACTGTTGCCCTGTGTTCCAGTAGCCATGTTTTTTTATTTTTTAACTTTTCTTAGTAGAACCAATCAATATACCATATGAACATTCTTTTTTTCATCACATAGTTGTATGTTCATCATCATGATCATTTCTTAGAACATTTGCATCAATACAGAAAAAGAAATAAAAAGAAAACAGAAAAAAATTCATACATACCATATCCCTTACCCTTCCCTTTCATTGATCACCAGCATTTCAATCTACTAAATTTATTTTAACATTTGTTCCCCCTATTATTTATTTATTTTTAATCCGTGGGTTTTTCTCATCTTTCTACCATAAGGTAGAAAGAAGAAGCATTAGACACAAGGTTTTCACAATCACTCAGTCACATTGTGAAAGCTGTTTCATTACACAATCATCTTCAAGAACATGGCTACTGGAACACAGCTCTACATTTCCAGGCAGTTCCCTCTAGCCTCTCTATTACAACTTATCTAAAAAGGTGATATCTATTTAATTTGTAAGAATTACCTCCAGGATAACGTCTAGACTCAGTTTGGAATCACTCAGCCATTGACGCTTTATTTTGTCTCATTTCTCTCTTTCCCCGTTTGGTTGAGAAGGTTTACTCAATCCCTTAGTGCTGAGTCCCAGCTCATTCTAGTATTTCTGTCCCACGTTGCCAGGAAGTTTCACACCCCTGGGAGTCATGTCCCACGTAGACGGGGGAGGGCAATGAGTTTGCTTGTCGTGTTGGCTGAGAGAGAGGCCAAATCTGAACAACAGAAGAGATTCTCTTGGGGGTGACTCTTAGGTCTAATTTTAAGTAGGCTTAGCCTATCCTTTGTGGGGTTAAGTTTCATATGAACAAACCCCAAGATTGAGGGCTCGGCCTATTGCTTTGGCTGTCCCCACTGCTTGTGAGAATATCAAGAATTCTCCTCTATGGGAAGTTGAATTTTCCCCCTTTCCCACCGTTCCCCTAAGGAGATTTGGCAAATACTTTTTTTTAGTTACTGGTCAAATCCTTCTGGGATTTATTGAGGCATCACTCTGGACAAACCTACAAAATCTCATGCCCTACTCAAGGTTCCATGTACTTATGGTGTTCACTTAAGCTGCCCACATTAGGAAATGCACTAGTTGAAATATAAATTTTGCCCCAAATAAACATTTTTTGCTTTAGTCTCACATATAAGTTAAAGTTTTAAAATATGAATTACCATTTATTTTCAACACCCTGCATTATTGACATCTCTTTGTTTTCTCATGCAAAACATTTTTAAATTTGTACATTTGGTCACTATCATTATACACTCTATGCATTCCTAGATTATACCATCTCAGTCTTTATTGTATACCTTTCCTTCTGTTTTCATTTGTGCCCCCAGGCCTCCTCCCTCTATCATTCTCACATTCGGCTTCATTCAGTGTTCTAACATTATTGTATTACAGTTAAGTAGTATTGTGCTATCCATTTCTGAATTTTTCCAATCAATCCTGTTGCACAGTCTGTATCCCTTCATTTCCAATTACCCAATATCTACCCTATTTCTATCTCCTGATAACTTTTGTTCTTAACTGAAATTATCCAAGTTCATTCATCAATGTTAGTTAATATCAAGTGAAACCATACAGTATTTATCCTTTTGTTTCTGGCTAATCTCACTCAGCATAATGTCCTTAAGATTCCTCCATGTTGTTACATATTTCATAACTTTCTGTCTTACAGCTGCATAAGATTCCATCATATGTATATACCTCTGCTAGTTTAGCCACTCGTCCGTTCGTGGACAATTTGGCTGTTTCCATCTCTTCGCCATTGTAAATAATGCTGCTATAAACACTGATGTGCAAATGTCCATTTGTGTCTTTGCCCTCATGTCCTCTGAGTAGATACCTAGCAATGTATTGACGGATCATATGGCATTTCTATACTTAGCTTCCTGAGGAACCGCCAAACAGACTTCCACAGTGGTTGTACCATTTGACATTCCCACCAACAGTGGATAAGTTTGCCTGTTTCTCCACATCCTCTCCAGCACTTGTCATTTTCTGTTTTGATAATGGCCATTCTTATGGGTGTGAGATGATAACTCATTGTGATTTTGATTTGCATTTCCCTAATAGCCAGGGAAGTTGAGCGTCTTTTCATGTGCCTTTTGGCCATTTGTATTTCCTCTTCTGAGAAGTGTCTGTTCAAGTCTTTTGCCCACTCTGAAATTGAGTTGTCTGTCTTTTTTGTTGTTGAGTTGAACAATCTCTTTATATATTCTGGATACTAGACCTTTATCTGATATATCATTTCCAAATATTGTCTCTCATTGTGTAGACTGTCTTTTTACTTGATGAAGTTCTTTGATGCACAAAAGTGTTTAATTTTGAGGAGTTTCCATATACTTATTTCTTTCTTCAATGCTCATGCTTTGGGTGTAAGCTCTAGGAAACCACCTCCTATTATAAGATTTATAAGATATTTCCCTACACTTTGTTCTAACAGTTTTATGGTCTTAGATCTAATGTTTAGGTCTTTGATCCATTTTGAGTTAATTTTTGTATAGGGTGTGAGATATGGATCCTCTTTCATTCTTTTGCATGTGGATATCCAGTTCTCTAGGCACCATTTATTGAAGAGACTGTTGTGCCCCAGATGAGTTGGCTTGACTGCCTTATCAAAGATCAATTGTCCAAGGATGAGAGGGTCTATGTCTGAATACTCTATTCGATCCCATTGGTCATTATATCTATCTTTATACCAGTACCATGCTGTTTTGACCACTGTAACTTCGTAACACAGCTTAAAGTCAGGTAGCGTGAGAACTCCAACTTTTTTCTGAGGATAATTTTAGCTATTCGGGGCACCCTGCCCTTCCAGATAAATTTGGTTATTGATTTTTCTATTTCTGAAAAGTAAGTTGTTGGGATTTTAATTGGTATTGCACAGAATCTGTAAATCAATTTAGGTGGAATTGACATCTTAACTATATTTAGTCTTCCAATCCATGAACACGGTGTGCCCTTCCATTTATTTAGGTCTTCTGTGATTTCTTTTTAACCATTTCTTATAGTTTTCTCTGTATAAGTCTTTTGTCTCTTTAGTTAAATTTATTCCTAAATACTTTATTCTTTAGGTTGCAATTGTAAATGGAATTCTTTTCTTGATTTCACCCCCAGATTGTTCATTAATAGTGTATAGAAACACTACAGATTTTTGAGTGTTGATCTTGTAACCTGCCACTTTGTTGTACTCATTTATTAGCTCTAGTAGTTTCGCTGTGGATTTTTCAGGGTTTTCAACATATAGTATCATATCATCTGCAAACAGTGAGAGTTTTACTTCTTCCTTTCCAATTTTGATGCCTTGTATTTCTTTTTCTTGTCTAATTGCTCTGACTAGAACTTCCAACACAATGTTGAATATCAATGGTGATAGTGGACATCCTTGTCTTGTTCCTGATCTTAGGGAGGACGATTTCAGTTTTTCCCCATTGAGGATGTTGTTAGCTGTGGGTTTTTCATATAGTCCCTTTATCATGTTGAGGAAGTTCCCTTCTATTCCTATCCTTTAAGTGCTTTCAACAGGAAAGGATGTTGAATTTTGTCAAATGCCTTTTCTGCATCAATCGAGATAATCATGTGGTTTTTCTGCTTTGATTTGTTGATATGGTGTATTACATTAATTGATTTTCTTATGTTGAACCATCCTTGCATACCTGGAATGAATCCTACTTGGTCATGGTGTGTAATTCTTTTAATATGCTGTTGGATTCAATTTGCAAGAATTTTGTTGAGAATTTTTGTGTCTATATTCATAAGAGAGATTGGTCTGTAGTTTTCTTTTTTTTGTAGTATATTTGTCTGGCTTTGTTATGAGGGTGATGTGGGCTTCATAGAATGAGTTAGGTAGCTTTCCCTCTTCAATTTTTTTGAAGAGTTTGAGCAGGATTGGTACTAATTCTTTCTTGAATGTTTGGTAGAATTCACATGTGAAGCTGTGCTGGTTTGAAGTGATGTGTGTACCCTAGAAAAACCATGTTTTAATCCTAATCCCATTTTGTAAAGGCAGCCATTTCTTCTAATCCCTATTCAGCATTGTATGTTTGAAACTGTAATTATATCATCTCCCTGGATGTGTGATTTAATTAAGATTAGTTGTTAAACTGGTTTGGGTAGAGGCATGTCTCTACCCATCTGGGTAGGTCTTGATTAGTTTCTGGAATCCTATAAAAAAAGAGATTCAGAGAGAGCCAGAGAAGAATGACATAGCCACAAGAAGCAGAGAGTCCACCAGCTAATAACCTTTGGAGGTGAAGAAGGAAAATGCCTCCCAGGCAGACTCATGAAGCAGGAGGCCGGGAGAGAAAGCTAGCAGATGATGCCTTGCTTGCCATGTGCCCCTCCAGCCAAGAGAGAAACTGTGACTGTGCTTGCCATGTGCCTTCTCACTTGAGAGAGAAACCCTGAACTTCATCGGCCTTCTTGAACCCAGGTATCTTTCTCTGGATGCCTTTGATTGCACATTTCTATAGACTTGTTTTAATTGGGACATTTTCTTGGCTTTAGAACTGTAAACTAGCAACTCATTAAATTCCCCCTTTTTAAAAGCCATTCTGTTTCTGGTATATTGCATTCCAGCAGCTAGCAAACTAGAACAGAAGCCACCTGGTCCTCAACTTTTCTTTTTGGGGAGCTTCTTAATGACATTCAATTTCTTTACTTGTGATTGGTTTGTTGAGGTCATCTCTTTCTTCTTGAGTCAATTTTGGTTGTTCCTGCCTTTCTAGGAAGTTGTCCATTTCATCTACATTGTCGAGTTTATTAGCATAAAGTTGCTCATAGTATCCTCTCATTATTTCCATTATTTTTGTGGGGTCAGTGGTTATGTCTCCTCTTCCATCTCTGATTTTATTTACTTGCATCCTCTCTCTTCTACTTTTTGTCAGCCTCGCTAAGGGTCCATCAATCTCATTGATTTTCTCATAGAACCAACTTCTGGTTTTGTTGACTTTCTTGGATGTTTTCATGCTCTCAATTTCACTAATTTCTGCTCTAATCTTCATTATTTCTTTCCTTTTACTTGCTTTGGGGTTAGTTTGCTGTTCTTTCTCTAGTTCTTCCAAGTGGACAGTTAATTCCTTGATTTTTGCTCTTTCTTCTTTTTTGATATAGGCATTTAGGGCAATAAATTTCCCTCAGCACTGCCTTTGCTGCATCCCATAAATTTTGATATCTCTAGTTTTCATTTTCATTTGCCTTGAGATATTTACTGATTTTTCTTGTAATGTCTTCCTTGACCCACTGGTTGTTTAAGAGTGTGTTGTTGAGCCTCCATATATTTGTGAATTTTCTGGCACTCTGCCTATTATTGATTTTCAATTTCATTCCTTTATGATCTGAGAGTGTTTTTGTATGATCTTAATCTCTTTAAATTTATTGAGACTTGCTTTGTGACCCAGCATATGGTCTATCTTTGAGAATGATCCATAAACAGTTGAGAAAAAGGTCTATCCTGCTGTTGTGGGGTGTAATGTTATATAAATGTCTGTTAAGTTTAGCTCATTTACTGTATTATCCAAATTCTCTGTTTCTTTATTGATCCTCTGTCTAGATGTTCTGTCCATTGATGAGAGTGAGGAATTGAAGTCTCCAACTGTTATGGGAGATGTGTCTATTTCTCTTTTCAGTGTTTTCAGTGTTTGCTGCATGTATTTTGGAGCATTCTGGCTCAGTGCATAAATATTTATGATTTTTATGTCTTCATGCTGAATTGTTCCTTTTATTAATACATAGTGTCCTTCTTTGTCTCTTTTTACTATTTTACAACTGAAGTCTAATTTGTTGGATATTAGTATAGCTACTCCTGCTCTTTTCTGATTGTTATTTGCATGAAATATCTTTTCCCAACCTCTCACTTTCAACCTATGTTTATCTTTGGGTATAAGATGTGTTTCCTGTAGACAGCATATAGATGGGTCCTGTTTTTCAATCCATTTTGCCAGTCTATGTCTCTTGATTGGGGATTTTAATCCATTAACATTTAGTGTTATTACTGTATGGGCAGTACTTTCTTCTACCATTTTGCCTTTTGGATTTTATATGTCATATCTATTTTTCCTTCCTTTACCTTTACTGATAGTCTTCATTTCTACACTCTTCTCTACACCTCCCTCTCTGGTCTTTTTGTATCTGTCTCTAGTGCTCCCTTTAGTATTTCTTGCAGAGTCAGTGTCTTGGTCACAAATTCTCTCAGTGATTTTTTTTGTCTGAAAATGTTTTAATTTCCCCCTCATTTTTGAAGGACAATTTTGCTGGATATAGAATTCTTGGTTGGCAGTTTTTCTCTTTTAGTAATTTAAATATATCATCCCACTGTCTTCTCACCTCCATGGTTTCTGTTGAGAAATCTACACATACTATTATTGGGCTTGCCTTGTACATGATGGACTGCTTTTCTCTTGTTGCTTTCAAGATTCTCTCTTTTTCTTTGACATCTGACATTTTCATTAGTAAGTGCCTTGGAGTATGTCTATTTGGATCTATTCTCTTTGGGGTATGCTGCACTTCTTGATCTGTAATTTTAAGTCTGTGATAAGAGTTGGGAAATTTTCAGTGATAATTTCTTCCATTAGTTTTTCTCCTCTTTTTCCCTTCTGTGCTGGTTTGAAAGTCTGTATGGACCCTAGAAAAGCCATGTTTTAATCAAAATCCCATTTTGTAAAGGCAGAATAATCCCTATTCAATACTGTATGTTTGAATCTGTAATTAGATCATCTCCCTGAAGATGTAACCCAATCAAGAAGTTAAACTGGATTAGGGGAAATGTGTCTCCACCCATTTGGGTGGGTCTTGATTGGTTTTCTGAAGTCCTATAAAAGAAGAAACATTTTGGAGAATGAGAGCGATTCAGAGAGAGAGAGCAGAGCAGAATGACATAGCCACGAGAAGCAGAAACCATCAGCCAGTGACCTTTGGAGATAAAGAAGGAAAATGCCTCCTTGGGAGCTTCATGAAAGGAAGCCAGGAGAGAAAGCTAGCAGATGATGCCGTGTTCACTACATGCCTTTCCAGATGAGAGAGAAGCCCTGACTGTGTTCGCCATGTGCCGTTCCACTTGAGAGAGAAATCTTGAACTTCATTGGCCTTCTTGAATCGAGGTATCTCTCCCAGGATGCCTTAGATTGGATACTTCTGTAGACTTGGTTTAATTGGGACATTTTCTCGGCCTTAGAACTGTAAACTAGCAACTTATTAAATTCCCCCTTTTAAAAGCCATTCTGTTTCTGGTATATTGCATTCCAGCAGCTAGAAAACTAGAACACCTTCTCTTCTCCTTTGGGGATACCCACAACATGTATATTTGTGCCCTTCATGTTGTCATTCAATTTCCTGAGTCCCTGCTCATATTTTTCCATTCTTTTCCCTATATTTTCTTTTGCTTGTTGGATTTCAGATATCCCATCCTCCAGTTCACTAATCCTATCTTCTGCCTCTTGAAATCTGACATTGTAGGTTTCCATTGTTTTTTTTCATCTCTTCTACTTTGCCTTTCATTCCCATAAGTTCTGTGATTTGTTTTTTCAGACTTTCGATTTCTTCTTTTTGTTTATGCCTTGCCTTCTTTATATCCTCCCTCAATTCACTTATTTGATTTTTGATGAGGTTTTCCATGTCTGTTCTAACATTCTGAATTAATTGTTTCAACTCCTATATCTCATTTGAATTGTTGGTTTGTTCCTTTGACTGGGCCATATCTTCAGTTTTCCTAGTATGATTCATTATTTTTTTCTGACATTAAGGCATTTAATTACCTTAATTAGTTTATTCTGGAGATTGTTTTCACTTTTTTTTACCTAGGATTTTCTTGCTGGATGACTTTGTGTTTCTTTGACATTGAGTTCAGCTTATTCTGGACCTCTAGCTTAGGTTTTGTTTAATAGATCAGAATTTTTCAGTTCTTGTTTTCTTGTTTCTTTCCCTGCCTGTATGGTACCTTTTTTCCCCCCTTATGAGGGTCTACTTAGATATTATAGACCTCAGTCAGAATTTCCCAGACAAAACTGGCCTCCTGTCAGGAGGAAAGAGTCACCTGCATCAGTTTTCCCTGAGGGTGAGACCCAGCAGGTTGAAAGACTTTCCTGTGAAGTCTCTGGACCCTGTTTTTCTTAGCCTGCCCAGTATGTGGTGCTTGTCTGCCTGCAGGTCTCACCAGCATAAGATGATGCAGTACCTTTAACTTTAGCAGACTCTCCCTGCTGGGGGTGTGGTGGAGACAGAGGAGAGGTTGTAGGCTGGGTTTCATCACTTTACTTTTCCAGACCCTGGTGTCTGAACTCCTTGAGGGAGGGATTCCACCTGGGCTGGGCCCTACTCCTCTCCTGGGGAAGGCACAGGCTCCAGACAAACTCTCAACAATCTTAATTCTGCCTATGTCTGGGGCAGTGGAGCCTGAGAAGCCTTGCAGCTGTATTCAAGGGTAGTCAAGCTGTAGGAACACAGTCACCAAAAGGCAAGAGAAAAATCCTTTTCAGAGTAGGACCCCCATTCCTCGGGTTTGCCGATCAAGAGCTTAAGTTGGTACGTTGCTCTGTGTATCCCCAGGTCCTAGGTGTCCCCTCCTTTCCTTCAGGGCCCAGACCTTTTCAAATCCAGAAAAAACCTCCATTTTTTAATCTTTTTCTGTCAGCCCTGTCCCCGATGCACTGGGGCAAAAACCAGCGACCATCGCTTTTACTCGAGGTTCAACTGAGCTGGGGACTTATTTTTAGTAGTCAGAATTTGTTAATTAATTCCAGAATTGGAGCTTCCTTGTACTCAGCCCCTGCTGCTGGTAATGTCTCTTTCCTTTCCCCTCTGGGAAGCAGCCTGTGGGGGAGGGGTGCCGGCGCTGTGGCTTGGGGGACTCACAGTTCTGGGGAGGCTTGCAGCTGGTCCAGCTGGGCCAGACTGGGGTACGCTGTGTGTCCGGTCACTGATGTGGCCCCAGCAGTTGTTCTGTTCTCTCCCTGGCTATTTATTAGCTGCTTAGGGGGGTGAACTAAATCCCACACCTTGCTAAGCTACCGTCTTGGCCTCGGTTCTGCCCAGTAGCCATGTTTCTTGAAGATGATTATATCTGTAACTTTTACAGTGTGACTGTGTGATTATGAAATCTTGAGTCTGATGCTCCTTTTATTCAGGGTATAGACAGATGAGTAAATAAGAATGAGGTTAAAAAACAAATAATGGGGGAAATAAAGGGTAAAAATTGGGTAGACTGAAATACTGTGGTACAATGAGAAGAAGGAGTAAGGTGCCTGGGACGTATGAGTTCTTTTTTTTTTCTTTTTATTTCTTTTTCTGGAGGGGTCAAATGCTCTAAAAATGATCATGGTGAAGAATACACAAATATGTGATAATATTGTGAGTCATTGATTGTGTAACATGGTTAGACTGTATGTGTGTAGATATTTCTCTATAAAAATATTAAAAAAAAATCATTTGGCCATAGGTGTGTGTGTTTATTTCTGGACTCACAGTTCTATTCCATTGTACTATGTGTCTATGTTTATGCCAATAGCAGATGACCAATGACAAAACTGGCCAAGATGGTGGCTTAGTAATGTGTGCGTTTTAGTTCGTCCTCCAGAACAACTACTAAATAACCAGAAACAGTACAGAACAGCTGCTGGGACCACATCAGTGAATGGACACACAATGTACCCCAGTCTGGACCAGCTGGACCAGCTGTGAGCCTCCCCAGGACCGTGGGTTCCCCAAGCCATGGCAGTTGGTGCCCCTCCCCCACAGTCTGCTTCCCGTAGGGGAAAGGAAAGAGACTTTAACAGCAGCTGGGGCTGAGCCCAACCAAACACCAACTGTGGCATTAATTAACAAATTCTGACTACTAAAAATAGGCTCCCAGCTCAGGGGAACCTGGTCAAAGCGGAGGTTGCTCATTGGGCTAATGGAAAAAGAAGAAAAGAAAAGAAACAGAGGTTTTTGTGGCTGTGTTTCTACAAAGGCTTGACTGGCTCTGGATTCAGTGGCAGGTCTTCTCAGGCTGCAACTTCCCCAGGCATAGGCAGAATTAAGATTGTTTGAGGGCTTGTCTGGAGCCTGTGCCTTCCCCAGGGGAGGGGTGAAGCCCCACCCAGGTGGAATCCCTCCATTAAGGAATTCAGACAACAGGGCTTGGTAATTTGAATCCATTAAAACCAGCCTACAACCTCTCCTCTGTCTCCACCATGCCCCCAGCAGGGAGAGTCTGCCAAATTTAAAGGTATCACATCATCTTATGCTGGTGGGACCTGCAGGCAGACAAGCACTACATACTGGGCAGGCTAAGAAAAACAGAGCCCAGAGACTTAACAGGAAAGCCTTTCAACCTGCTGGGTCTGACCCTCAGGGAAAACTGACAGGAGGTGACTCCTTCCTCCTGATAGGAGGCCAGTTTGGTCTGGGAAAATCCAGCTGGGGTCTATAATACCTATGTAGACCCTCCTAAGGGTGGGGGGGGGGAGGAAAGACACCACACAAGCAGAGCAAGAAACAAGAAAACAAGAACTGAAATATTCTCCTGTGTTAAACAAAACCTAAGCTAGAGGTCCAGAAAAAGATGAACTGAAGGTCAAAGAACAGATAGACAACAAATTCATCCAGCAAGAAAACCCTAGGTAGAAGAAGTGAAAGCAATCTCCAGAATAAACTAGTCAAGGTAATTAAATGTTTAGACGCCAGCAAAAAATAACAAATCACACCAGGAAAATTGAAGATATGGCCCAGTCAAAGGAACAAACCAACAATTCAAATGAGATACAGGAGCTGAAACAATTAATTCAGAATATATGAACAGACATGGAAAACCTCATCAAAAACAAAATCAATTAATTGAGGGAGGATATAAAGAAGGCAAGGAATGAATGGAAAGAAGAAATCGAAAGTCTGAAAAAACAAATCACAGAACTTATGGGAATGAAAGGCACAGTAGAAGAGATGAAAAAAACAATGGAAACCTACAATGGTATATTTCGAGAGGCAGAGGATAGGATTAGTGAACTGGGGGACGGAACATCTGAAATCCGACAAGAAACAGAAACTACAGGGAAAAAAAATGGAAAAATATGAGCAGGGACTCAGGGAATTGAAGGACAATATGAAGCACATGAATATACGTGTTGTGGGTGTCCCAGAAGGAGAAGAGAAGGGAAAAGGAGGAGAAAAACTAATGGAGGAAATTATCACTGAAAATTTCCCAACTCTTATGAATGACTTAAAATTACAGGTCCAAGAAGTGCAGCGTACCCCAAAGAGAATATATCCAAATAGACATACTCCAAGATGCTTACTAATCAGAATTTCAGAGGTGAAAGAGAAAGAGTGTATCTTGAAAGCAGCAAGAGAAAAGCAATCCATCACATACAAGGGAAGCCCAATAAGACTATGTGTATATTTCTCAGCAGAAACCATGGAGGCGAGAAGACAGTAGGGTGATATATTTAAATTACTAGAAGAGAAAAACTGCCAACCAAGAATTCCATATCCAGCAAAATTGTCCTTCAAAAGTGAGGGGGAAATTAAAACATTTTCAGACAAAACATCACTGAGAGAATTTGTGACCAAGAGACCAGTTCTGCAAGAAATACTAAAGGGAACACTAGAGACAGATATGAAAGGACAAAAGAGAGAGATGTGGAGAAGAGTGTAGAAATGAAGATTATCAGTAAAGGTAAAAAGTAGGAAAATTAGGTATGACGTATAAAATCCAAAAGGCAAAATGGTAGAAGAAAATACTACCCGTACCTTAATAACGCTAAATGTTAACGGATTGAACTCCCCAATCAAAAGACATAGACTGGCAGAATGGATTAAAAAACAGGATCCATCTATATGCTGTCTACAGGAAACACATCTTAGACCCAAAGATAAACATAGGTTGAAAGCGAGAGGTTGGGAAAAGATATTTCATGCAAATAACAATCAGAAAAGAGCAGGAGTAGCTATACTAATATCCAACAAGTTAGGCTTCAAATTTAAAACAGTAAAAAGAGACAAAGAAGGATACTATATACTAATAAAAGGAACAATTCAGCATGAAGACTTAACAATCATAAATATTTATGCACTGAACCAGAATGCTCCAAAATACATGCGGCAAACACTGAAAAAAGAGATAGACACATCTACCATAATAGTTGGAGACTTCAATTCCCCACTCTCATCAATGGACAGAACATCTAGACAGAGGATCTGAATAATACAATACAATAAAGAAACAGAGAATTTGCATAATAAAATAAATGAGCTAGACTTAACAGACATTTATAGAACATTACACCCCACAACAGCGGGATATACCTTTTTCTCAAGTGCTCATGGATCATTCTCAAAGATAGACCATATGCTGGGTCACAAAGCAAGTCTCAATAAATTTAAAGAGATTGAAATCATGTTTATGCCAATACCACACTGTTTTGATTATTGTTCCTTTGTGAAAATACAGCCTACAAAATAGGAGAAAATATTTGAAACCATATGGTTTAGTTTCCTAGGCTGCCCAAGCAAATGGGTTGGGTAATACAACGGGAATTTATTTGCTCATGGCTTTGAGGGTAAAGGAAATTTCAAATCAAGGCATCATCAAGGTCATGCATTCTTTCTGAAGGCTGGTGTTCTGGGGCTGGCTGCCTATGAGCCTTGTCTTGGCTTTTCCATCACATGGCAAGACACACGGTGGCCTCTCCTGGCCTCTTCTTTCTCTCCCGGGATCTGTGGGTGTTCTGCTGGCTTTCTGAGCTGTTCCTTCTGCTTTTCCCTCTGACATTCTGTCTCTTTTTCTGAATTTCATCCTCCTTATAAAAGACACCAGGAATAGGATTAAGATCTATCCTGGTTGAGTTGGGCCACAGGAATGGATTAAATTTAAGAATATGTTTTTCTGGGGTATATACAGCTTCAAATCAACACAACATGTATCTGATAAAGGGTTAATATCCAGAATATATAAAGAGCTTCTACAACTCAACAACAAGAAGTCACACAACCCAATTTGTAAATGAGACAGACTTGAATAGAGACTTCACCAAAGAAGATAGACAAATGGCCAAAAAGCACACAAAAAGATGCTCTGCATCATTAGCCATCAGGGAAATGCAAATAAAAACCACAATAACATACCATCGCACGCCCACTAGAATGGCTACTATTAAAAAATGAAAATAACAGTATTTGAGAGGATATGGAGAAATAGGAACACTTATATATTATTGGTTGGAAGTAAAAGGGTGCAGCCACTGTGGAAAACAGTATCGCAGTTCCTCAGAAAGTTAACTATAGAATCACTGTATGACCCAGCAGTCTCAGTTTTTGGTACATATTCAAAAGAATTGAAAGCAGGGACTCAAACAGACATTTGCATGCTGATATTCATAATGGTGTTATTCGCAATGGCCAAAAGGTTGAAGAAATACCAGTGTCCGCCAGAGATGAGTGGATAAACGAAATGTGCTATCCACATTAGCTTTGCTAAAGCTGTCCAAACGCAGTATACCAGAAACGCCTTGGCTTTTTCAATGGTGATTCATTAGGTTACAAATTTACAGTTCTAAGGCCGTAAAAATGTCCAAATTAAGGCATCAATAGGAAGATATCTTCTATGAAGAAAGGCTGCTGGCATCTGGGATACCTCTGTCACATGGAAGGTGTCTGCTGGTCCTTCACTCCTGGGTTCTGTTGCTTTTAGGTTCCCTGTGCCCTTGTCCATTCTCTGGGGACACCTCTCTGAGCGCTCTGTGTCCTGTGGGTCTTCCCTTAGTGTCTCCAGGGTGCCTCTCTCTCACTGCGTCCTTCCCTTGGTTTCATCTCTCCGCTCTCTGTATTTGTGTCTCTGTGTTTTGTCTTTATTCTCTTCAAGAAAACTCTAGTAACAGGATTAAGACCCACCTTGAATTAGGTGGGTCATATCTCCACGGAAACAATCTAACCAAAAGGTCCCACCCACAATTGGTCTGCACTCACAAGAATGGATTAAAAGAACATGGCTTTCCTGGGGTACATAACAGCTCCAAAACCAGCACATATTCATACAGTGGAATGTTATTCAACTGTAAAAAGGAATGAACTTTTGCTGCATCCTTCAACATGGATGAATCTTGAAGCTATCATGTTGAGTGAAATAAGCCAGACACAAAAGGACAAATATTGTATGATTTCACTCATGTGAAATAAGCAGACTCTGCATATAGTTTAAGTCAGAAACTAGAAAACTGATTTCCAGGGCTGGGTGGAGGAGGGGACTGGGGAGTTAACGCTTAATTGTTATGGGGTTTCTGTTTAGGGTGATAGAAAAGTTTCAACAATGGGTGATGATAATGAGGCCACAATTTTGTATACGTAATTAACATCACTGAATTGTACCTTCGAAAAGGGAAATTTTAGGTTGTACATAAATTGCCATACATAAACCCATAGAAACTGTACAACACAATGAGTGAAACCTACTGTAAATAGTGTGCTAAAGTTAATAGTATAATTATAAAATAATATTGTTTCATTAATTGTATCAAAGGTACTGCACTGATGCAAAATGTTAATAGGGAATCAGTGTACATGAGAGGGGGATAGATGCAAGTGCCGCACTTCCTGCGTGGTATGTCTGTTAACCTCCAACTGCTCTAACAAACAAACAAAAATTTCCTGCATCCGCTGCACACAGCATGGTGTCAGGCACCCCACAGGCCCTACGTAATTGTCGTGTTACTTTACATCAGAACTTGTCATCCACTGTGGGCCCGGCCTCTGTCCCTGTCAGGAATATGGAATAATTTGATAGTTGCCTCTGCCTTTTAAGCATATCACAAGCTAGGCCTGGGGTTCTTAATTTGTGGTCCTGTGGATACAATTTAGAGTGTCCATGAAACTTAAGTGGAAAAAATCACGTTATATTTAGGATCTAAAATGAATCGAACATTTCCTTCAACTATGGATAGGATAGAGGCAACAAACCACACAGCTGGGCTTTTGTCCCTAATAGAAGCCACAGATATTTTCATACCACACTGTAGTTATAAATATTTTGAAATATTGTTTATACTTCAAAATTACAGTAACTATTAGACTGTTCCCTCCTAGATCTTGCTCTATAAAGTATATCAATGAAGAAGCACATAGGTTACTCTGTTAGACATTTTTAAATATTTTAATAGAAGTATTTTGATATTATTGGCTTCCTTTGTAGTCCTATGTATTTTATTTTGGGCATTTAAAAATATTCTGCAAAGGAGTTCATAGGGTTCACAGACAAAAAGCTCAAAAATCCTGGTCTAGCCCCTTTTCAATATGAAAAGTTAGAATGGGCATAGCCTAAATATCCCAAAAGATTGGGAGAAGGACCAAAGGAGAAGGAGGAGTTGTAACAGGGAAGACAGGATTTAATGAATGAGTATGACTGCTGAATCATTATATTGATGTTTCTTTTAGTCTCCAGCGTCTTGGAGCAGCTAGAAGGAAAAACCTGAAATTCTAGAACTATAACCGATACTAAACTTTGAAATCTGTTCTCTAACTACTTGTTAAAATGTACTTTGAAATTCATTGCTTTTTTGTATATATATTTCACAACAAAAAAAGTTAAAAAAATAAAAAAGAATCCTGGTATAGACTGGGAATCGCCAATATTGGCCCATATGCTTGAACTCCGCATGCCTGAACCAGTGGTAGATATTACTAATCAATCATGGCAGTCTTTCCAGTAGATTCCAGGTGCTCTCCAGACCTCTTCTACTGATTGATCTTTGTAGACATGAGGTCAAATTTATTTGCCCTTCCTGTTTTATAATAAAATATATGAATCAATGCAGGGTAAAAATATGATTTAAGAGTTGCATTGGCAAGCACAGAAAATTAGAACAAAGTTTGGAACTAAAAGTGCCGAGTGAGTTGGAACAACCAGAAATACTATCATGGAAGAATTTAGAGTGAGGTGGGACTGGATTATGAATTGAAGGAAGGCTATGATTTTGAGAGATGGAGAGAAGAGAGTGAAAGGTTATTCAGGGTGAGGTCCAGGTGAAAGGGTGGGAAGGAATACTGTATATACAAGGGCTCTGAGACAGGAAAGATAAAAAGAATAGGGACATGGGGGAGACCAGGCTTTGTAGACATGGTAAATATAGCTGAGATCCCAACTTCAGTAGGAAAGTTTAGGTTGAAGTATTTGGCCTAGGAAGTCCCCGAGAGTCAGTGAGCAGAGGACAAAAGTCTATCAGTTAGTGTTGGCTGTGTAACAAACCACTCCAAGACAATGGCTTAAAACCACAATCATTTATTATTTCTCACTAATCTGTGGGTTGGGTTGGGTCAGCTGGGCTGATCTGTGCTGGCTTACCTGATCGTGGGGTTCCCTCCTGCATCAGCAGTGAGCTGATGGGTTGCCAGGAGGCTGACTGATTTGGGTTGGCTTCATCATGTGGTTGGCACTTGACTGGCTGTTGGTTGGGCCAGTGTGGCTTCCTGGGCCAGGTCACTCCTCATCTGCTATAAGACTAGCCTGGGCTTGATCACATGGTGACTGGAAAGAATTCCAGAAGATGGAAAATGTATATGGCCTGTTGGGGCCAAGGCAGAGAACTGTCACATCATCACTTCTGCTGCATTCTATTGATAAGGCAATGCATGAGGCCAGCCCAGATTCAAACAGTAGAGAAATAGACTCTGATCCTTGATGGAAGGATGTGCAATGTCATATTGCAAAGGGCTTGGACATAGGCAGGGGAATAATTGTGGACCTTTTTTTTGCAATGAATCTACCATGGAGGGCCATTAGTGAACACTAGATAGTAGGGGAAGAGACCTAGAGACAGGAGGACAGGTCAGAAAGGCACAGGAGTCCCAGTGTCCGGGAAGAGAGGGAGGGTGTGATCCAGATGCTCAGGTGGGCTGCACCTGGGTGGGGATGGGGTGGGGGAAAGTGACAGAGAAGATGGGAGGAAAGAACTCTCTGAATGTGGGCCTGGTGGGGCCAGGTGAGGGACATAACCATTCACAGAGCTAGGGATGTCAGCTGGAGGCTTTTGAGGGCAGAAAGTTGCATCTGATTTGGAGCCCTGCTCTGGAAGGACCTGAGGCCTTGGGCTGTGGAGAGGTTCAGGTGTGTGTTTGGGGCCTGAGGCTTCCTTTACTTCCAAACCGGCAGATCTTGTCAAGCCCATTAATGTTTCTTGGTGTTTCCCTCTGTGAAGTGGAGATAGAAATCCTGACCTTGTAGGTCTGTAAGAGAATGAATGGAGACACTAAATAGAGAAGCATTTTGTAGACACTTCGGGGCAGTGTACTTAGTAGTGGCTTTATAGTTATGTGTTGTTTTTAATTTAAGAGTCATCAGCCACACAGATGAAGGACCCAGAAGAAGGCGTGAAGGGAGAAGAGAGGGCCAGGGCTCTGTTTTGGGGAGAGGCTACAACGAGGAGGGGGCAGGAATAGAAGGACCTAGAAAGAGAGAGTTAGGCTCCTGCAGAGTCCCTCAGCGTGGGGTGGGGTGGCATTCACTGTGGCTGGCTCTGTGCTGCTCTGATGTGGAGGCCAGAGAGTTGAGGGTCAGTGGGGAGAGTGTCGTGGGAGAAGTTAGTCTCCCTGCTTGGTCTTCTGACTAGGAACTCCTGGGTGGTCTGGACTGACGTCAGCACAGCTCCCTCCCCCATCCTCCCTGCTGCTCCGAAAAGTCCAGAGGCGTCACTGCTCCTTGATGTGGCCTCCAGATGTGGCTGGGAACCTTTCCAGGAGGATCAAGGATGCAGAGGCAGCAGCCAAGCTCCCGGCTTTTTCTCCTCCACCTTCTCCGATGTGTCCTGCCCAACACTACCCTTCACTGCCTTCTCCTCCATCATGAACTCAGGGTACCTGGTGGCCCAGAGGCCCTGGTACGTGGATAATTAAACGCAAGTTATGAATAAATTTGGGGCCAGACAGTTGCATCTTTATTCGTGTTGGAAAGAACGCGCATCTGGGGGAGTGGAGAGCTCTCAAATGTTTCCGTTTGGAGTGCTCCCAGCAGCTCCAGGAGGAGGAAGTGAGCTGTCTGCTTGGCTGGGGACCCGCCAGGACACTGGGCTCAGAGCCAGGCAGGGCCTGGGAGTCGCTGTGGAAAACCTCTCCCTTAATGGGAACAGCCTTGGCCCTGCTGTCTCACCGGGATGGAGCCCCAGTTAGGGGGAAGGCAGCTGTTTTCTGAGCGGACCATGAAAACCAGGCGACGCTGCTAACAGTGAGCTCCCCGTCCCTGCAACTGTAAGGAAGCTGTCATCCCCTGGGGCTCCTGCTAAAATGCAGATCACACTCAATAGGTCTGGGGTGAAGCTGATGCCCTCATCCCTGGACTGCATTTTGAGTAGGGGGAGCCCAGAACAGGGGTCAGCAGCTGTAAAGGGCCAACAGTAACTCTTTTAGGCATGGTGGGCCATGGGAACTGTTTTCTACTCTGCCAAGCAGAGACAATACGTAGTAAAGGAATGGGCATGGCTGGCTTCCACCACTGCCTTATTTGTAAGGCAGGCCGTGGGCTGGGCTTGGCCCTCAGGCCATGGTTGCTGACTCCTGGCCTGGGGAACTCCACAGGCGTCCAGCAGCTCCACGTGGAGGAGCTGAGGGCCTGGTGGAAAGTGAGGGTCAGCAGATGCCTGGAGGAACGTGCATTAGTCAAGAGTAATACCAGGAAAGCCGAAGCTGGAATTTAAACAGAGGTGATTAAATGCAGGGCACTGGCCATGGGGTGATGCAAGAACTGTGGAGTCAACTAGGGCAGCACACGCTAGCAATGGCATTGCCACCGCTGGAGAGGAAGGAGGAAGTGGTGTTACTGGAGCTCTGGTCACCCCATGGATGGAGGAATCGTGGTCCGCAAGGGGCCAACTTGACACAGAGAACAGATGGGGAGGTCAAGGCATGATCCAAGGGGGCCTTGGGATGAGATCTGAGATGTGAGTGGTTGACCAGGCACGGGGGGAGGAAGGGCCAATGCTTCAGGAAGAGAGAACAGGCATTGGGTGTGCTGGGGTGAAAGGTGTGGGATGAAGCCGGCAGGGAGGTCACTGCCAGGTTTTCAGCAGGCTAAGATTTATGCTTTAGAACAGGGATTGGCTAACTTTCCTGTAAAGGGCCAGATAGTAAATATTTTAGGCTTTGTGGTTCATATATCTCTGTCACATAGTCTTCTTTGTTTTGTTTTACAGCCTTGAAAAATGCAAAGACCATTCTTAGATCACAGGCTATCCCAAAATAGGCCACGGGCAGCATTTTGGCCCATAGGCTGTAGTTTGCTTACCCATTTTAGAAAGACCTATTTTAGAAGGATGGTTTGGGCTAGACAGGGCTGTGGGAGGAGGCAGCTAGAAAGGAGTCAGGCAGGAGATGATGAGAGCCCAGCTGGAGATGGACGAGGCAGGTGGGAAGGAGGGGAAGCGACAGAGATGTGGGGCCAGGCCTGGGGGGCGTTCACAAATGGACACAGCGAGGATTCCTCTGATGAGCTCGGAACCCCGGCCTGCCTTGCTTCAGAGAGGGAAGGGGAATCCTCTTCCCACATGCCACAAACCTCCCTGGCAGGTAGAACGGGTGGAGGAGAGGGTCAGGCTCCCTCTTAGTAAGGGAGAAGTAGGGGGCTGTCCCAGCTGCTAGTGACTCACTGGTTGCTCATTCTGGAAGATGAATATCAAGCATCTCCTATCCTCAGTGTCGGGCCTTGGCTCACTCTAGGACAAGAGGAAAAGTCCCACCTATGTCCTGTAACGCTACCATGTGGGGTTTGGGTCCAGAGCACAGAGGAGTGCTGGGAAGCTCGTTGCCTGGTCCTGGCTCAATCATCTGCTCTGTTGCTGGCAGTCTCTGCCATTATAGTGACTGTGGGCTAACCATGTCACAGGCAGGACGAGGACGGTGTTTTAGTCTGGACTCCCCTAGAAGCCGAGCTGAGACAAGGATTCGAGTGTGGGTAGCTACCTACCCTAGCTGGTAGGGTAGTGGGGAAGTGAGGAGGGAAGGGAAGGCATCAGATACAGGGTGGGTTATCAAGTCAGGGTCTACTGTGGGCAGCTGGAACTTGTTGCCACTGAGGCCCTGTAGGCACCAGAGTAGAACACATGTCTCAGAGTTATCCTGCTGGATGGCGAGGGAGCTGAGGTACTGATCCACCAAATCCTGCCAATTACAGAAGGAGGGCTCTTCCCAAGGGGTGTCAGTTTCCTGGCACTTCCAGCCTGCTCCCTGGCCTTCTGCAGTTCTGGAAAGAAAGCTCTCAGGTGCAGACATGTGGCTCACGACAGTTGGAAGGTGGCCAGAGCTCCCTGAACTGGTACGGCCCCAAGGATGTGACACGGGTTGTGGGGGGCCTAGAGCTCAGAGCTTGCAGGTCCAGTGACTCCCACTATTTTTTTTTAATCAGCCCCTGTTGTTGTGGGTCTTCTGGACAGGAGAAGCCCTGTTCTTGGTGTCTCATAGGCTAGGTTGCTCCACCTGTCTCCCTGCTGCATTCTGTCCCCTGGCTATTCTTACGTCCTGGGTCTACCCAGCCATGTCTGGAGCCAGGGGGAAGCTGGACATGTTGCATGCACATGTTGCAAGGTCTGGCTTCCTCATCAAGAGGCTATTGGTACTCACAGAGCAGCAAACAGAGAAGGGCCTTGGCTGGGAAATGGCTACCTGCTGAAGCAGTGTTGGGAAGAAGTGTGCAGGGAGATCTAGACACAGAATGGGACAGTTAGTACCGTCTGAGCCCCCTACCTCTCATGGGACCTAGAGTCCTTTGCATAGCTGGGAGATGTCCTAGACCTCAGCACTGAAAGCTGTGTGTATTCAGAATGGAGCATTGGCCAACTGCTTAGCTGTTTGTTCATCCAGGGATTATCCAGGGGGACTGATATGTGTCAGCCATTGTGCCAAGTACCTTGGAGGACACACGGGGGAATCAGAGTACTGGCTGTTCTCAGGACTCGGTTTTCCTCTAGGGAGGCAGCACTACTTTCTTCCACCAGAACCAGCCTCTCTTCACTGAGTCCTGAGTTGGGTGGTAGAAGCCAATGTAGTCCTCTGGGAGCCAATAGTCTGGAGGGGGAGGCCCACTGTCTGACCTTGGGGAGCTCAGTCCTGGAGAGCCAGGTGTGAAGGGGAAACACAGGCACAGAGGAGTCCTCCCTCCCCATACTCAGAGAGGCGTATGCCCAAAGTCTTGGATATCCTACAAAGATATCAGCACTCAAGTGTAGACACTGAGCTTCCAACACTCCCACTCACTCCACCCCGCTCCCCAGCCAGTTATGGAGTGTTTGCAAAGACTACTCTACTATTCTCTCCCTGTACCCTCATCCTTTGCGGTATGTCTTTGCAGCTTCTGCCATCAGTATTCGAAGACTCTTTCCCACCCCTTGAACCTGGGCTGGCCTGTGACTTCCTTTGGGCTCTAGAATGTGGTAGAAGTGATAATGCATGAGTCCTGGCCTAGGCCTTCAGAGGCCTTGCTCAATTCCATTTGCTCTCTTGAAATCCTGCACAGCTGCCACGTGAACAATCTTGGAAACACTGGAAGGTGAGAGAACCACATGGAGCAGAGATGAGCCATGCTAGCCAAGGCTAGCTCCCAGCCAACCTGGCAGCTGTCTGCACATGCAGGAGGGAGCACAGTGGAGCTCAGTATTACACAGCAGAACCCAGCCCAAATTGCTGGCCTGCAGAACTGTGAGCTAAATAATAGCCATTTTAAGCTACTAGTTTTGGAGCAATTTGTTACACAGCAAAAGCTAACTGATACATAATCCAATCTCTGCAGTGTCCCCAGGACAGGTACCTTATCAGCCTGCCACCTCAGCTGATGAACACAGGCAAACAGAGGGACTATGGCAGGTTACAATAAAAGCTCTGTGGGTGTCTGTATCCACTGAAGGCCCTCATGTAGACAGACAATCTTCCATCTTGATATTTAAATATCTCTCTGTCCAAACACTCTCTGTTCCAGGAGATGCCTCTGCCAGAGCAGAGGGAGAAGCTGAGGGCTGGCAACCAGGAAGACTGTATGCTGGGGATCGAGGGAAGCCAGGGGCTTGGTCCCGGAGACTGCCTCTGTGTGCCTGGGGGTTTCAGGGCTGCACCATAAAATGGAGGAAATGGAGAGAAATTTGGAGTCAACAGACCTGGAGTTGTTCACTAGCTGAGTAACTCTTCCATTGCTCACCAGCTGAGTCCTAGGGAAGTCGCCTCACAATTCAGAGTCTCAGTTTCCTCCAGGGGCAGACCTAGGTTTTGTGGGGACTGAGGATGATGTCATTTGGGGAGCCTGTTTACACCAAAGAATGCCAAACTTATTACAAAATTTCAGGGCCTTGGAAGGGACCCGTGCAAGTGAGCTTAAGCTTCATTAGCTTCGTGGTAAATCTGCCTCTTGCTTCCTCACTGGTAAAATAGGAGAGTTACTAATACCTAATGAAAGGATTGCTCTAAAGGCCGAATGAAACGTACCACACATGGTGGTGGGCCTGGAGAGTGGGCCTAGCAGGAAGGCTGCCCCGTAGAGAGATGGGCCCGGCAGGAAGGGCTCGCGGGGTGGTTGGTGGGTGGGATCCAGGGGTGGGGGGAGATGGGGAGAAATGGGAAAGAGTGGAGTGGAGAAGACAGGAGGGGATCTGTGCCCTGGCCTGGTCCGGCGGGCTGCCCCTGAGGCTTGCAGAGAAGGCTTACAGACAGAGCAAGAGCTGATTTTGTAAGGGTTTGGGGCAGGTTCTGGGGCCCGAGCAAGGCTGCGACAGGGTCTGGACGTGAAGTTGGAAAGGGAGTGTTCTGCTCTCTGGAGGAAGAGGCTGAGATGTGATGAACTGAAGGAGACGCCCAGCAGGGTGAGTGGGGCAGGACAGGGCAGAGGAAGGCGTGAGGTTACGATATGGTTCCAGGGCAATGGTGGCTCAGTGGCAGAGTTCTCATTTGCATGCCAGAGACCTGGGTTCAATTCCCGGTAAAAAAAATTCCCATGTTAAAAAAGAAAAAGAAAGAAAGAAAAAAGATATGGTCCTGGCTGGACCGCCTGGTCCCACGGGGAGCTCTGGGATGTGAGTGGACCCCAGACTTGTCCTCTCTTGAGGCAGGAGGCTGGGGCTTTGTACCACTGTGTCCCTCAGTTGTTGGGAGGCAGGTAGGGCATATGTCTTCCCAGGTCACCCATCAACCAAGGGCATACTCAGGAGAAGGGGGCGGCATTCGTACTGGCTGGTGGCTGGGTGCACCGCCCAGGAAAGGGGCTTTGGGTGGGGCACCACCAACATCTGCTACAAGAGCACGGCCCCCATTCCTGTGCAATCCACAGACCCACAAGTCTATGGGGTTGGCAACTTGGGGAATGCAGGGAGATGTGTGGATGGAACCTGGGAGGGAGTGAATGCCTTCTCCAGGGCTTCGGGCAGGGACCGGGGTGAGGTGCTGTCCCCATGTGGCCTCTCCGGGTGGGGATCTCTATGAGGGATCTGTGCTAACCTCATGTGAGACAGCCTCGCGACTTGCAGAGGTGACTGGGACAAGTCAAGGGCACCAGACCTGTGGTGTGCAGATAAGGCAAAGCCCGTGAGCTGTGTACTGTCCCTGTGAATGCAACTTCATTCATGTCCGAGGGCCAGCGAGGCCTGGGGAGCTTTGGGCACTTTCCATATGGGAAAGTGCTTTGTCAGCTCTCAGGTGGAGGGGATTATTAAGGGCAAGTACACGAGCAGGTGGGAAGCACCACAGACTCACCCCTCATTGTGGTCCTTGGCTGTTTCATAACGAAGAGGACACAAGCAGGATGGGTGGCCGAGGCCCTGCATCTTGCCATGCCCTGTGATGCTATTTGTCTTTGGTGAGATGGGCTTTACCTAAAAGCAGCTGAAATGCATATGCAGGTGGGAATGTAAAATGGTACAACCACTTTGGAAAATGGATGGGCAGTTTTTTTTTTATGAAATTAGGCATATTTATGACCCAACAATTCTACTCCTAGGTGTTTACCTAAGAGAAATGAAAGCTTATTGTATTAACTATCTAACATTATGTAACAGATCACCGCAAACTTAGTTACTTAAAACAACAATAAACATTTATTACCCTCACAGTTTCTGTGGGTCAGGAATGAAAGAACAGCTTAATTGGGTGGTTCTGGCTGGGGGTCTCCTGTAGAGCTGCAGTCATTATGTTGGATGGTCTGTATGGAGGCTTGATGGACCGGGAAGTTCTGCACCACACACCTGGCAAGTTAGGCTGACTGCCGTGAGCGGCTCCAGTCCTCACGTGGACCTCCCCGAAGGGGAGGATTTTGGATCTGCATTCCCGCGGTCACATGAGACACTTTTATGAATTTTATATTTGCAAGTGTTCCCTGTTGATTCTGTTTCTCTAGAGAACCCTAACCAATACAGGGGACTACTGGTGCCCACTGGGATAAACCCGGCCACATCTCCTGTGCTATGTGCGGAATAACACACGCTTTTGGCAGCTTGAGGTTCTAGTATATGCAGTCCTGAGAACCCTTGAGAACATCTGTGTGGACTGCTGTGCCCAGCAAGAGGCCGTAGAGGGCAGCGGTGGGCCCAGCCGGAGTGTCCCCCGTCCTGGGTAAACATAGCATTGTCCTGAGTGCCAGGCCTGGTTGTGTTGTGGCTCAGTGCAAGTTAATTAGACCCAGATTCCCTGTGCTGGCAGGGACCCCTCAGTGGTGAGGTTCCCAAAGGGGTCACCTGGACTCGAATTTTCTATATCCCTTGAAACAAGTGTAACCAAAAAATCAGGATTTAAGGAATGATTTTGATTACTGAATCATTATATTAATATTCCTTTTTGCTTTCTGGTATATTGGAGAAGACAGGGAAATCCTGAAATCTCTGAATTGTAATCCAGTTGCCTTGATCTCTGATAATGGATGTATGGCCCTTATTTTCTGCCCCTGTGAACGTAAAAACCTTGTAACTAACCTTCATTTATACTCAGTTATCCAGTTTTTCAACTTCAAAGTCTTGTGATCACTAAAGACAGCCCTTAATGTTTGTTAATGAAGGGTCTTGGGTCAGCCCAGAACTAACCCCAAGTATGAAGTTATCTTGATGACTGAGACTGTGTCTAACCAAAGTGGGCCCACCTGACATGCACAGTATCTTAGACACCTATACCCCATTCCACCATTTTCTTTCATTCATTCTGTGACTGAGCATGTCATCAGTCTGCACATGATCAATAATCAGAGCTCTTCTAATGACATCATCTGGGGCCACTGTGCTCATTACCCTAATCCCTGCCCACCTTTTCTCTAATAAAACTATCTGAATCACTGCAGTTTGGGGAGACAGATTTGGGGGCCCTAGGCCATCTGCTCTCCTTCTACGCGCCTAGCAATAAATTCTTTCTCTCTTCTAAACCCCGGCATCTCAGAAATTGGTTATTGAGTGCACAGGGCAAAAGAATCCACAAAATTTATCCAGTAACACAAGGGCCTGGGACCCCCAAGGCAGCCTCTCAGCTGGTGCTAAAGTTCAGGTCGAGAGTGGAGTTGAAACACTTTGACTAAGAGTCAACTTCAGACCTGAGAATGGGTCATTTCCTTTCATGCTGGCATCTCCCTGGCAGGGCAGAGAGCGCATGAGGATTGCCCTGTGAGCCGTGAGGCCTGGGCAACGAGAGTCCCCAAGTCCTGATCCCACGAGGCCTCCCCTGCCTTCAAGGTCAGGAGCTGAGCACACCATCCACCTGTTAAGGATGTTTCTAATCTGGCCACGTGCTTTATAAATGGGTCGCCACTGGGCTCACAAGAGCTTTGATTGCTGGGCTCCTCCTAGGGAGCTGGGTCCCGGACTGAGTGTGGGGGGCCTCAGACTCCAGTCCTTCTCTCCCTACCCCACCAACTCAGATTGGTGAGTTGGCTGTGCCCCTCTCCCCACCTTTATGGGTTGTGATAGGGGATGGAGGTAGGACAGCAAGACACAGCCTCCATCCTTGAAGGCAGCCCAAGCTTCCAGGCACAGGGCCTGGAAGACCCTCAGTAAGTGGATTTTGGATAAATAGAGACGCTTAGGGACCCACAAGCAGAGACCCCTCTTTTGGTCACCAAATCCCATGTTTTCTTAGTGGTGTGGGTGATGACATGAGAATGGTGTAGAAAGGAGAGGCACTACCCCTTTAAAGGGCAAGCCTGGGTTTGCAGAGCAGTGCAAATTGGCATGCAAATTAGCATGCAAATGAATCTGAAAAAGCAGACTTGGGACCCAGGCGCAGGCCTTGGATAAACCGAAGGGTTTTCATGCCAGTTTGCCCAGGCCTGAATCACGGTTCCCTGCTGGATGTGAGGAAGAGGTGCTACAGCTCCAGAATTTCTATAAAGAGACTGGGGTGGGGGGGTGCAATCTGGTTGGGAAAGTGGGAATCTGTGGAGGGTCACTGAACCATCCTGGAAGCTACATACTTTTTATTTTTTATTAATTGTTCCTTTATTAGGGGATGGTTTGACTCAATTTTCTATCTCCAATCCATTCATGTGGTAGCAGGAATTGATATCACTTTAACTCCCCCTACTCAATTATTTGACTACTTCTTTCCAACTTAATTGCCTGCTTTGGAATTTTCCAAACTGGGCCCCCTTCATGTTCCTTTATCACTTGTACACAGCTACTCTGTCAATGCCTGACGGAATCAGGCATTGTTTTCCTGCACTAACCTGATCCTAGGGTTATTCCAATAACTAATGCAAACCTCTTCCTGGGGCTCTAGACCCAAGTAGCCCAAGGTCTCTCCTTTGGGAGGGTGGGGGGTGCATATCAGGTAATCAAACCTGGGTCTCTGGCATGGAAGGCGAGCATCCTGCCACGGAACCACCTGTGCACCCTCCCAATGTCTCTTAAACAGCTCTCCCAGGAATATCCCAGGGACCTCAAGCTGAGCACACCTGGCTGGAACTCATAGGCTGCCTCTGAAACCTGGTTCCCTCCTGCATCCCTCATCGCAGTAAAATGGTGCCTCCATCTAACCAGTGCACAAGCCAGAAGGCTGGGGTCTGTCTGGACGCTTCCTTTACCTTCATGCCCCCCCCCGCCCCATAATCCATCTCTACATCCTAAGTCCTCTTGATTTTCTCCACAAAGCTCTTCTCTGTCACATTGACTACTTCAGCTGCCCCAACTGGTCTCCGGAATCTTCTCTTACTACTGTCCCAGCACCTCACCTGCTGCGGTCTGCACTCAGAGACAAGGTTATTCATATCCGTTCATATGGGTGCAACACTCCAACTTAGATCACTAACAGACAGTATCAAACTCACAGAGGGCTTACTGCCACTCTCTGAGCCTTAGCTCCCTCCCAAAGGAGAAGTTGGTCCAGAGACTTGCCAAGGACCAGCACGGATCAGTTTCTGGGGGGTGGTCACCCTGAGGGACTGGATGCATTCTGGAAAGAGAGGAGTCCCATCGTGGGTTGAGGGACAGCTATGGGGTCCAGGAACTGCAGCCTAAGGACCTCCACCAGGCCTCCCCTCCTTGGAGCCTTTGCAGGCTGCCTGCCACTTCCTGCTACCAAGAAGAAAGAATCATCTGCAAACCACAGCCAAAATCCATGTCTGTCCTGATTCTCCACCCCCCCAGCACTACCCGCCACCAATAAAATATGCTTGCTCCTTTCCTATTCCAGAACCCCCAAATGCAAGCCAGGCTCACTGGGGCTCCGATCACTGTGAGATTTCATTCATAGGGTTTTTATTTGTTTAATATAGTGTAAACTCTCTTTTGTATTTTTTACTAATAAATTTCAGAGCAGTTTTAGGTTTCCAGAAAAATTTCACAGTCTCACATACCCCTCCACACACCTGGTTTCCCCTATTATCATTACCTGGCATTAGTGTGGTGCATTTGTGATAAGTGGCGAGCCCATACTGATACATTGTTAGAAATAAAGGCAATAGTTTACATTACTCTCTGTGTTGTCCAGTTCTTGGGTTTTGACAAATGCATGATGCCATGTGTCCACCATGTATCAGACAGAATAAGTCTCACTGCCCTGAAAATGCCCCGTTTCCCACCTATTCGTTCCACTTTCCACCTCCACCGAACTCCTGGCAACCAGTTACCTTCTTATTGTCTCCATAGTTTTCCCTTTTCCAGAATATTTGGACTCACATACTATGTGGCCTTTTCAGAATTGGTTTCTTTCACTTAGCATTATGCATTAAAGATTCCTCCATGTCATTTCATAGCTTGATAACCCCTTTCCTTTTATTGTTCAATACGATTCCATTTTATAGATTTGCCACAGTTTATCCATTCACCTATTGAAGGGTATCCCGGTTGCTTCCAATTTTAGGCAATTATGAATAAAACTTCTATAAATATTCACATGCAGGTTCTTGTATGGACATCCATTTTCAGCTCCTTTGGGTAAATACTTAGAAGTGCAATTTCTGGATCATACAGTAGACCTAATTTTAGCTTAGTAAGAAACTGCTAAACTGTCTTCCAAGGTGGCTATACCATTTTTTATTCCTACCAGTGAAGAAAGACCTCGATCTTGGTCCTTTGGGTAGAGAAAGGAAGCTTTCCTTGAGGTTGTGTGTGTGTGTGTGTGTGTGTGTGTGTGTGCGTGCGTGTTGGCCTTTCTGAGTTGCTGGCTTCTCTAGCAGCTTGACTGGGATATATGAGGTGAAAAGAAAACCCAGAGAACTTATTGCTGGATGGTTCTCTTTGGGTCCAGAAGTTCCCAGCTAGTCTGTCTGCTTTCTTCACTTTCAGAGTTGTTTTATGTTTGTTTTATGTATAATGTCCAAAGTTACAATCTGAACACAGCGGGAAGAGTAAGGGAAAGTACATCTAGCCCATATTTCTGGGAGTTGAAGTCTCATGTACTGATTGAACCACATCACTGATGCTGTCACTTCTCTCTGCTAGCAGCTGGTGTCCTGCAGAGCCGTCATCAAGACCACATACCAGGATGGGGCCAAAGAGGGGCACAGACTGATCCTGCCCATCGAACCAACAGGTTCGCCCAGAAACACAAAAGCTTGGGTAAACTCAGATACATGAAGGACAGGTTGTGATTAAGGGAAAGATTAGCTGGGGTGAGCTGGTTGGGAGGTTGCTTTCCATAGGAGTGAAAGTGGAGCTAGACTAGTTGGGCAGGTTTCAGAGAGGAAGGGCCAGAATACAAGAGCCAGAAGCAGAGGTCCTGAGGAGCAGGTGGGGATGGTTGGGCGGGGCAGGCTGGGAAGCAGCAGGGTGAGCTGGCCTGGCTGGAGCCCAGGGAGAAGGAGATGAGCTTGGAGGACAAACCATAGGCCTGGAATCCCATGCAGAGGCTTGACAGTACTATCTTCAGAAGAGGAATCCCAGGTGGGTGTCAAAGGGAGGATTGGAGGCTGTGGCAATGAGCGATGACGGCAGACTGGATTGGTGCAGCGGCAGTGGGACAGGGAAGAGGGGACAGGGTCACAAGACATTTGGGAGGTAGAAATGATGGGCCGTGGTGGATGGATGTGGGAGAAGAAAGACAGGGAGTCAGCCAGATATCACATGCTGCCAAAGTGCCCAAAGCCTCATGCAACAATGTTCTTCAAAACCTAAGACATCTGGACACCATGAACAAACCACAAGATAAAGAAACTAGTCAACTATCCAACAGGAAGGACATTTGGAAAACCCCAGATACCCACCAACCACAAATAATTTATGTGAGCTTCCTTTTCTTTAAAAACCCTTGCCTGGTAGCGCCAAAATGAGACACAGTTTTGGTTGCTACCTGATTCTGTGCTCCCTAAATTGCAGTTCTAGGACCCCAAATAAATACCTTTGTTGCCTTGTAAAAGAAAAGAAAAATAAAGAAAGGAGAGGGAAGAATTAGATGTGACACGAAGATTTCCAGTTGAGGTCTTTAGGGACAGATGGTGACATTAACAGAGAGAGGACAGGGAAGAGAAGTACCACTTGAAAGAAGAGGATGAGATTTTGAGCCTTAGAACCCAGAGGTCCTTCTCCACAGAACAATTTAACAAGACCCACGTGCAAGTTTTTTCTGAGCCTTGCAACGTTGAATCGAGTAAACACCAGATTGCTGCTACATGAAAACATCGTGGTCAAATGACAGCTCTTTGCAATTTTCAAATAATAAGAGGCTAAAGTCAACTTCTGGAAGAAAGAAATAGAAGCCATGTATTTACTGAAAGAATGAGGTCTCTCCTAGACTCAGGCTTCCTCAGGAATCCTTCTGGACAGGAAACCTTTGCATGTTTGGGCTGATGTTCCGAGGGCAAACCTCCTTGGAACCACTTCCCTGGCCTGTCTGGAAGCAGTGAGTTGTGTGATAGATTAATTCAGAGGCTCCCAAATCATTCCGACCAATCAAGGGCAAATATGGATGGTTTGGCTGCACATTCTATTCAGAGACTAGAAGCCCCAGGAAGGCAGGGATCTGGGTCTGACTTGTTACCCAAAGTACCCCAAGTTGCCAATAGGGTGCCTGGTGCATAGTAGCCACTCAATAAATATTGGTTGAATGAATGAAGAAATGCATTGGGCTGGGGCCAGTCTGTGGCCAGGGTTAGAGGTCACACGGAAACCAAGTGAATAGAGTAGAATTCCCAGTTTTGGTGCTGAAAACCGGTTAGGTTAGGTAGGGGTCTGCCTAGGGCCGAGGCAAAGGCTTCTTGGACGATATCTCAGCCCAGAGGTTCACCAATACCTTCTCAGCCCTGACCAAAGGGCCTAGGGGCCCTTCACGAGGCCTGGAGAGCAATCCCTGGTTGAGATTTTTTTTAATTATTTATTTTTTATTGATATATATTTTATATTCACATACCATGTAATCATCCAAAGTGTACGATCAATGGTTCACAATATCATCATATAGCTGTGTATTTATCATCACAATCAACTTTTCTTCTTTTTTTGTGAAAAATAACATAGATACAAGCAAGCAATGCATTTCAAAGCGCAGCGCAACAATTAGTCGTAGAACAGATTTCAGAGTTTGGTATGGGTTACAATTCCACAATTTTAGGTTGTTACTGCTCAGATACTGGAGACCAAAAGAAATATCAATTTAATGATTCAGCAATCGTACTCATGTGTTAAACCTGACCTTCTCTGTATAATTCCACCATCACCTGGTCGGGATTTTTAAAGCAAGTTCCCAGCTGACCAGAGCCGACCTTTCCCCATTAGAGCTGCGCAGGTGGGGCTGGTGGCCGGCTCACAGCTGCCCCCTAGTGGCTGGCCATGAGCACTCCGGCTCCGTGACGTGGCAGCCCCTAGCCACGCGGCAGCTGCTCATTTCAACCCGGGGACCTCTGTTTTCCAGGACCCCAGAAGGTGAGGGAACAGGAACGAGGGCTTGCCAGCCCGCCCACTTTGTCCTTGCCTTCTTTTCTGCCACATTTTCATCAGGGAGGACCTCAGGGAGGGCCAGGGCTGTGTCTCTCTTCATCCACCATAGAAGATACTGCCAGATCCACGGTGCCCTGCTTTCCAAGGCCACTTGCATACGTTCGGGACCAATTCAAGGAGTGTCAAGTCCTGAATAACCCCTCGCAGACATCCTTGGTCTGATGTAATGCTTATGCTCTTGGCCTCCCCAACCCCCACCAAGCCTTTGCCAGCTGGAGATCCCATCACAGGCCCCCCCCCCCACCCCAGCCTGCCCTATCCTCTCCAAAATGTGTGCCCCTCGGGGTCTCACAAAGGCAGGGTCTGCAGTTCCAGGCAGGCACTTACCCCCACTGCTGTTTCTCTCACTCCTCAAGGCCCTGTGCCCCCAGCAAGCCCTCCTCAGCACAGCTCTGTGGATGTCATTGCGTGGGGCAGCTGCAAGCGTTGCTAGCCTGCCCCCCAGGGCAGCTGCAGTGGACAGAGAGGGCATAGCCTCTGGGCAGGTCCCCATATTCTGGACTGACTGATGGGCATTTATCCCCCAACATGGTCTGATGGAAAGCCCAAGGCATGCTGGGATGCTCGGAGGCCATATGGACCCCAGAAATTCAGGTTCTTAAAGCTACTCCATACATGTGGGTGTGGACCCATTGTAAGCAGGAGCTTTGGGGGAGTGGGACCTCAACTTAAGGTGCGACCAGCCCATTCAGGGTAGGTCTTGATCCTCTCATTGCAGTCCTTTGTAAGAGGATAAAAGACACAGCAGACAGACAATAAGCCTCAGAGAAAAGCGGAGAGAGAACAGACACAGATGCAAGGAGGAGCACACAGAGGCACAGGGAGAATGACACAGACAGGGCAGTCAGCGCTCTGTATGGACATGAATTTGGGGGGGGTACTATTCAACCCGCTGTACCATTTCTGACCTGTACTTGGATTTGCAGTGGTCTGAGCCCTGTTTTGGTCCTAGGGTGGGAGTGGGGGGGAAGGGGAATGGTTCACAGCACAAAGAGAAAATCGCCTGTCCCACCAGGCCTGGAGACCTCTTACCAGACAAGGAAAGATATCCAGCCTGAGCGTGAATATTCTCTGTCCATTGATGGAGTTTTACACAATGTCATCCTTCTTACCATTTTCTGGGGTATCTTTATTTACGGGAGCAAAACAGAGATTCCCCTCAGTGCCTAGCCCTCCCCATCCCCCCCCCCTCCCCCCGGTTGCCTGCTAGCCTTTGAGCTGGAGGGAGAGCTGACTTTTGCCCTTGGGGACCCCCACAGGCTGAGAGCTGGCATAGAGCCCGGCACTCCACAGGGACCCAGTCTCGAGTGTTAAATGGAGGGAAGCAGAGGGGTCCTGTCAGAGAGGTAGCAGGAGAATCCGTGAGTCACAGAAGTTCTAGAAGGGCACAAGGAGGGGGGGGGGGGCGTGAGAGAGGGCAAGGAGCAGGACCCCCAGCTGCTCTGTGCTGAGCCTATGGTCTCCTGAGCGGTGCTCTGAGGGTAGGATCATATCTGGGACTGAACGACCCTCCTCGGGGAGCACCGGCTCTCACCGAAGCACATACAGGGGCTAATGCCGGGTGCAGGGACCCTGGGATAAAAGCAGACTTCAGAGGCTTTAGAAGCCCAGAAGTTGGCCTGAGGGTGCTGAGATACCCCAGAAGAAGCATTAAAGAGGTAAATAGGGTTCAAGTTCAAGTGTAGTGCAGTAGGAAATAAAGGTGGCCAGGGATATTTGAAAAACCAGAGGATGATGGGCCTGGCTGGGATGGCAATATGCACATACTAAAAATGCATGTAAATGTACACGTATGTATCAGTTAGCTCTTGCTGTATGACAAACCATCCCAAAATGTAGCAGCTTAAAACACTAACCATCTAGTTATTTCTCATGGGCCCAAAGGCTGGCTGGGGGCCGGCTGCTATAGAAGGTCATCCAAGGCTAGTCCAGGCTTGTTCGGACAGTGATTGCAAGAGCCCAGGAAAGCAAGTGAAAACACAGCAGGCCTCGGGAGGATAGACGGTCACTTTCCCCACACTCTTGCCCACAGAAGTCTCAAGGCCACGCCTAGCTTAACAGGGTGGAGAATTAGGCTCTACCTCTTGCCTGCAGGAGCTACAAACTCACAATGAAAAGGGAGCGGTCAGAGGATTGGGGCCATTTTTGCAATCCATCATCTGTTTGCAAAGGACAGAAACCTGGATGCCTTCCTGTCTCCTTCTTTCCACTTCTCCAGCATCACCAAGTCAATTTGATTCCAACTCCCAAACCCCATGCATGGTTGTTCTCGTGTCACCACAGAGCCCTACGGTGGCCGTCTGACTGGTCTTCTCACATCTGCCCACACGACGCTCCAACTTCTTATCCACAAAACAGCCAGTAGAAATGCTAGTGATCAATGAAAGGGAGGGGTAAGGGGTATGGTATGTATGAATCTTTTTCTGTTGTCTTTTTATTTCTTTTTCTGAATAGATGCAAATGTTCCAAGAAATGATCATAATGATGAATATGCAACTATGTGATGATATTGTGAATTACTAATTATATATGTAGAACAGAATGATCAAAAGGCAAGAATGTTTGCATTTGTTTGGTGTTTTTTGGTATTTAAAAACTTTTTTAAAATTAATTAAAAAATAAAAGGCAACCATCTAAAATAATAAGATTAAATGCATATTTATTTTAATGGGGAAAAAACCCCCAAAAACCTGGATCAGTCAGTTCAAAGCTGCAAGCAGCAGAAACAGGCTTGAACGACAGCAGAAAAAGCCTCTAATGACAAGATATTGATTCGCTCATAGGATGACCGGACAGCTAAACCCAGAAATCACACCCCCACTAGCGGTGGCAGGGGGGTAGCCAGCACCCCGTCAGATCCAGGCTGCTGGAACCTTTGAGTGAACACCGTGGTGGCCGCCACGGCCTCTGCTGTCCCTGCCCACTGGATGCTGCCGCCGCCACTGCCACCAGGGTGAATTCTCCTCTGCCCCTGCTTCTTTGCATCACTCGCTCCAGATTCAAAGACCTGAGTGGAAGCATCTGACCCGCCAAGCCTCTAGTTTTGGAAATGAGAGTGGAAAAAACATCTCATTTAATTTCAGACTCAGCTGACTCAGCCAGTGGGGATTTCCTCAGTCGTGGGCAGGGGGTTCCGATGCTGGACAGTCAATTGTTCTCGCCAGTCACGTGCCGAGCAGGCTCCCAGCACAGTGGGCTGGCTGGGGACCTTGGCTCATCTGCGCCATTCCTGCTGTGATAAGTACTCTTTTAGTGAAAAGTGTTAAAGCCCTGTTGCTTTAGATGATAAGGTGGTGAGGATGGTAACCTTGGCCTTTTGCAAAGCCATACAAAGAAAAAAACATTAACCTGGCCCTTTGGAGAGAAAGAGATAGGTCAAAGATTAAGGGCAGAACCTAACTCCCCAGTAGTCAGGCAGGGAACAGGAGAGGAGGTGAGTGTGCAAGAGAGGTCCCCCCACCCCGGGGCTGGAAAGGATGAGAGGGAGGGAAGGACCCAGCTGCAGGAGCTCAGGATCCATTAGATCCAGCGGCTCTGCCCCAGTCACTGGGAAAGCCCTCCTGCTGTGGCCGGCTCTGCAGGACGTTGGGCCATTTCCTGCTCTCAACCCCTGGGTGAAATAGCAGGAGATAAAAAGGAAGGGGACAGGAATAATGTGGATGTGGATTTGCTTGTTGGGACTGAAGTGGACATTGTTGGCGCCTGCACCCTCCTGAGCTGCTGTGCCTGTGGCCTGCTGCAGGTTCATGGCCACCTCCTTCTCTAGAGGAGGACCCTTGGCCCATGGTACTCCTCACCTGGTAGGATAAATTACACACACACACACACACACACACACACACACACACACACACACTACCCCCTCCAACGATTTGCAACCCATGACTGACTGCTGTGGATAAAAGCCTTGCCCGCGGGGTCACTAAGCCTAGACTCCAGGTCAGTCCCCATCCACGTGTCGCAGGAGGTGACAGGGCCTTTGCAGTGGTAGATATGAGTTCCTGGGGCTGCCCCTTTCCCTCGGCCCCTGCCGCCCACCCGAGCCCTCGTCTTTGTGTCTATGCCACCCCCTCCACAGGTTTGGGGCTGGGGAAAGGAAGGATCGTGGCAAGTCCATTGACTCTCTTTTGCCCCCTTGTGGATCTGGAAAGGTTGTTGATTCCCAAATATTTTTTCCCCAGCCCATTTGCTGGTTTTTTTTTTCCCAAAGTGGAGCATGGTACTCGGGAAAGAGGTGAGAGGGGATCAGAGAGACAATTCCTTGCTTGCAAACCTGAGGGTGTTAATGGAGGAATCCGTGGTCATCTAGCTCAGAACACCATGATACTCGTGAGGACCAGGCAAGGAGCTGGGGATAAGGAGCTGGGTGATTCTCTGAGGGATTGCTGTGGCCTAGACCCGGGTGGCCTCTCCTTGGATCAGAGATTTCTCCTCTGTCACCTGCAGACAATCAGACCAGCTTCTGTAGCCCAGATATAATGGGTGAGTTTAAACTGTACTTAAAGATCTGAGAGAGCTCTGCTAACCTGGCCACACTGATCTGGCCGCCTATGAATTTCCCATAGTTCCCATCTCAACGATGCAACTTAGTATTTGTTGGTCAATGATCTGTCTTGTGTGCATTGCAAACTCCTCCTATGGGCATTCCTGCTTCCACAGCATGAGCAGAACTCTTTTATTCAACACCATTTGGCTGTGACACTGAATAGTCTTCAATGGTTGTACTTAAAGACCAAACTACATTCCATGGCCACCTAACTCCATGGCATGGACCCCATCTATTTCTTGAGCTCACCCCACACCTCTCCTCCCATTTCTCACTTTGCTCCCATGCCATCTTCTTTTCCATCTCAGGGGATTTGCATTTGAGGTTTCCTCTGCCTGGCCCACACTTTCCTCACGTTTTTTGTTTTGTTTTTCCATGTGTGTTGCACGCTCTGTTTTAGTTCTGAACATCTCAATTTAAGTATTATTTCAAAAAAGAGGTCTTCTTTGACTGTTTCCATTTTCCCTCTGTTAAAGGACTTGGCCATTAAAGAAATATATAAAAACTCCTACAACTCAATAACAAAAAAGGCAACAACTCAATTAAAACATGGGCCAAGGATCAACATGGTTATGTAAGACTGCTGCTGAAAAAGTCTCCCCAGAGATCCAGCAAAAAAAGGGATGATTCTTACTTGTTCAGAACTCTGGAGGAAGGCAAAGACTGGAGAAGGATCCCATAAGCACTGAGTCAAAGACAAAGAAAAATACCAAATAGGGAACTTCTGTCCCATAACAGTCCCATGCAGCTTGACAAGCATCCAGAGGCAGCAGCCAGGATCCCTCCCACCTCCCACCAGGGACACAGACTATAAAATGCCTCAGAGCAGTGAGACACATCCCCTTATACTCAGACACAGAGACCCAAGCCCACAGGGGCCTAGGCGGGAATCAAGCCATATGGGAGCAGAGAATACAAAAAGGGACAAAAGAGGAGACCTCAAAATGGAGGATTAAGGAGGAAACAGCAAAATTCTTTCCCCAAAGCAGCAAGTACTCAGGCAGAAACTCTCCTAATAAACCGTTTGGGAATACAGGGGACAAGGGAGCACATTTCAAGCCCAGGTCAGTGAGGGATGATGAAGAGTCTGAGAAAACATGGTTAGAGAATTTAATTCCTGGTGCCCATACTCAATCCCCGAGGGAAGCAGCAGCAGGAGCCCCAATATTTGCCTGGGGGACAGCTGAAGACTGGGGCAGCTTGTGGAGTCCTCTGCCACAAGTACAGAGGGAGACATAGCCCCCACACTGATTTTGGCCAGTGGAGTGAGGGCACAGGAATCCCCGCAGTTTCAGCCCAGTATGGTCAGACCTGCAGGGCTCTTAAGAGTCAAGCATCTTCTGAAGCTGAATAAGTAGCCAAGAAGCACCATCTTCTGGGCAGGCTGGAAAGTGTAGGGGAAAAAAGTAGGGCCTTTTGGAGCCTCTCTAGACCTATCCCAGTCCCACTGGAGCTGGTCTGAACCCCCTGGATGGATATCTGGCCCTGTTTGGTCTGAGAAATACTGATGACCCAACTGTCAAAGCAATTCCTGAATATAACCCAGGCAACAACTGAATCCTAGACAAGTGAGAAAAACAGACTTTCAGAATAGACCATCAAGATAATCAGATGACCAAATAGCAGCAAAAAATCACAAGGCTTATTGAAACACAGGAGGAAATGGCCCAGTCAAAGGAACAAATAAAAAAGTCAGAGGAGACACAGAATCCAGAACAACTAATCAAAGATATTCAAATGAATCTCCTGAATCAATCTGAAGAAATAAAGGAAAATATGCTTAAAGATATGAATTATATTAATAAGACACTGGGTGAGCATAAAGAGGTATTTGAAAGCATACATAGAAAAATAACAGACATTATCAAAGTGAAAGTCACCATGAATGAATTTACTCTAGAGACACACAACAGCAGACTTGAAGAGGTAGAAGAAAGGGTCAGTGGGTTAAAAGACAAAGCACCTGAATTTGAGCAGACAAAAGAAGAGATGAAGAAAAGAATGGAAAATTTTGAGCAAGTTCTCAGGGAAATGATCGACAACATGAAGCCCAGAAACATACATATCATGGGTGTTCCAGAAGGAGAAAGAAGGGAAAAGAGCCAGGAAGAATATTTGAGGAAATAATGGCCGAAAATTACCCAACCCTTATAGAAGACATAAATATGCAATTCCAAGAATTGCATATCCAACATAGAATAATCTGAATAGACCTACTCCAACACACATATCATCAGACTGTCCAATGCCAAAAAGAAGGAGGGAATCCTAAAAGCAGCAAGAGAAAAGCGATTTTCTCTTGAAACAGGTTGGCAGAATGGATTAAAAAAAAGATCCGCCTATTTTCTGTGTACAAGAGACAAATTTTAGACTCAAAAATACAAATTGGTGAAAGTGAAAGGATGGAAAAAGATACTCCACACAAGCAAGAGAAAAGTACATATGAAGGAAGCCATATAAGATTAAGTGCTGACTTTTCATCAGACACCATGGTAGTGAGAAGGCAGTGTATGGTATATTTAAGATGGTGTAAGAGAAAAATTGCCAGCCAAGAATTCTTTATCCAGCAAAGCTGCCCTTCAAAAATGAGAAAGAATTTTAAATATTCACAGATAAACAAAAGCTGAATTTGTTAACAAAAGACCTGCCCTGCAAGAACTACTAAAGGTAGTTCTGCAGGCTGAAAAAAAAAAAAAAAAAGACAGAAGAGAGAGGCTTGGAGGAGAGTAGAGAAATGAAGATTAGCAGTAAGAGTAACTAAAAAGATAAAAAGAGGGAAAAAAATAGATCTGATAAATAAAAGCCAAAGGATAATGTAGTTGAAATAAGGACTGTTTTTGCAGTAGTAACATTGAATGTTAATGGTGGAACTCCCCAATCAAAAGAAACAGATTGGCAGAATGGATTAAAAAAAAGATCCACCTATTTTCTGTGTACAAGAGACAAATTTTAGACTCAAAAATACAAATTGGTGAAAGTGAAAGGATGGAAAAAGATATTCCACACAAACAGTAACAACAACAACAAAAAGCTGGGGTACTGATACTATTATCAGACAAAATAAACTTTAAATGCAAAAATGTCACAATAGATAAAGAAGGACATTAAATATTAATAAAAGGAACAATTAATCAAGAAGAAATAACAATCATAAATATTTATGTACCTAATCAAGGTGCCCCAAAGTACACGAGGCAAACACTGGCAAACCTGAAGGGAGAAATAGATGTCTCTACAATAACTATGGGAGATTTCAATGCATCACTGTCTTCAATAGATAGAATGTCTAAACAGAGGATCAATAAGGAAACAGAGAACCCAAATAATATGGCAAATTAACTAGACCTAACAGACATGTATGGAACATTGTACTCCAAAACTGCAGGGTATACATTCTTCTCAAGTGCTCATGGAACATTCTCCAGGACAGACCATATGCTGCGGCACAAAACAGGTCTTAATCAATTTTTTAAAAATTGAAATTGTACAAAATGTTTTATATGATCATAATGGCATTAAGCTGGATATCAATAACAGGCACAGAGCTGGAAAATTCACAAACATATGGAGGTTAAACAACACAATCTTAATCAGTGGGTCAAAGAATAAATTGCAAGAGAAATGAGTAAATATCTCAAGATGAGTGAAAATGAGAATACAACATATCAAAACTTATGAGATACAATGAAGGCAATGTTGAGAGGGAAATTTATAGCCCTAAACACCTACACTAAAAAGGAAGAAAGAGCTAAAATTTAATAACTAACTGAACACCTGGAGAAACTAGAGAAGGAATAGCAAACTAGTCCCAATACAAGCAAAAGGAGAGAAATAACAAAGGTTAAAGTAGAAAAAATGAAATGAAGAAGAAGAAGAACAACAAAAAACAATAGAGAGAATAAATAAAACTGGAATTTGGTTCTTTGAGAGAACAGCAATAAAATTGACACATCCTTAGCTAGATTGACAAGAAAAAAAAGAGAGAAGATACAAACAATAAAATCAGAAATGATTTGGGGGACATTTCTACTGACCCCACAGAAATAAAAAAGATCATAAGTGAATACTGTGAACATCTGTGTGCCAACAAATTAAACAACTTAGATGAGATGAACAATTTCCTAGAAACACATGAACAATCTACATTGTCTACAGAAGAAATAAAAGACCTCGACAAGCCAACCACAAGTAAAACAGATTGAATTAGTCTGATCAAAAACCTACCAGCATACATTATTAAAACCTCATAATTACATGGAATCTTGAATCAGGTGTGAGATCTTATTGGTTTGTACAGGTTAGTGTGATGCCCTGAAATATCCCTGAGTAATTTGGGAGAGAATAAAAAGGTATTTTCAAAGTCCCCTTGGGAGGGCTGGGGAGAAAGAGGAATTTAACTTCCCAATCTGGGAAATTCCTGATATTCTCTCAAGCAGTGGGGACAACCAATTCAAAAGGCTGAACCCTCGATCTTGGGGTTGGCCCCCATGAAACTTATTCCGGCAAAGTAGAAGCCAAGCCTACTTATAATTATGCATAAGCGTCACCCCCAGGGAACCTCTTTTGTTGCTCAGATGTGGCCTCTCTCTCTAAACCAATTTGGGAGGTTAACTCATTGTCTTCTCCCCATATGGGACATGACTTCCAGGGGTGTAAATCTCTTGTCAATGTGGGACAGAACTCTCAAAATGAGCCAGGACTTGGCATCATGGGACTGAGAAAGCCTTCTTGACCAAAAGAGGGAAGAGAGAAATGAGACAAAATAAAGTTTCAGTGGCTGAGAGATTTCAAACAGAGTCGAGAGATTGTCCTGGAGGTTATTCTTATGCATTATATAGATAACACCTTTTTAGTTAAGGTATATTGGAGAGGCTGGAGGGAAAGTGCCTGAAAATGTAGAACTGTGTTCCAGTAGCCTTGATTCTTGGAGATGAATGTACAACTATATAGTTTTACAATGTGACCATGTGTTTTAGTTTGCTAAGGCTGCCAGAATGCAACACACCAGAGATAGATTGGCTTTTAATAAAAGGAGATTCATTTAGTTAAAAACTTATGCTTATTTAGATTTCATCTGAGGCTAAATTTCATCTGAGGTTCTCTCACACAGGAAGGCACAGGGCCATTTCTGCTGGCCTTCTCTCCCAGCATGTGGGTTCCCAAAGCTTTCTCCACAGTGATTCCTTTCTACATCTCCATAGGTCTTGTCTGAGCTGTGAATGCTGAAATGAGGTATGCTGAGCTGCTTGGGCTGTGCTGCATTGAGCTCTCTCATATAAGCATCCAGTCAATTAAATTAAACATCACTCATTGCAGAAGGTACTCCCCCCAGCCAACTGCAGATGCAATCAGTGAGAGATGAGTTTCACATGCCAATGGCTCATATTCACAGCAGCGGAACTAGGTACCTTCACCTGGCCAAGTTGACACCTGGACCTAACTACCACACCATGTGATTGTGAAAACCTTGTGTCTGAGATACGAAAAGACAGAAGAGAGAGGTGTGGAGAAGAGTGTAGAAAAAAAGAATATGAGTAAAGGTAAAAAGAAGGAAAATTAGATATGACATATAAAATCCAGAAGGCAAAATGTAGAAGAAAGTACTATCCGTGCAGTAATAACACTAAATGTTAATGGATTAAACTCCCCAATCAAAAGAAATAGACTGCCAGAATGGATTAAAAAACAGGACCCATCTATATGCTGTCTCTACTCAAAGGACATGAGGGCAAGGACACAAATGGACATTTGCACACCAATGTTTATAGCAGCATTATTTACAATTACCAAGAGATGGAAACAGCCAAAATGTCCATCAACAGACAGGTGGCTTAACAAACTGTGGCATATACATACAATGGAATATTATGCAGCTGTGAGACAGAATAAAGTTATGAAGTATGTAACAACATGGATGGACCTTAAGGACATTATGCTGAGTGAGATTAGCCAAAAACAAAAGGACAAATACTGTATAGTCTCACTGATATGAACTGACATTAGTGAACAAACTTGGAATATTTCGTGGGTGACAGAGACCATCAGGAGATAGAAATAGGGTATGATATTGGGTAATTGGAGCTGAAGGGATACAGATTGTGAAACAGGACTAAATATAAAAACTCAGAAATGGACAGCACAGTACTACCTAACTGTAATACAATTATGTTAAAACACTGAATGAAGCTGAATGTGAGTATGATAGAGGTAGGAGGGCTGGAGGCATAAATGAAGTCACAAAGAAAAATAGATGATAAAGATTGAGATGGTTTAATCTTGGAATGCCTATATATGTATAATGTATAATGATTATACATTATACATGACTAAATGTACAAATTTTAAAAATGTTTTTGCATGAGGAAGAACAAAGGAATATCATTACTGCAGGGTGCTGACAATTGATGGTAATTAATATTTTAAAATTTTAACTTATGTGTGAGACTAAAGCAAAAAATGTTTATTTGGTACACAATTTATATTTTGACTAGTGCATCTCCTAATATAACTTATGTAGATAGTTGGTTGAACAACATAAGTACATGGAACCTTGAGTAGGACATGAGATTTTGTTAGTTTGTCCAGAGTGATGCCCCGATGAATCCCAGAGTGATTTGATCTGTGAGTGGGAAAGTATTTGCAAAGTGGTGAGAACGGGGGAAAATTCAACCCCCCCAGTTGAATTCTTGATATTCTCATGAGCAGTGTGGACAACCAAAGCTATAGGCTGAGCCCCCAGTCTTGGGGTTTGTTCACATGAAACTTAACCCCGCAAAGAATAGGTCAAGCCTACTTAAAATTAGGCATAAGAGTCACCCCCAAGAGAGCCTCTTTTGTTGCTCAGGTGTGGCCTCTCTCTCCAGCCAACACAACAGGCAAACTCACCACTCTCCCCCTGTCTATGTGGGACATGACTCCAGGAGTTTGAATCTTCCTGGCAATGTGGTACAGAAATCCTAGAATGAGCTGAAACCCAGCATCAAGGGATTGAGAAAACCTTCTCGACCAAAAGGGGGAGGAGTGAAATGAGACAAAGTGTCAATGGCTGAGAGATTCCAAACAGAGTTGAGAGGCTATCCTGGAGGTTATTCCTATGTATTAAGTAGATATCACCTTGTTATTCAAGATGTAATGGAGAGGCTGGAGGGAACTGCCTGAAAATGTAGAGCTGTGTTCCAGTAGCCATGTTTCTTGATGATGATTGTATAATGATATAGCTTTCACAGTGTGACTGTGTGATTGTGAAAACCTTGTGTCTGATGCTCCTTTTATCTACCTTGTCAACAGATGAGTAGAGCATATGGAATAAAATTAAATAATAAGGGGAACAAATGTTAAAATAAATTTAGTTTGAAATGCTAGTGATCAATGAAAGGGAGGGGTAAGGGGTATGGTATGTATAATTTTTTTTCTGTTTTCATTTTATTTCTTTTTATGTTATCTTTTATTTCTTTTTCTGAATTGATGCAAATGTTCTAAGAAATGATCATGATGATGAATATGCAACTATGTGATGATATTGTGAATTACTATATATATAGAACAGAATGATTATATATTAAGAATGTTTGTGTTTCTTTGTTGTCATAGTTTTTAAATTTAAAATTAATTAAAAAATTAAACAAACAAACAAACAAAAACCTTGTGTCTGATATTCCTTTTATCCTGGATATGGAGAGATGAGGAAAAAAATAAGGACAAAAAATATATAAATAATGGGGGATGGGTGTGGTAGTTAGATTCAGTTGTTAACTTGACCAGGTGAAGGCATGTAGTTTGGTTGCTGTGGACATGAGCCAATGGTACGTGAATCTCATCTGTTGCTAATTACATCTGCAGTCAGCTAGGAGGCATGCCTGCTGCAATGAGTGATGTTTGACTTAATTGGCTGGTGCTTAAATGAGAGAGTGCAATGTAGCAGAGCCGGAGCAGCTCAGCATACCTCATCTCAGCACTCGCAGCTCAGCCCAGGCCTTTGGAGGTGCAGAAAGGAATCACCCCAGGGAAAGTTGTTGGAACCCAGAGGCCTGGAGAGAAGGCCAGCAGAGACCATCCTGTGCCTTTCCACGTAAGAAAGAACTTCAGTGGAAAGTTAGCTGCCTTTCCTCTGAAGAACTAACAAAATAAACCCTCTTTTATTAAAAGCCAATCCTTCTCTGGTGTGTTGCATTCCAGCAGTTAGCAAACTAGAACAAGGGGTAATAAGAAATAAAATAAATTGGGTAGATTGAAATACTAGTGATCAATGAGGGAAGGATAAGGGGTATGGAATGTATGAGTTTTTTCTTTTTTCTTTTTATTTATTTTTCTGTAGTGATAGAAAAGTTCAAAAAATGATCATGGTAATAAACACACAACTGTATGATGCCATTGTGAACCATTGATTGTATACTTTGGATGGACTGTATGCGTATGAAGACATCTCAATAAAAAAATATTTTTTAAAAACTACCAACAGAGCCATGTATCCCACTGATTAACACTATAAATACAAATAAGTTCTTGCATGAACTACTTCAAAGGTATGAATCTTGTACAAAGAGTAAATAATATCAGGGTATGGGGGTGAAACTACTATCACATGCTGTTCTAGTTTGCTAGCTGCCAGAATGCAATATACCAGAAATGGAACAGCTTTTAAAAAGGGAACTTAATAAGTTGCTAGTTTACAGTTCTAAGTCCATGAAAATGACCCCATTAAAGCAAATCTATAGAAATATCCAATCTAAGGCATCCAGGGAAAGAGAACTTGATTTAAGAAAGCTGATGACATTCAGCATTTCTCTCTCAAGTGGAAATGCACGTGGTAAAGACAGTCGGGGTTTCTGTCTCATCTTGAAAGGCACATGGTGAACATGGCAAAGTCTGCTAGCCTTCTCTCCAGGCCTTTTGTTTCATGAAGCTCCCTGGGAGACCTTTTCCTTCTTAATCTCCAAAGGTCGCTGGCTGGTGCACTCTGTGGTTCTCTTATCCTTCTGTCGTGGTTCTGCGGCTCTCTTCTTGTTCTCAAAAGGTCGCTGGCTGGTGGGCACTGCTTCGTGGTTCTGTAGCATTCTCTGCTTTCTCAGAAGCTCCACCTCTCTCCAAAATGTTTCCTCTTTTATAGGATTCCAGTAAAGTAATTGTGCTAGTTTGAAATGATGTATGTCCCCTAGAAAAGCCATGTTTTAATCCTAATCCCATTTTGTAAAGGCAGCTGGTTCTTCTAATCCCTATTCAGTATTGTATGTTTGAAACTGTAATTAGATCATCTCCCTGGAGATGTGATTTAATCAAGAGTGGTTGTTAAACTGGATTAGGTAAAGGTGTGTCTCCACCCATTTGGGTGGGTATTGATTAGTTTCTGAAGTCCTATAAAAGAGGAAACATCGTGGAGAATGAGAGATTCAGAGAAAGCAGAGCAGAGTGACATAGCCACAAGAAGCAGAGTCCACCAGCCAGTGACCTTTGGAGATGAAGAAGGGAAATGCCTCCCAGGGAGCTTCATGAAACAGGAAGTCAGGAGAAGACGCTAACAGATGATGCCATGTCTGCCATGTGCCTTTCCAGATGAAAGAGAAACTGTAACTGTGTTCACCATGAACCCTTCCACTTGAGAGAGAAACCTTGAACTTCATCAGCCTTCTTGAACCAAGGTATCTTTCCCTGGATGCCTTTGATTGGACATTTCAATAGACTTGTTTTAATTGGGACATTTTCTCGGCCTTAGAACTGTAAACTAGCAATTTATTAAATTCCCCTTTTTAAAAGCCATTCTGTTTCTGGCATATTGCATCCTGGCAAGTAGCAAACTAGAACACTAATCAAGACCCACCTGGAATGGGTGAAGGCCCATCTCCACCTAATTAAGTTTAATACCCACACTTGATTGAGTCACATCTCCATGGAGATAATCTAAAATTTCCAACATACAGTACTGAATAAGGATTAGAAGAAACAGCTGTTTTTACAAAATGGGATTAGGATTAAAACATGGCTTTTCTAGGGTACATAAAAACTTTCAAACTGGCACATGTGCTATGGTCTATGTTTAACAGGAAGACATTGGCAGTAGCACAGTGTGCTGGTCTGAATCTGTGGTGGACCTCAGAAAAGCCATGCCCTTTGATCCTCATTCAATATTGCTGTGTGGGAGCATTTTGATTGTTTCCATGAAGATGTGACCCACTGTTGTAGTTTGCTAGCTGCCGGAATGCAATACACCAGAGATGGATTGGCTTTTAATAAAAGGGGGTTTATTTTGTTAGTTCTTCAGAGGAAAGGCAGCTAACTTTCCACTGAGGTTCTTTCTTACGTGGGAAGGCACAGGATGGTCTCTGCTGGTCTTCTCTCCAGGCCCCTAGGTTCCAACAACTTTCCCTGGGGTGATTCCTTTCTGCACCTCCAAAGGCCTGGGCTGAGCTGCAAGTGCTGAGGTGAGGAATGCTGAGCTGCTTAAGCTGTGCTACCTTGTGCTCTCTCATTTAAGCACCAGCCAATTAAGTCAAATGTCATTCATTGCAGCAGGCACACCTCCTAGCCGACTGCAGGTGTAATTAGCAACAGATGAGGTTCACGTACCATTGACTCAAGTCCATAGCAACAGAACTAGGTGCCTTCACCTGGCCAAGTTGATAACTGAATCTAACTACCACACCCACCCAATTGTGGGTGGTAACTTTTGATTAGATGATTTCCATGGAAGTGTGTCTCCACCCACTGAAGGTGGAGTTGCTTAGAGGAATCCTTTAAAAGAGGAACCATTTTGGAGACAGTCCTTTTGATAGAGCCACAAGAAAGCCAGCAGATGCTGCCATGTTCACCATGTGCCCTTCCAGCGAGGAGAGAAACATTGAACGTCGTTGGCCTTCTTGAACCAAGGTATCTTTCCCTGGATGCCTTAAATTGGACATGTCTATAGACTTGTTTTAATTGGGACATTTTCTTTGGCCTTAGAACTGTAAACTAGCAACTTATTAAATTCCCCTTGTTAAAAGCCATCCCATTTCTGGTATATTGCATTCCGGCAGCTAGCAAACTAGAACACACAGCAATACAAGAGATAAATAATTGGGGTGAAGGGAGGACAAGTGTTAAAGGAAGGTTTGGATTTTTTATTTGGTGAAGGTGTATTTATCCATTTTTGGGGGGGGAGAAGCAATGAAATTGTTTAAAATAATGAGTGTTAAAAAAATTTGAGAGTGTTGATGATTGTACAACTAAGTGAGGACAATGTACAACTAGGTGAGGATAATGTGGGACATGGATTGTTGACTTTGGATGTTGTACATGTGCCCAATGAATGGAGGTAGATGAAGGATGCATTGACTGAGAAGTAGGATGGTGAACTGTATATGATTGAATACTGTGTGGCTACAGAAAGGAATGAATTCGTAAGGCACGCAACAAGGTAAGTGAACCTGGGGGACATTATGTGATGCAAAATAAGCCAGAAATAAAAGAACAAATATTGTATGGTCTCTTTCAGAAAATACTTATAAGAAAATTGGGGCCTAGATTGTTAGCTCTTACAGCAATCACATTTAGTCCAGATCTGTAATGGTTATTTCTAGATTCTGAAGCACTGTGCTATGGATGTATAACCTGGTATTTCCCTGGAACTTTGGGTACCTGTGTGACACCTAAGACTCAGAATAGGAGCTCTGCAGATCTGAAAGTCAGCATTACCACATACAACAACTGCTAAAGAAACTGGAAAAGTGATCAGGCTTCCATTAGAGATAAGAGCTGACTGAATTGGGACTAAGGTAAATCAGAACACAGGGGTAAGGAGGACATTGTCTGTATTTTAGAACTTCAACTATTATATGTGACCAAACAAAGAGAGGTTTATTTTGTCCAAACCCTAAACTTTCTGTAGCACATAATCTTACTCAACCTGTCTGGATAGATCATTTAAACAACTCAAGCACAGGGAGCCTAGAATGGGAAAAAGGACTTGTAATCCGGTAAAGCTTAATGTAATGCCCAGATACATCCCAGAGTACAGTGAGCAGATAATTAAAACGTATTGGCAAAGTCCCTTGAGGGATGGGGGAAAAGATATGGAACTATTAAGATTTACCACCAGGAAACCCCTGATACTGTTAGTTTGTTAAAGCTACCACAATGCAATATACCAGAAATGGAATGGCGTTTTAAAAGGGAATGTATTACATTACAACTTTACACTTCTAAGGCCAGAAAAATGTCCAAGCTAAAGCATCTGGGAAAAAACACCTTGACTCAAAAAAAAAAAAAAAAAAAAAAAACCCAATGTCTGTCACATGGGAAGGCACATATCTGGCATCTGTGGGTCCTTTTACCGGTTCCATTGCTTCCAGCTTCTGATGCCAGTGGTTTCTTCTCTAAGCATCTGTGGGCCTTCACTTAGCTCCTCTGGGTTCAGGCTTGCTCAGCATCTCTTGAGAAGGTACAGGGAGATGGCTGCTGGTTTCTAACTGTGACTAGGCATCTGCTGTCTGTCGGCACTCCAAGCATCTCTGAACATCTATGTCTCTGTCAGCTCTAAAGCAACTGTTCTTCAAGTGTCTGCATCTGAGGTTTCTACAAAATGTTTCTCTTTTTAAAGGACTCTAGTAAACTGGCAAAAAGGAGTCTAGTAATCAAGACGCACCTTGAATGGGTGGAGTCACGTCTCCATCTAATCAAAAGGCCACAACCACAACTGGATTGTGTCACGCCTTCATGGAAGTAATCTAACCAAAAGATCACACCCACAACTGGGTGTGTCACATCTCCATGGAAACAACCCAAAGTTTCCCCACCCTAAACAATAGGCCTGGCCCCATAAGATTGGATCAGCATTGAAACATGACTTTTTGAGGGTGCATAGTAGTTTCAAACTGGCACATTGCCTCAAACATTAGGGACTCCCAAGTCAACAGGCCAAGCCCTTGATCTTGAGACTTGCTCTTATGATACTTACTTATGTACCAGAGAAGCTAAGCCTACCTAGAAGGAATATTAATATAGTGATTCAGGAGTCATACTTTTTGTTAAATCCTATTTTCTCTGTTTTATCTCCTCCTTCTCCTTTGATCTTTTCCCAGTCTATAGGGATCTTTGGGCAACATCTTTCATGTTGAGAAGGGATGTCAACATTAAAGGAGAGGGAGAGGGAATTAACTGATAATCCTGGAGTGGCTAGTCCCTCTGGGTTTCAGGATTTATCTGACCTAGATCAATTGATCTGTGACAAAGTTCCCAAGTCCACTCAACTGGGACAGAACCGTCTCTTTAAGAAATGGTGCTGGCAACTCAGTAGGTGAACTCATTGCCCTCCCTCCTATGTGGAACCTGACTCCCAAGGGAGTAAATCTCCTTGGCAATATGGGACAGAAATCCTGGAATGAGCTGGGACCCAGCATCACAGAATTGAGAAAGCCTTCTTGACCAAAAGGGGGAAGAGAAAAATGAGACAAAATAAAGTTTCAGTGGCTAAGAGATTTCAAACAGAGTCGAGAGGTTATCCTGGAAGTTATTCTTATGCATTATATAGATATCCCTTTTTAGTTTATGCTATAGTGGAGTAGCTAGAGGGAAGTACCTGAAACTGTTGAGCTGTGTTCCAGTAGCCTTGATTCTTTTTTTTTTTTTTAGGGTTCTGTAACCTTTTTTTTTTTTTTTATTAATGGAAAGAAAAAAAAAAGAAATTAACACAACATTTAGAAATCATACCATTCTACATATGCACTCAGTAATTCTTAACATCATCACATAGATGCATGATCATCGTTTCTTAGTACATTTGCATCGGTTTAGAGGAACTAGCAACACAACAGAAAAAGATATAAAATGTTAATATAAAGAAAAGAAATAAAAGTAGGAATAATAGTAAAAAACAACAACAACAAACAAACAAACAAGCAAACAAAAACAAAAAAAAACCCTATAGCTCAGATGCAGCTTCATTCAGTGTTTTAACACGATTACTTTACAATTAGGTATTATTGTGCTGTCCATTTTTGAGTTTTTGTATCTAGTCCTGTTGCACAATCTGTATCCCTTCAGCTTCAATTACCCATTGTCTTACCCTGTTTCTAACTCCTGCTGAACTCTGTTACCAATGACATATTTCAAGTTTATTCTTGAAGGTCCGTTCACATCAGTGGGACCATACAGTATTTGTCCTTTAGTTTTTGGCTGGATTCACTCAGCATAATATTCCCTAGGTCCATCCATGTTATTACATGGTTCATAAGTTTATCTTGTCTTAAAGCTGCATAATATTCCATCGTATGTATATACCACAGTTTGTTTAGCCATTCTTCTGTTGATGGACATTTTGGCTGTTTCCATCTCTTTGCAATTGTAAATAACGCTGCTATAAACATTGGTGTGCAAATGTCCGTTTGTGTCTTTGCCCTTAAGTCCTTTGAGTAGATACCTAGCAACGGTATTGCTGGGTCGTATGGCAATTCTGTATTCAGCTTTTTGAGGAACCGCCAAACTGCCTTCCACAGTGGTTGCACCCTTTGACATTCCCACCAACAGTGGATAAGTGTGCCTCTTTCTCCGCATCCTCTCCAGCACTTGTCATTTTCTGTTTTGTTGATAATGGCCATTCTGGTGGGTGTGAGATGATATCTCATTGTGGTTTTGATTTGCATTTCTCTAATGGCCAGGGACATTGAGCATCTCTTCATGTGCCTCTTGGCCATCCGTATTTCTTCTTCTGGTAGGTGTCTGTTCAAGTCTTTTTCCCATTTTGTAATTGGGTTGGCTGTCTTTTTGTTGTTGAGTTGAACAATCTCTTTATAAATTCTGGATACTAGACCTTTATCTGATATGTCGTTTCCAAATATTGTCTCCCATTGTGTAGGCTGTCTTTCTACTTTCTTGATGAAGTTCTTTGATGCACAAAAGTGTTTAATTTTGAGGAGCTCCCATTTATTTATTTCTTTCTTGAGTGCTCTTGCTTTAGGTTTAAGGTCCATAAAACCGCCTCCAGTTGTAAGATTCGTAAGATATCTCCCTATATTTTCCTCTAACTGTTTTATGGTCTTAGACCGAATGTTTAGATCTTTGATCCATTTTGAGTTAATTTTTGTATAAGGTGTGAGATACGGGTCTTCTTTTATTCTTTTACTTATGGATATCCAGTTCTCTAGGCACCATTTATTGAAGAGACTGTTCTGTCCCAGGTGAGTTGGCTTGACTGCCTTATCAAAGATCAAATGTCCATAGATGAGAGGGTCTATATCTGAGCACTCTATTCGATTCCATTGGTCGATATATCTATCTTTATGCCAATACCATGCTGTTTTGACCACTGTGGCTTCATAATATGCCTTAAAGTCCGGCATCGCTAGACCTCCAGCTTCGTTTTTTTTCCTCAAGATGTTTTTAGCAATTCGGGGCAACCTGCCCTTCCAGATAAATTTGCTTATTGGTTTTTCTAATTCTGAAAAATAAGTTGTTGGGATTTTGATTGGTATTGCATTGAATCTGTAGATCAGTTTAGGTAGGATTGACATCTTAATTATACTTAGTCTTCCAATCCATGAACACGGTATGCCCTTCCATCTATTTAGGTCTTCTGTGATTTCTTTTAGCAGTTTTTTGTAGTTTTCTTTATATAGGTTTTTTGTCTCTTTGGTTAAATGTATTCCTAGGTATTTTATTCTTTTAGTTGCGATTGTAAATGGGATTCGTTTCTTGATTTCCACCTCAGCTTGTTCATTACTAGTGTATAGAAAAACTACAGATTTTTGAATGTTGATCTTGTAGCCTGCTACTTTGCTGTACTCATTTATTAGCTCTAGTAATTTTGTTGTGGATTTTTCTGGGTTTTCTACGTATAGTATCATATCGTCTGCAAACAGTGATAGTTTTACTTCTTCCTTTCCAATTTTGATGTCTTGTATTTCTTTTTCTTGCCTAATTGCTCTGGCTAGAACTTCCAACACAATGTTGAATAATAGTGGTGATAGTGGACATCCTTGTCTTGTTCCTGATCTTAGGGGGAAAGTTTTCAATTTTTCCCCATTGAGGATGATATTAGCTGTGGGTTTTTCATATATTCCCTCTATCATTTTAAGGAAGTTCCCTTGTATTCCTATCTTTTGAAGTGTTTTCAGCAGGAAAGGATGTTGAATCTTGTCAAATGCCTTCTCTGCATCAATTGAGATGATCATGTGATTTTTCTGCTTTGATTTGTTGATATGGTGTATTACATTAATTGATTTTCTTATGTTGAACCATCCTTGCATACCTGGGATGAATCCTACTTGGTCATGATGTATAATTCTTTTAATGTGTTGGATATGATTTGCTAGAATTTTATTGAGGATTTTTGCATCTGTATTCATTAGAGAGATTGGTCTGTAATTTTCTTTTTTTGTAATATCTTTGCCTGGTTTTGGTATGAGGGTGATGTTGGCTTCATAGAATGAATTAGGTAGTTTTCCCTCCACTTCGATTATGTTGAAGAGTTTGAGGAGAGTAGGTACTAATTCTTTCTGGAATGTTTGATAGAATTCACATGTGAAGCCGTCTGGTCCTGGACTTTTCTTTTTAGGGAGCTTTTGAATAACTAATTCAATCTCTTTACTTGTGATTGGTTTGTTGAGGTCATCTATTTCTTCTTGAGTCAAATTGGTTGTTCATGTCTTTCCAGGAACCTGTCCATTTCATCTAAATTGTTGTATTTATTAGCGTAAAGTTGTTCATAGTATCCTGTTATTACCTCCTTTATTTCTGTGAGGTCAGTAGTTATGTCTCCTCTTCCATTTCTGATCTTATTTATTTGCATCCTCTCTCTTCTTCTTTTTGTCAATCTTGCTAAGGGCCCATCAATCTTGTTGATTTTCTCATAGAACCAACTTCTGGTCTTATTGATTTTCTCTATTGTTTTCATGTTTTCAATTTCATTTATTTCTGCTTTAATCTTTGTTATTTCTTTCCTTTTGCTTGCTTTGGGATTAGTTTGCTGTTCTTTCTCCAGTTCTTCCAAGTGGACAGTTAATTCCTGCATTTTTGCCTTTTCTTCTTTTCTGATAAAGGCATTTAGGGCAATAAATTTCCCTCTTAGCACTGCCTTTGCTGCGTCCCATAAGTTTTGATATGTTGTGTCTTCATTTTCATTTGCCTCTAGGTATTTACTAATTTCTCTTGCAATTTCTTCTTTGACCCACTTGTTGTTTAAGAGTGTGTTGTTGAGCCTCCATGTATTTATGAATTTTCTGGCACTCTGCCTATTATTGATTTCCAACTTCATTCCTTTATGATCCGAGAAAGTGTTGTGTATGATTTCAATCTTTTTAAATTTGTTAAGACTTGCTTTGTGACACAGCATATGGTCTATCTTTGAGAATGATCCATGAGCACTTGAAAAAAAGGTGTATCCTGCTGTTGTGGGATGTAATGTCCTATAAATGTCTGTTAAGTCAAGCTCATTTATAGTAATATTCAGATTCTCTATTTCTTTATTGATCCTCTGTCTAGATGTTCTGTCCATTGATGAGAGTGGTGAATTGAAGTCTCCAACTATTATGGTATATGTGTCTATTTCCCTTTTCAGTGTTTGCAGTGTATTCCTCACGTATTTTGGGGCATTCTGGTTCGGTGCATAAATATTTATGATTGTTATGTCTTCTTGCTCAATTGTTCCTTTTAATAGTATATAGTGTCCTTCTTTGTCTCTTTTAACTGTTTTACATTTGAAGTCTAACTTGTTGGATATTAGTATAGCCACTCCTGCTATTTTCTGGTTGTTATTTGCATGAAATATCTTTTCCCAACCTTTCACTTTCACCTATGTTTATCTTTGGGTCTAAGATGTGTTTCCTGTAGACAGCATATAGAAGGATCCTGTTTTTTAATCCATTCTGCCAGTCTATGTCTTTCGATTGGGGAATTCAGTCCATTAACATTTAGAGTTATTACTGTTTGGATAATATTTTCCTCTACCATTTTGCCTTTTGTATTATATATATCATATCTGACTTTCCTTCTTTCTACACTTTTCTCCATGCCTCTCTCTTCTGTCTTTTTGTATCTGACTCTAATGCTTCCTTTAGTATTTCTTGCAGAGCTGGTCTCTTGGTCACAAATTCTCTCAGTGACTTTTTGTCTGAGAATGCTTTAATTTCTCCCTCATTTTTGAAGGACAATTTTGCTGGATATAGGAGTCTTGGTTGGCAGTTTTTCTCTTTTAGTAACTTAAATATATCATCCCACTGTCTTCTAGCTTCCATGGTTTCTGCTGAGAAATCTACACATAGTCTTATTGGGTTTCCCTTGTATGTGACGGATTGTTTTTCTCTCGCTGCCTTCAAGATCCTCTCTTTCTCTTTGACCTCTGACATTCTAACTAGTAAGTGTCTTGGGGAACGCCTATTTGTGTCTAATCTCTTTGGGGTGCGCTGCACTTCTTGGATCTGTAATTTTAGGTCTTTCATAAGAGTTGTGAAATTTTCAGTGATATTTTCTTCCATTAGTTTTTCTCCTCCTTTTCCCTTCTCTTCTCCTTCTGGGACACCCACTACACATATATTTGTACGGTTCACATTGTCTTTGAGTTCCCTGATACCTTGTTCAAATTTTTCCATTCTTTTCCGGATAGTTTCTGTTTCTTTTTGGAATTCAGATGTTTCATCCTCCAAATCACTAATTCTATCTTCTGTCTCTTTAAATCTGTCATTGTAGGTATCCATTGTTTTTTCCATCTTTTCTACTTTATCTTTCACTTCCATAAGTTCTGTGATTTGTTTTTTCAGTTTTTCTATTTCTTCTTTATGTTCAGCCCATGTCTTCTTCATGTCCTCCCTCAATTTATCGATTTCGTTTTTGAAGAGGTTTTCCATTTCTGTTCGTATATTCAGCATTAGTTGTTTCAGCTCCTGTATCTCATTTGAACTATTGGTTTGTTCATTTGACTGGGCCATATGTTCAATTTTCTGAGCGTGATCCGTTATCTTCTGCTGGCATCTGGGCATTTAGTCAGATTTCCCTGGGTGTTCGACCCCACAGGTTGAAAGATTTTTCTGTGCAATCTCTGGGTTCTGTTTTTCTTATCCTGCCCAGTAGGTGGCGCTCGTGGCACACGTTTGTCTACGGGTTCCACCAGTGAAAGTTGCTGTGGGTCCTTTAACTCTGGAAAATTCTCGCCGTAGGGGAGGTTCGGCAGCCGAAGCGTCTTGGAAGAGTGCCAGCCGGCCTGGGGTTCCGAATGCGGGGAGGGTCGCCGGCCGCCGCAGCACGGGAGAGCGTCCGGCCGAATTAGCTAGTCGGCCCGGGACGCCAAATGTGGCGGGAGGGCGCCAGCTGTCACAGCCCGGGAGAGTGAACTGTTCCCAGCCGGATGGGGGAGTCACGTGTTTGGAAGGGATCCCCCGGTCACTGTTCTCCGCAGTCTGGGGATTTCCGACCCAACTCTCTCAGTTGGTCCGGGGGGCCTTGCGTGGTGGGGGCACCAGCCGCCGTGGCCTAAGGGGACCGCCTGTCCAATTCTACCAGCTGGCCTGGGAAGGTGGAAGGGAGGGACTCCGGTCGCTTGCCGTCCCACCCAGGAAAGCCCGTGCCCCTTGGTGATCTCACTGGAGCTGGTTCTCCCAGATAGTCAGCCGTTCCAGGATGGGATACGCTGTCCCTTTGATCTCCCTCGTGGCTCTGGGAGCTGTTCTGCATTATCTCCACTCCCCCAGTAGCTGTTCTGGAGGAGGAAAGGTGAGGGTGGCAAGACTGTCGAGGCTGGTGGCGGAGGAGCCGGTGAAGGCGGAAGAGGGGAGAGGAGGGCGGGCGGGTCCGCTGCTGCGGGGCGTGGGCGCCGCGTGGTGGGCCGGCGGACAAAAGAGTAGCCTTGATTCTTGAAGATGATTATATAAAGACATAGCTTTTACAGTGTGACTGTGAAAACCTTGTGCCCAATGTCCCTTTTATCCAGGGTATGGTCAGATGAGTAAAAAAAATATGGATAAAAAAATAAATAAATAATGGTGGGACAAAGGGTAAAATAAATTGGGTATGTGGAAATGCTAGTGGTCAATGAAAGGGAGGGCTAAGGAGTATGGATGTATGAGTTTCTTCTTTTTTCTTTTTATTTCTTTTTCTGGAGTGATGTAAATGTTACAAAAAATGATCATGGTGATGAATACACAATTATGTGATGATATTGTGAGCTATTAATTGTACGCTATATATGGAATGTATGTGTGTGAAGATTTCTCAATAAAATATATATATATATAAAGAAATGGTGTTGGGAGAACTGGATATTCATATCCAAAAGAATGAACGAGGACCCCATTTTCACTCTCTATTAAAAAATAAACTCAAAATGGATCAAAGATCTAAATATAAGAGAGTAACATACCCCCCTAGAAGAAAATGTAGGGAAATATTTTCAAGATCTAGTGATAGAAGGTAGTTTCCTAGACCTCACACCAAAAGCACAAGCTACAAAAGAAATAATAGATAATTGGGACCTCTTCAAAATTGAATATTTCTGTCCTTCCAAAGGCCTTATCAAAAGGCAGTCTACTCAGTGGGAGAAAATATTTGGAAACCACATATCTGATAAGAGTTTGATATCCAGAATACACAAAGAAATCCTACAACTCAACCACAAAAAGACATACAACCCAATGTAAAAATAGGCAAGAGACACAGATAGCCATTTTTCCAATGAGGAAACACAAATGGCTTAAAAAGCACATGAAAAATGTTCACCTTTGTTAGGTATTAGGGAAATGCAAATCAAAACCAAAATGAGATAGCATCTCACAACTGTAATAATGGCTGCTACTAAACAAACAGGAAATTACAAGTGTTAGGATGTGGAGAAATAGGAACACTTGTTCACTGCTGGTGGGAATGTAAAATGGTACAGCTGTCATGGAGGGTGGTTTGGTGGGTCTTCACAAAACTAAGAACTGTGTAGAGCTGTCACATGTCTGGCAATTCCACTGTTAGTATATGTGCAGAAGAGCTGAAAGCAGGGACACGGACAGACATCTGCACACCGATGTTCAGAGTGGCATTATTCACAATTGCTAAAAGGTGTAAACAACCAAGTGTCAATCAACCAATGAATGGATAAATTAATTGTGGTATATACATGAGATGGAATATTATTTAACAGTAAGAAGGAATGAAATCCTGAAGCATGTGACACCATGGATGAACCTGGAGGACATTAAGTGAAGTAAGTCAGATACAAAAGGACAAATACTGTATGATCTCACTGATATGAACTAATTAAAATATGTGAACTCATAGACATAAAATATAGACCATAGGTTACCAGGATATAGAATGGGGCAAAAGAACGGGGACTGGGCGCTTACTGTGTGCAGAATTTTTCATTAGGTTGAATTTCAATGTATGGACAGAGATAGAGGCAATGGTAGCACATTATGGTGAGTGTAATTCACAGCCTGAACTGTGGGTGTGATTGTGGTTGAAAGGACAAGTTTAGAGTCATGTATGTCACTAAAAGGAAAGCCAGAGGTTAATACAAAGGAACGGGCTTCTCTTTCCTTGGAGAATGCCTGCGCTCATCTTCCTTCGAGCATGTTCTTTCACGACGCATTCAAGTTTTGAGCTGTAAAAAACAATAAAAACAGCACAGGAATGTGTAACAGAGTGAACCCTGTTGTATTAACAGTGCAAACATAAAGAAGTTCTTTTCATGAACTAGAACAAATGTACGTCACTATTATATGGACTTAGTTATAGAGGGGTATATAGGGAAAATGCCCCTTATAGCAAACCATGGACTATAGTTAACGAAAGTATTTTAATATTCTTTCATCAACAGTAACAAATGTACCGTACCAATTAGGGGTCAGTAATAGGCATGGAAAAGGAGAATGGGATGTTTGTGCATTTGCGTGTGTGTGTGTGTGTATGTTGGAGTCATGAAAATGTTCTAAAATGGATTGTGATGATGAATATACAACTGTGTGATGACACTACCAGCCACTGATTGATCCTTTTAATGGGTTGTATGGTGTCTGAATATATCTCAATAAAAATCACATGGAAAAAAGAAAACAGAATGAGATGCTACTACTCACCCACTCAGATGGCTACTGTTAAGAAAGTGTAAAATAACAAGCGCTGACAAGCATAAAAAGGGCTCCTGTGCATTACTGGTGGGAATGTAAAAGGATGCAGCCGTTTTGCAAAACAGTTTGGCCATTACTCAGAAAGTTAAATATAGAAGTACCATATGACACAGCAATTCCACTTCTAGACGTATACCAAAAAGAATTGAAAGCAGCGACAGGAACAGACATTTGTACACAAATCAGCATGATTCACAATAGTCAAAAAGAGAAGCCCCCCCCCACTCCCCCAAAAGCAAGTGCAGCCTCCTTTTGCAGACTGAGATGGCTACACAACGTGCTTACAGAAAATAAAGACTTTGACTGAACCAAATCTTCCTATTTCTTAGCTTCTCATTGTCTGGCCATCTAACATTTTGAGATATTAATCCTGAAGGTCAATTTCTCCCTATTGTTTATGGTTTATTGTCAATTGGCTTTTTGTTAAGTAGCCCATTTTTAACTATTCTTATTTTATCAACTCTCCTGCACCTGATTTTTCCCCCTGGATTGCAACAGAATTTAAGATTGCCCTTGTTGTGTGCAATTGTTTCACCTCCAGAGGAACGCTTCCTTTCATTTGTTCTTTCTCTGGGAATCTTGTTTTGTTCCGTTTGTTTTTGTCTACAACTTTCTCCCCAATTCTGACAAATTGCTTAAATTCTCTTCTTCTCTCAGTGTTTCCTTTTTATAATACTTTTCAGTTCTAGAATCTGTCCTGTCTTACAATAGTTCAGCCTCCTCCTCCATTTTTCCCATGAGGTCTTCTACCACAGGTTATCCCATGTCATTGTATCCTGCGTTTATATCCATTTAGGGTACATCAGAAAGGTCTGTTTTGCATTCATGTTATGCAGCAAAAATCCCACCAATTTATCTTGTAGTTATTGACAAACTGATTTTTATTCTATGTTTGTGTAGAAATTGCTTAAGAGAAACACTGATGAAGAATTCACATTTCATGTTTCCCATACTTAATAAAAGTTTTATTAAGAGTGTGTGTGGCCCTTGCCAATAATTCTGTCATGGTCTTTTTTTAAACTTGGGTGCAATTTTGTATGTGGCACTCTTCAAGAGCTTGTGTTTAAACTTGGTCTCTGTGGAGTTGTGTCCTTTTGTCTGGATATATCTGGGGTTCTAATTTGCTGCTGTGAGTGGCTCTATTATCTGCATCTATTCCAGGAAGGATCCAGGCTGTGATGACTCTGAGCAACAGCTGTCTTGTGTGGGACAGAGTGCAGGGGAGGTGTCCAATTTGATTGTCCAGGATGTAAATATTCTACTTTATTCTGGTGTTTGTATTTCTTTATCTACAATCAAGCATTTACAGAATCTTTCTCTAAACTCTAGCATACTTCAGAGATCCAAGCAAGTGGAATTTGTTGTCTTACTAGTTGGGTGGGCTTTACCAGAAGACGTCTTATATCGCCTTGTTCATAACCTTTACTTTTGTGTATACACATCAAGTTGTCTCAGAGCCACAGACACTCCCAAATCAGTCCCATGGTACGAAGATCTGACTTCAGTGTGGGCACAATACCACAGACAGCGGGGCCCAATTGGGAGGCCTTTGAAACATGGTCAGAAGCTCATTCCATTTAGTTATTTTCATCCAGGTTAACATGTCTGGGTTTTATTCTCTTTGAGGGAACCCAAACCGAGTTTCCGTCATCTGCAATGACAAGAGCAAATCCCCAATATGACTCAAGTCCTCTTCTATCGGCTGGACAAACGTCCCTCTAACGTTGACTTTCCCTTGGTTCCTTAATATTGTCTTGGAGTCTTCTTCTTCTTCGAGCCCCACGTTGGGTGCCAGATGCTTCCTATGAAACGGAGCTCGAAGGATATTAAAGAATAACGAGAAAGAAAGAGAGAGACATGATCAGGGGATCTGAAGATCAGCCATAACAGACAACAGACTGAAAATAAAGACTTGGGAGAAACAACCCTAGTTTGGGGCCCCTAGAAGCAGAGGCTGAGGCAAGAGGTTCAGGTGCACATGATTTACTGGGGGCAGACTTTCAGGGAAAGGAGAGTGACTCTCACTGCAGGTCAGTGCAGCGCTTGGATTGCTAAGCAAGTTGTGAGTCCAGCAGGAGTCCAGCCTCAGGCTGGTCCCGCAAGGAGCTCTGGAGAACTGCAACACAGTTGCCTCGAGGACAGCAACGACTACAACAAAAACCCAAACCCTAGAACTGGCCTTTTGTTCTCTGCATCATAATCAATAGCTGGGGGGATTCCCGGAGATGGGAGGGAGGTAGCACTTGTCAGCCCAGGACAAGTCTTTGGAGATGGAACGATGTGCCCCTTCAGTGGCGACACTCCCAGCAGCTGTGGGATGGATGTGCCAGCCTGGAGAAGGGATCTGGGCAGGACGCTGCCTGCGCCCACTCCAGACACCAACCCTCTGCATCAATCGCCTTCTCTTCTTTTGAGGATCACTATCAACTCATGGAGTTTTCAAAAGACTATTTTGTAATCAATTACAGTTATTATTCTTTTTGATGCTTAAAATATTCCAAAACTAGTTGGTGGGAGTGCCCTCAAGCTAACGCCTCTGCCTTATAAACCCTCCAGAGTCTCAAATCCACATCTTCAGGGCCTGGCGCCTTCTGCACTGACAATGTCCCTTGCAGACTCTAGAGTCCCTGGACCTAAGAGCAGAGCTGCCCTTGAGCATGTGGATAGGTTGCCATGTCCAACTGAACCCAGAGGCTTTGTTGTCCCACTTGACAGCTGTCCAGTGGGATGATGAGGTCCTCCAGCCCTGTAAGGGGGAGAAGGGACAGAGCACTCGAGACAGTTCCTCGGGTTCTGAGCATCCCCCCAACACTGAGGATGGCGATCTTAGCTGTGACTGAGGCAAAGGCAGCAGGAGCGAGGCAGGGACAGAGTCAGGGAGGGGCTGGCCGATGAGCAAAGGGCAGATTCCAAGAAACAGTCAGGTCCCAAGGAGAAAGAGATCTCTGAAAAGAGAACAATCAGCAGCACCTGGGGCCCACCAACAGGACCCGTAGAAATGAGTCACCTAAGGCCAAGCATCAACAAAGGAGAAAGAAGGGGTGGGTAGTAAAATGGTCAATAGGAATTATAAAAGGAACAAAAACCTATGAAAGCACACTGCCCAAGGGCCGGGCTGTCACTTCTCACCCCTCTCCTTGCCCGCAGGCCTTCACCCATGTGTACTTAATACATTTTCTACCTGCTTGCTCTGTCTGAGTGGAACCCTTGAATTCTCTCTCTGACCATGGCCAAGAACCGAGGAACCCTCTCCGGCAGCAGTGGCAGAGGCATTTAAGGCACTTAAATGTCTTTAAACCTCAGCACGCCACCTGGTCCCCCCTCTTTCTGCACGAGCCAGCACTGATGGGTCCGTCTGTTGCACAGGGTACCAGTCTTTCCCCTGCGCATCCTGTAAAGTCACGCCTGGAGGAGACACACAACGCCTGGTCCCAGGGTGGAGTCATTGCCCTGAACCTAGCTCCAGTCACGGCTTATGCTGGAGCCACTACAAACGAGTCGATCTGGGACACACAGACAGGTCTTAGGGAGGGCCCATGCCCTCTAGTCCCTCTACTCCTTTCTAAAGGGCGGTCGTCAAAACTTCCAACGTAGGTTGGTGAGATCTGTGACAGAGGCTTGGTGAGACTCAGCAACTGCAGCTCAAATCAGAATGCGTGCTCGCCAGCAGATGGCAGACCCACCTAACAAGGCACAGCAAGAGAGGAACAAAGCCTGGACATCTTTGTTCCTGTGCCTTTGTTGGGCTCTGCAGGGTAACAACATGCATGGAGGTGTGAAGTGCCATAATGACTGCAACATGCCGAACACTGCGAGGGCTTTATCCTGAAGGCAATGGGGAGCTACCAAGGGCTCTAGGCAGAGGAGGGACCAGGTTAATTTGGGCCAGAGGAAAAATCACCTGGGGTTGCAGTGGGGAGGTGGGGATGGAAGCAGGAAGAGCATGGATGAATTCAGATATTTAGATAACTATCTGTGTAATTAGAGATGAGCTTAGACAACCATCTCAGTAGTTCAAGGAGAGTGGAAGAAGCTCCACTCAGTGGTCTTGGGAGGGAGAGGTAGGCAGGGGAGGGGATGGTTAGGAGCACCGTGTGACCTAGTGGCTCAAATAACAAAGAAGAAGGATGTGGCTCTGGAGCCAGATGGCTGTTTGGGTTCGATCAGCAACCAGGCACAGTAATGAATCTCTCTGTGCTTCAGTTTCTCATCTATGAAATGGGAGATAATAGAATTTACTTCATAGGCTAGTAAGAATAAAGTGAATTAAGACACGTAAAGCATTCAGAAAGGGGATCAAAAGTGTTTTCTAGGACAATTGATCTTTGATAAGGCAGTCAAGCCAACGCACCTGGGACAGAACAGTCTCTTCAATAAATGGTGCCTAGAGAACTGGATATCCATATGCAAAAGAATGAAAGAGGACCCATATCTCACACCCTATGCAAAAATTAACTCAAAATGGATCAAAGACCTTAACATTAGGTCTCAGGCTATAAAACAGTTAGAAGAAAATGTAGCAAAATATCTTATAAAACTTATACTTGGAGGTGGTTTTATAGACCTTACACCCAAAGCAAGAGCACTGAAGAAAGAAAGAAATAAATGGGAACTCCTCAAAATTAAACACTTTTGCACATCAAAGAACTTCATCAAGAAAGTAAAAAGACAGCCTACACAATGGGAGACAATATTTGGAAACAACATATCAGATAAAGTTCTAGTATCCAGAATTTATAAAGAGATTGTTCAACTCAACAACAAAAAGACAGCCAATCCAATTACAAAATGGGAAAAAGACTTGAACAGACGCTTCTCAGAAAAGGAAATACAAATGGCCAAAAGGCACATGAAATGATGCTCAACTTCCCTGGCCATTAGAGAAATGCAAATCAAAACCACAATGAGATATCATCTTACACCCACCAGAATGGCCATTATCAACAAAACAGAAAATGACAAGAGCTGGAGAGGATGCGGAGAAAGAGGCACACTTATTCACTGTTGGTGGGAATGTCAAATGGTGCAACCGCTGTGGAAGGCAGTTTGGCGGTTCCTCAAAAAGCTGAATATAGAATTGCCATATGACCCAGCAATACATTGCTAGGTATCTACTCAGAGGACATAAGGGCAAAGACACAAACAGACATTTGCACACCAATGCTTATAGCAGCATTATTTACAATTGCAAAGAGATGGAAACAGCCAAAATGTCCATCAACACACAGGTGGCTAAACAAACTGCGGCATATACATACAATGGAATATTATGCAACTTTAAGATAGAATAAAGTTATGGAGTATGTAACAACATGGATGGACCTTGAGGAGGTGAGATTAGCCAAAAACAAAAGGACAAATACTGTATGGTCTCACTGATATGAACTGACATAAACTTGGAGAATTTCGTTGGTAATAGAGACCATCAGGAGATAGAAATAGGGTAAGATATTGGGAAATTGGAGCTGAAGGGATACAGATTGTGCAACAGGACTGAATGTAAAAACTCAGAAATGGACAGCACAATACTACCTAACTGTAATACAATTATGTTAAAACACTGAATGAAGCTGCATGTGAGAATGATAGAGGGAGGAGGGCTGGGGGCATAAATGAAATCAGAAAGAAAGATAGACGATAAAGATTGAGATAGTATAATCTAGGAATGCCTAGTGTATAATGATAGTGACTAAATGTACAAATTTTAAAAATGTTTGTGCATGAGGAAGAACAAAGGTATGTCATTACTGCAGGGTGCTGAAAATAGACAGTAATTGATATTTTAAAATTTCAACTTCTGTGTGCGACTAAAGCAAAAAATATTTGGTACAAAATTTATATTTTGACTAGTGCATCTCCTAATGTAACTTATGTTGACAGCTTGATTGAACACCATAAGTACTTGGAATCTTGGGTAGGACATGAGATTTTGTTGGTTTGTCCAGAGTGATGCCCCAATGAATCCCAGAGTGATTCGATCAGTGAGTGGGAAAGTATTTGACAAGTCCCCTTTGGGGAATGGTGAGAATGGGGAGAAATTCAACTTCCCCAAGTTGAATTCTTGTTATTCTCACAAGCAGTTAGGACAACCAGAGCTATAGGCTGAGCCCCCAGTCTTGGGGTTTGTTCATATGAAACTTAACCCCACAAAGGATAGGTCAAGTCTACTTAGAATTTAGGTCTAAGAGTCACCCCCAAGAGAGCCTCTTTTGTTGCTCAGATGTGGCCTCTCTCTCCAGCCAACATGACGAGCAGTCTCACCACCCTCCCCCTCTCTGCGTGGGACATGACTCCCAGGGGTGTGGACCTTCCTGGCAACGTGGGACAGAGATCCTGGAATGAGCTGAGACTCAGCATCAAGGGACTGAGAAAAATCCTAGAATGAGCTGAGAATTAACATCAAGGGATTGAGAGAACCTTCTCGACCGAAAGGGGGAAGAGTGAAATGAGACTAAGTGTCAATGGCTGAGAGATTCCAAACAGAGTCGAGAGGTTATCCTGGAGGTTATTCTTATGCATTAAGTAGATATCACCTTGTTGTTCAAGATGTAATGGAGAGGCTGGAGGGAACTGCCTGAAAATGTAGAGCTGTGTTCCAGTAGTCATGTTTCTTGATGATGATTGACTAATGATATAGCTTTCACAATGTGACTCTGTGATTGTGAAAACCTTGTGTCTGATGCTCCTTTTATCTACCATATCAACAGATGAGTAGAACATATAGAATAAGAATAAGGAATAGGGGGAACAAATGTTAAAATAAATTTAGTTTGAAATGCTAGTGATAAATGAAAGCGAGGGGTAAGGAGTATGGTATGTATAATCTTTTTTTTTCTGTTTTCATTTTATTTCTTTTTTCTGTTGTCTTTTTATCTCTTTTTCTGAATTGCAAATGTTCTAAGAAATGATGAATATGCAATTATGTGATGATATTGAGAATTACTGATTATATATGTAGAACGGAATGATACGCTAATGTTTTTGTTTGTTTGTTCTTAATTTTTTTAAATTAATAAATAAATTAAAAAAATGTTTTCTAGCATTCAAGCAGCAGAATTGACATATGAAAATGAGGTGGCCGGTTCACAGATGTCACAAAGTCTCTCCCTTCTCTGAACAACTGGCTCCTTTGAGTCCCACCTGTTCCCAGAGCCTAGCGCCCTCAGGACCTGGAGAGTCTCCTGTGGGAGTCCTTCCCCATTTGCTTCAGGCATCTCCTTTCTGAGGTTGCAGCTTCCCAAAGGGCAGGATCGTTTTCACTCTCCTGGCAAACTGCCAGGCTGGGTGGAAAACAATCTAGCCTGTGGGGACCAGCCCAGCAGCATCACCTGGGAACTAGCTACAAAGGCAAGCTCATGGGTCTATCCCAGACCTACTGAGTTAGGACCCCTGAGTGTTACCAAGCCCTCCAGGTGATTCTGATCCACTCTCACGTCTGAAACTACTGAACGAACTTCTGCTCCCAGCGCTGGTTCTCAGCCCCTTACTGAAGGAGTCAGTGCCACTGAGATACCACTGGGGGGCAGCACAGGGCCGCATGGTTGACCATGGGCCAATGACAAGCATCCACAGTAGTAAAACTTCTGCAGCCCTTTCTGCCTCCAGTCCTTCCCCAAGCCTCCATCGGTTCTTCCCTTGCAGCTTGAGTGACCTCTGGAAACCCCAAACTGGATCGAGTCTCTGGGTCAGAATTCTTCCGCAGCAACAGAGGATGGCCTTGCATGGTCCAAGCCCATGGCAGGAACTAGTCAGGTGGACTGCAATAAAGCCACTGGAACCCTGGTTTACCCTGGGAGGGGAGGCAGTCCTGCTCTCCAGAGGCCAAGTGGAACATGCAGGTGAAGCATCGGAGTCTTCATATGCCAGCTGCGCGGGATTGGCTTTATGATGAGCAGGATATTTACCCACTGAAAATGCCCCTTACCCAGGGCATGGTAAATGATGTGATTAAGGGGTCCCTCTGGCACGAGCACCCCATATAACCATGCTGCTGCAAATCCAGCAGCAGTTAGAGAAGGCTCATCAGATTTGCTGTCTCAGCTTCCCCTTATGGGTCTCACAGATGCTAAGAAAATTAGAGTAATTCACAAGCAAATGAGGAAAGAGTGGGGAGAGTCAAAGTACTCTTTCCAATAGGGTGGAAATCCTCAGGTAGTCCAGGAAATGGGATGAATAAAGTGGTCATTAATGGGGTTGAAAGGAAGGTCTTCTGTCGTAGGTTGGAGGCCAATGGGAACACCTGGTCCCCTGACATTAAAGCCCCCTAAACAAGTCCGCTCTACCCAGTTGAGAGGAATTTTTAAGGCCTGAAGCCAAATGAGACAGTAAGAAACCTGACCTGGAATTGCCCGGGGCAGTGGCCAGGCAGGTCAATCAAGACAGAGACTGGTGACCCCAGGTTGTGTGCCTGGGAGGGGGCAGTGGGGTAAAACGGCCAGGGGTGGCAAAGACACATTTCTGGAACTCCTTGTTGTGGGGTGCAATGCTGCCTGGATCCAAGCCCGTTGGTGAAGTTCTGATGAGGCTCCGGTGACATGGAGAGGACAGCAAGGCGCAGAAGTTGATGGGATTGAGTGCAAGTCTGGAGTGTTTGGGCAGACTTTATGTGAAATGGTGGTTTTCCTTACCTGAGAGCAGTAGGGGACGGGGAGCGTCTGACTGGGGAAAGCTTCCCCCACTTGCCATTGTAAAGCAGAAGGCATGTTCGCCCACCTTCAGGCACTAGTAATTGGACGCACACAGGTGGTTAATTTCAAACAGTGTAGAAATGAAGCTGACGGCTGACCCGAACGGTTCTCTGCCTAGAAGCCCTGGGTGGACCATGGACTGGGGCTTATGGCAAGAGCCCATGAGCAGCCCCTGGTGATGACTGCTGGAGTTTTAGATCAGAAAATTTCCATTTGAGAGAGAAATGGAGGCTGGATTCAGACTGAGACTGCCCACATGACTGAAGTACAAACGATAATTGTGAAACCTGAAATATCTGCAATATCTTGGGCGAAGTTGGAGGAATGCTGTAATAGGGGTGGCTACTTGCAGAAGAGTTCCATACTAAAATGGAAATGACGTGTGCAGGAACATGCTACCAGGGGAAGGCGGGCATGTACTCCTGAGCAGGGAGCCTCTTTTCTCCCAGGAATGGCTTTGGAATTCCCCGAGTTGCTGCCAGACCATGTCCCCACTTAGGCGGGGCCCTATGATCAGCTGTGTCCTCATCAACAGAAAGCTGCTGGATTGATGTGTGACAGTTCCAGGTCAACAGACAGCATCTTGGATCAAAGTTTGGCAGGTGGCCACTCTGATCCAAGAAGGTAGAAACAAATCAGCTCAGGGGGCTGAATTGTGCTGCTTGCCCCTGTGTTTGCTTTTTGCCGACTCATGCCAATGGCTTGGCCATATGGGCAATGGAAAACCAGCCTATGAAAGGGTTGCCCCTGTGGGAACCACTGGCAATTTGAGAAGTGCATTAAAGTAGGATCATTGATGCCCGTTAGAAGCCCCTCCTTCCAGAATTGGAAAGTGATTAGACTCAATGTGTTGATCAACTGGTGGCCACTGGGGTCCATGAAATGAGTGGCTGAGTCGGGCCATCCTCCGAGGCACACATGGCCAGTAAGAACTGTTCTTCCTGCCAACCAGAGAGACAGGGCCTGCAGATGGCTGTGGGGCAGATGTCCCTGGGGGGCAGGCCCTGCACCTGGCAGGCAAGGTATGCGCCCTTCCACTGCTTTGGGCCTTGCTGTCCTAACAGTAGAAGCAAATGCTCAAAATATTATTAGAGGATTGGGACAGAAGGTACCGCTGAGTCACATTACTTCAGAACAGGAAACACACTTGCAGCCCAACATGTTCGGCCAGGGGCGGAGGGGCAGTACCCACAGAGTAACGGTCTGATGGAGAATGGGAGCAGGCAGTTGAAACCCTGGTTGTCTAAACTGGGGGCTCTAGGCATGAAGGGGCTTAGGGGTCCCAATTAGATCAATCCCTCTGCTTTTCTGGGCAGGGTACTCTGCGATGTGCAATTCTTCCCCACACCACCTCAACTCTTCATTTTTCCCTCCACATCACCTCAACTTACCTTTCCCCTACCTGGTGCAGTGGTCCCAGAACTAGGGTTGCAAGTGCTGGAAAGAGATGATTCCAATGCCAGAAACAGTAGTATTTTAAATTCTTTATGTCAGAGTCCTCAAGGGCTGGATGGGGGGACTGTGCTTTCACCCCAACTAGCAAAATTGGGGTTGACGTGACTGCTGCTGTGGCGCGCAGCATTGCGCTGACCCACTGGCTCTGTGCCCTGGCACCCCAGCCCCCGCGAACGGGCATGGCCCGAGGGAGAAACCTGCTCCATTGGCCATGCTTGCAACCGGCAGCAGCCTGGAGCAGCTTGGTGGCCGAATCTCACGTCCCTTCCAAAGGTGGGAAAAATCTGGGTCAAAATAGTTGACAAATGGAGAGAAGGAGAAATACTAGCTGAGGATAAAAGAATGAACAGACAAGCCACGCAATGAGGAACTGGAATATTAAATTAATGCCTCAAGAGAGGTTCCGATTATGCCAGAGACTCAATGGGGTGCAGGGGGGCACTCCCCAGGCCACTCCTGCTTTTGGCGCCTGGCAAAATGGAAGCTTGCAAACCTGAGCAGCCTCACCTGGGGACACATTTTGGTCATACGCGATGACGAGGGGCTGGCCTGATGAGTAATGTCTCTGTGAGGTAAGGAAACTATGGCCACAGACCAAGGGCTTCCTGGAGTGGGACAAAGGACTTGGCTGGGTTTTGCCTCCCTCTCCCCCCATCCTTGGGATTTTCCCTGATAAACAATGTCTTTTGTTATTCATAGTGGACCCCAGACCACACCTGAGAGTTTATGCTAATGCAATGCCAGGGTGGGGCCACTCTGTTGGGTGGTCTTGGGGGGCTCGGCCTTGAGCCACTGTCAGGTCAGCTGGACCTCCCTCTGGGGAGGGGAGGGGACTGGAAACAGATGGGCAGGGGCACGATCAACCACGCCTGCCCCGGTTTGATGAAACTCCATAAAATCTCTTGACACCTGAAGCTTGGAAAGCCTGCCCCGGTTTGATGAAACTCCATAAAATCTCTTGACACCTGAAGCTTGGAAAGCTTCCGGGATTGCGGGTAGACATCACGTGCCTTCATGTGCCTGGGGTGTAGCGCGTCCTGACTCCGTGTGCAGAGGACACGGAAGCCTGTGCCGGAGACCCTCCCCCCTCCCACCCCCACCCTGTGTGCCTCTTCTTTTGGCTTCTTCTGATCCATATCCATTTTTGTTACAGTAGGACTATCAGTGTAAGTATGGTGCTGTCCTGAATTCTGTGAGTCAAGCCAGTGAATCATCCAACTTGATGGGGTGGGGGGACCCCCTTGAATTTGTAGTCAGTTGCTCAGAAGTGAGGGTGCCCTGGGAACCCCAGAACCTGCACCTGGTGTCTGAAGTGAGAGTGGGGAGGGCAGAAGGGCATCCTTCACAAGAGAGGAGAGTGGGTCCCTAGCCTGTGGCACCTGCCCTAACTCCAGGAGGGTCAAGATTTAATGCAGTTGGTGCCGGCAGCGACAGGAGTGACGCAGCTGTGCACGTGGCGGGTCCTCAGGACGCGGCATCTCTGTGCCCCGCCCCCACCGTGCTCTGAGAACCTGGCACTGCCAAGTGTAACAGGCAGTCCAGGTCCGTTCACACCAGATGTTGCTCATGCTGACTTGCCCTGGCCCTGTCCCTACTGTCCTGCTTCCCAGCTGCCAGCACCGGTGCCCCTTGGGCTTTCTCCAGCTGCTGGTGCCCACTGTGGTGCCAGGACCACAAAACTCTGCAAAAGGGGCTGACGGTCCCCACCCCATGGCACTGCTAGAAGGACTCTGCTGGTGGCGCGCAGAGGATAGGGTCTGGAATGACCGCTGATGGGTCGCCCAGCACACGCCCTTCTCTTGCCTACTCCGTGGACGGCCTGCTCGCAGAAGTGGTTGTGGGCAGTGGACAGATAACAGGGTGGGGCCCAAAGGGCTCTGGCTCCCTGGAGCTCCCAAAGGCTCTCCCGCCCCTGACCTCCACCCTGGGCCTACCCGGGCTCTCTCCTACCCACCCCCTTCCAGACACCTAAGACGCTGGAGATGGCATCATAGGCTGTAAGAGGACACCCAGTGCCTGGGGCTGCCGGGCCACCCTGGGCCCTTGGCAGGACAGCTGGTGTTGTGGACACTTGGAGCCCGGACCATCTCCGCCGCCCCTCAGCTTACAGGACGAGGGAGACCTGCACTTTCCTAGAAGGGTGGGTGAGGGGCACAGCTCTCGTCCTACCGACAAGGTCCCCAGGACCTGCCTCTTTCTTGCAGCTGCTGCCTGGGAGTTGCTTTGCCCTTGCTCTTCAGGTCCTGTCATCTGTGAGACTCGCTGTAAGGGGCTTCTCCCCCCTCCAAAATAGCTCCCCTCCCAGCCTGGCGTGCTGGTTCTGCGTGCAGCCCCAGTGAAGCATTGTCTTCTTCCAGGCTGTCTTTCTGAAAAGGTGAGCACACCGCAGCCAGGAGCAGTTACATCACCTGTGGGGCTGCAGGCAAAACACGCATGCAGGGCCTCTTGTTCACAAACCATTCAGAATTTTTAGACGGTGGCAGCAGAGCGTTCACCCAAGTGTGGAGCCCTGTGACGCTGCCCCGCTGGCATGGTTGCACACTCAGGAAGCTGGTATTGCCCACACTCCTTATTCCTCAATCCTCCGAGGGGCTGAGCCTGTCACTCCTTTCTTTGCACCCAGGAGGAGCCCTGGAGCTGCTCGGAGGAGTTTTGCACAGATAGAAAGACAAACGTGCCACTTAGTTGAGGACACTGGGTTGTCTCAGAGATAAGTGAAGCCCAGAGATCTCTGTCCCCTGGCCGTTCTCCCAGGGCCTCTTCCAAGTCTCCTGAATATTCCTCTGGGTTTTCCAGGTGCCAGGAGTGCTGGAGGCCTGTCAGGCTCTCCCTGTCTCTGGCCTGGCGGACCCAGACCGGATTCTCACGCGTCAGCCCCACCGGGCTCCGTCTGTCTCCTCTGTCCCCTGGTCTCTCTGGGGGATGTGGGTCTGGCCCCTGAGGCCTGTTTCTTCTCCCCTGGGCAATCCGCAGACCACTGGATTGAGGTTTTAGCACAGAATGCAAAATGGCAATTGAGTTAGATCAGCCAGGTAGGGCAGCTGCTGTTTTTTTATTTTGGTGTGGGGGCTCCCCAGACACATTCCTGAGCATCTGTTCTCTCTAAATTCATTCTCTGTGCTCCTCCACTCTGTTCTGGGCCCAGGAGTCTGGTCTGTGGTCCCCCTGCACCCTGGCTCCCAGGTGTGACCAGTGGGAGCAGTGTCAGAAAATCCCAGAGTGGGATCCCTGGTGGAGCCCCTGCAGCCTGGCTGTGTCGCTCTCCCAGGCAGAGTCTTGCCAGGCAGCCAGCTCCATGTAGCCCCCGGCCTCTGGTGCTGCTAACAGCTCCCTCTCCACGCCCTTGACCATCAGGCCTGGCGTGGCAACAAAATCCAGCTGTTAATACCTTCCCATCCCTTAAGACCTCCCTGTATCCTGTCCAAACCTTTGTGAATAGTCCCTTTATTAAACACTCCTTGAATGATCCTGATTTGAATTTGCATCTGTTTCCTTCATGGACCCTGACTGATACAGGTTCTTTGTTCTCTGTTGCACTCCCCAAATCTATCTCTGTAGCTCCTAATCCCTGCGGAGGGCCAGGTGGGGGGCCAAGTATCCAGGAACTAATGCTAGGTCCACTCCCTGCCTCAGGGGAGAGCACCATAGGAAGAATGGGGACCCTCCTGTGTTGCCGCTAACATATCCACCAGACCTTCCACTTCAATTTTTTGGGAACCAAGGACCTAGAGGTGGCATGTTTTCTTCCTTCATCTTTGGGGCCAGAGACCCCCATCCTCAGGCAGGTCTCCCTTGACCAGGTGAGCAGATGACCAGAAAAACAAACAGCCAGGTAACCAGAGAGGTAGATAATTAGGCAACTAGGTGACCAGACAAATGGGCAAGCAGACAAGCACACAGCACTCTTGAGGAACACTTCAGCTGGTTTACTGCTCCACTTCCACTCTCCCTTCTTCCTGGTAGCAGATTTTCCCTCGGGGAAACTTTCCTCCTTCCTTCTTAGCACCCTGCTTAGGGGAGGTACCTACAACCTAGGCCTAAGCCATTCAGGCTAAACCAGAGCTGATCCCAGGGCTTGAGTAACCAGGAAGAGTCTCTTCCTTGCTGGGCCTGCTGAGGTATGGAGCTGCTGCCATCCTTTTAAATCCAGGAGAGGAGCCAACCTGGAAGAAGGCAAGGCTGAGAGATGGAGAGACAGTGTTTGGTGCCTGATCAAGCCATTCCTGAAGCCAATGATCCTGAAACCTTTCAAGTGTGTGAACCAGTGGATTCCCTTTTAGCTTAAGCCAGTTTGTGGGGAATGTTCATTTCCTTACAAAGGAAAGTCCCCTGGCTGGCATGAAAGCCCCTGGAACTTTGCTCTACTGGCCTGCTGTTGGTCTGCTTTAAACAAGTTAGGCAATGGACACATACCTTTGTCTCTCTGATGAAATGGGGAGCCATGGGGAGACTTTCCTGACCGCCCTGCCTTCCTCCTGCAGAGGCTGCGGGGTGGGGCAGGACCAATGAGACCAGGCTGGGAAGAGCAGGTGGCCTGGGGTATAGTTTTGCTGGTGGATAGGGTTGAACTCAGCATCCTTCCCTGGGAACCCCGTGGGGTGAGGAGGCCAGAAGCTTGGGCCTCCTGGGGAAGGAGTCAGGGCTGTCCTGTCCCCATTCTCCATTCATAAGTCTCAGGCTCCCAGCCAGGGTGAAGAGGCAGCGAAGCCTCCTACTTCATCTCTGGCCTCTTTCTCCTTGTCTGGACTCTTCCCTCCAGGGAGCTGAGCACAGGATTTTAACATTAATTTTATCAGGAAATCCCATCTCCTCTCATTACTCAGCCTGTGATTGTTGGGAATGCCCTGTTCCAAATGCCCGGAGTTGCAGTTGCGGTTCTCAAAGTGTGCTCCCTGGACCAGAAGCATCAGCATTACCTGGAAACCTGAACAGAAATGAAAATTCCTGGGCCACACCCCAGGCCTCCTGCATCAGAAGCACTGAGGGTGGGGCCCAGCCGTTTAATAAGGCACTGAGACCTCTGCTGCTTGTTCAAGGTTTGGAGCTGTGTCTGGTAATAAAGGGGCACCCAGGGGATGAAGTGGGTCTATCCGCGTCCCCCTTACCAGCAGGTACACTGGATCCCAGCTGTGGTGGGTGAGCACTGGCTGCCGAGGGGGCCAAGCTGTCCCTTCCCTTGAGCTTCAACCTGTGTGGAATCACCAGGCCCAGAAGTGCCTGAGAGGCTCTGCGCCTCCCTCCCCTATCGACTGCAGGCCAGGGGGGTATGGCAGGCGGGTCCCCATGTCTCCAGTGGGGCACTGGTGTGGAATACTCTCCAAGGTCCTCTGTGGAGGAGGCCAAGGGCAGACCTTAAGCACCCCAAGTTACTTATTTGAAATGCCTACAACTGTTGCTGGGGCAGCAGGTATAAATTTTTACAACACCCTAGTGCAAAAAAAAATGTCTCTTGGCTTGACTTTGGAAAATAAAAATAAACCTGACTCCAAGGATTTGCTCGCCAGGTTGGCATGTGTCTTTGCTTGGCTGTCCTGCAGACTGGCTTGAAAGCCAGCTGGGATGGCCGCGGGGAAGTTGGCGGGGGGGCCCTCTGGGTGGACTCATCACGGACCCATGGGACTCTGTGAAGTACAAGGAAGTTGTCAACTGTTCTCTTTCCCTCTTTTCCCTTCCTGAGAGGGGAGAAAGGAAAAAAGTTGTTCTCTTTGCCCTCACTAGGAAAAGAAAAAAAGACAAGATCCCAATTAATTTTGCCAATTAATTTCTATGAGGGGTAATAGAGCAGATAGCAGGTGTGTCTGTGTGTTTGTGCATGTCTGTGTTTGCATATGGGTTTTGTGTGTCTGTGTAGAGTTGTGTTTGCATCTGTGTTTTTGTGTGTTGTGTGTTTGTGTGGGTATGTGTAGGGTGTGTTTGCATCTGTGTTTGTATATAGGTATGTGTGTAGGGGTGCGTTTGTGTGGGGTGTGTTTGCATACGCACGTGTGTGTGTATGTAGAGGGGCATGCTTGCATCTGTGTTTGTGTGTTGTGTCTGTGGTGGGGTATATGTGTAAGGGTGTATTTGCACATAGTTTTGTGGGTGAGGAGGTGTTTGCATGTGTGAGCTTGGGTTTGGGATTCCCTTGTGGAGAGGCCAGTAACAGAGACTAAGAAGGTACCAGTCTGACCCTCAGTGTGGGTTTCCTGCCCGGCCTCGCAGCCACCGCAGCTGTCACCTGCTTTCCATCGGGAGCACAAAGGGGGCTCTGGGCAGCAGAGTGGGGGGCCTGTCCCTGCTCCAGCCACCTCCCCGCTGCGGCGCTTCAGGGGTCTGGGGCTCTGTTGGGAGCAAGAACAGTAAAACTGGGTAATTGTGGTCCCAAACATATCCGGAGGCCTGGGGGACGGGAAGGGGGCACCTAGTTCAATAAAAATATTGAAAGACCAGGCGGAAATACAGTAAGCCATTTACAGTATACTTTTTCCTGAGAGCTGTGATTATGAGGCTGTTATGTCTTTGTGTTTATTTGCATTTTTGCAACTTTCTACAGTGAGCATGAATTATATGTATAATAATTAAAAATGAAAATATAAGAATAATTATAAACATCCTCACCCTAATTCCTTGGGTGCCAGCTTCCTTGCCCACATCCATTTCTACAAGAGAGATTTTATTTCCTCCACTTTCTGTGATAAAAGCTTCCCTGCAGAGAAGTTTGAAAAAGCAGTACACTGAATACTGGTATAACATACAACATATCCCACAACTTAGATTCACCTAGATTGATATTTTTTTCATATCTGCATTTTATATATATATATATCAATTCTTTTTTCTGAAAGTTTGAGAGTAAATTGCAGATATCATTGGCATTTCACCTCTAGATTCTTCTGCCTGAATCTCCTAAAAATAAGGACAGTCTCCTTTGTAACCACAATACGAATTAGCAATAATTCCATTATACTATCTAATATTCAGGTCATATTCCATTTCCCCAACTGTCTGAAGAATGTCTTTTATAGTGTCTTTTTTAGGAACCAGGATACAATCAAGGTTCAAAAGTAATATTTGGTTATTTCTCTTTAATGTCTTTTGTTTTGTTAATAAATCTCTTTAATATTGTTTAACCTAGAATATCCACCCCCCAAGACAAACACTTTTTTCCCCTGATGACCTTAACTTTTTGAAGAGTCAAGGCCAGTTTCTTGTGGAATGTTGTACAGTATGATTGGTCTGTTTCCTTGTGGTGCCATTTTATTTGTCTTTTACTATCTGAATTTTCTGTAACCTGGAAGTGACATCTGAAGGCTTGCTTATATTCAGATGAAATATTTTTGGCACAAATACTACATAGATGGCTCATAGTCTCAGGTTGTTCCATTATGCTTGATCATTCGATGAAATCCATTATCTCTCAATTGAGAAGCCATGTAATTAAAAACATTTGCAATTAATAAGTGATCTATAGGGTTTTATTTTGACATCTTGTAGATACCTTGTTCATGCCAACTTTTTAATCCAATAGTTTTATCATCAACTCATGATCTTTGCCTGAATCAATTATTATATTGGGAATTAATGAAGTGGTAATTAAAAAAACATGTATCAGGTGGGCCACAGTGGCTAAGCAGGCAGAGTTCTCACCTGCTCATGTCAATATATATATATATATATATTGGACCTTAGGCTATTATTATGTAATGTGTTACAATAATTGTTCTTTCTGATGCTCAGAGTATCTCAGATTTGGCCAATGGAGCCCCTTTATGCTGAGTCCTATGTTCTTTTAACGTGACTCAATTAAATCTTTGAGTGCTTCGTTGCTTTCTGGCACAAAATGATCTAGGCTCACCTAATATTTTCCCTGCCCCAGCCCTGGAATCAGCCATTTCTCCAAAGAGCTTTGGTTTTTAAAGTGAGGAATGGCATTTAGACCACAAGATCTGGATGTTAGTTGTGCTCATTGCTATTGGGGTGTCACTGCTTCTTATCCCTTTCTTTGGACAGAGCCAGGAAATATAAATGTATACTTTAAAAAGTATGAGTTTATATTAATATTTATTAGTCAAATGTAACATTGTAGGGTTAAAAAATCCTTTGATATTTTTGTTCTCATTTCTCTTACAGTGAAAACATTGGTTACTCCATTATTTATCTTTATATATTTATATAAATATAAAACTATATAATACCATAACAATAAACTTCCTCATTGAAGGACAAGATTTCTCTATGTATTTTTTATCATTGGAGTATATTACACCATAGATATACAATCAGAATGATATGTTCAAAGCTGAACAAAATAAATTTTTTCTAGGTGATTGTTACCAGTGTAATATATGGTTAGATACATTTATTTTGGTTTGTGTTCTATTTTATATATACATATTTTTTTCCTTTTGACTTACTTTTTAGCCTTTGAATATATGAAATATTTGCATAGTTTAAAATATAATGTTCTACTCTTTTGTTGCTCAGATGTGGCCTCAGTCTCTCTAAGCCCAACTCTGCAAGTGAAATCATTGCCCTCCCCCCTACGTGGGACATGACAACCAGGGGTGAAAGTCTCCCTGGCGATGTGGGAGATGATTCCCAGGGATGAATCCAAACCTGGCACTGTGGGATCAACAATTCCATCCTGACCAAAAGGGGGAAAAGAAGTGTAATTAATAAAGTATCAGTGGCAGAGAGAGTTCAACTAGAGTCAAGAGGCTACTCTGGAGGTTGCTCTTACGCAAACTTCAGTTAGACCTTGCTACCTGTCATAACCTGCTGTCATGGTTAGGGACAGGTGTCAACTTGGCCAAGTTGTGGTACCTGTTCATCTGATTGGGCAAGCGCTGGCCTGTCTGTTGCAATGAGGACATTTCATAGGATTAGGTCATGATCACGTCAGCTACATCCACAGCTGATTCCATTTGTAATCAGCCAAAGGGGAGTGTCTTCTGCAATTAGTGATGCTAAATCCAATCATGGGAAGCCTTTTAAGGAGGACTCAGAGGAGACAGGTTGCATTCCTGCTTTGGCTGGTGAGCCTCTCCTGTGGAGTTTATCCAGGCCATCCATTGGAGTCATCGGCTTCGCAGCCTGCCCTGTGGATTTTGGACTCTGCGTTCCTACGGTCACGTGAGACACTTTCATAAATTTTATATTTGCAAGTGTTCCCTGTTGGTTCTGTTTCTCTAGAGAACCCTAACTAATACACCTGCCAACCCCCAACCAGGACCATTCCAGTCAATCCTAAAGAACGCTTAGGGCAATATACAAGATTCCACAAGGGTTCCATATACTAGAGTAACTTTCCTGAACCCTACAACCTCCAGATGTTTTCAGATAAGTCCTGAAACCTAGCCCAACCTCTCCAGAACATCAGATAGTTCCATCTCTCTACCCCATATTAGTGACAGATCCTTCCAATATGAAAAATTTAGAATTTCCATAGCCCAAACACCCCTAAATAGAGGGATGGGAAGATCAAAGGTGATGGTGGAGTTATACAGAGATGATAGGATTTAACAAATGAATATGAGTGCTGAATCATTAAATTGATATCTCTTTTAGTCTCCAGTATCTTAGAGCAGCTAGAAGTAAAAACCTAAAATTGTGAAATTGTAACCCATGTCAAACTCTGAAGTATATTCTACAACTAACTGTGGTGCTGTGCTTTGAAACTTATAGCTTTTTGTATATATGTTATTTTTCACACAAAAAAGAAGGAAATAAAAGTTGATTGTGATGTGCTTTGAAACTTATAGCTTTTTGTATATATGTTATTTTTTCACACAAAAAGAAGGATAAAATAGTTGATTGTGATGATAAAAAAATATTTAAGCCCTCTAGCCTCCTATATTCTAGAGCAGCTAGAAGGAAAAACCTGAGAGGATCATATGGTAGCCCATGACAAACTCTGGAATCTGTCCTGTAACCACTTGCTGAAGAGTGCTTTGAAAACTATTGCTTTTTATTTCCTTGCTTTGTATATATGTTATACTATACAATAAAGTTAAAAAACTATATATATATATATATATATATATATATATATATATATATATATATAATGGTTTATAACCTAGCAAAGTCTAGCCTCCATTCCTCTCCCCTCTGCTATACTGTCTGCCACCCTCTATTTGTAACCCTTTTAATTTATTTGTCATTTATCTTTCTGGTGTTTATTATTTAGCTTTAGCAGCAACACTAAGCAAATATGTATAAATAGCCAGATTTACCTTTCATTATTATGCAATAGAAAATATATTTATACATAGTGTTTGCATGTTGCTTTTTTCACTTAACAATACACTCCAAATTATTCCAGATCAGTGCATAAAGATCATCCTCGTTCTTTCTTTCTTTATTTTTCATGGATGGGAAATTGTAAGTAGTTATGCTTATTATTTTTTCTCCCCCAGCAATCTCGCAAGAGGCAGAACTGTGACACTGAATTGAGTGAGACGAGACTGTTGGGTGTGTTGGCAAGGAGGCTTTCTCTTGATGCAGGCCTCTGACATGTCAAGGAATGGCTGATTCCACCACTGGGCTATGTTTACACCTTTGCTTCAAGGAAAAGGGTTTCTTGAGGAAGCAACTTTATCTCCAATAATGACTTATTTGGGCCCAACTGGGTTACATCCCTCCTAGGAAAGGTGCTCAGTAACTTGAACTCACCCCATAGAAATCCTTTCGAAACTACAAAATTGAAGACAACTTGGAGTTTATTGCTGGCAAGGAAACGTTGCTCCAGGAACTCGCCACTCGGTGTCTGGATCTGCAGTTTGCTCACAGGCTCAGCATTTTCTTGTTTTGGTTCTGGAGGCAGGACCCGCTCTAAGGACAGCCAGACAGACTCAGGTTCCTCTTCTTGCTCTTTGTGAATCTGCTCCGAATGAAACTGTTCTGCCATTTCTCTCTCACAAGCTTCCCTCTTTGCTCTGTCAGCCTTGAGTGAAAGGTGACAGGCCTCATCTTACTCTCACTTTATGTTTTCTCTGGCTTCCCATTCTTCCTCATCCTTTATATCTTCCTGTTGTTGGGCTGTCAAGATCTCCTTTGCAGCCATGAGTCTCATCATGAACTCATCCACTGTTGTGCTACCTTGTATCACATTTAATACTTCATTAGATGATCGCTTTCCATAATAACCAGGAAAAGTGGAAACTGATCTATTTCTATGAGTTCGAATAGTTTGTGCCACAACACTGGCAAAGTGTCTATTGCACATTGTCAGAAATCTTGCTCTATTGCCGTCCTTTGTCAGATCCCAAGCCCAGGCTATAAGATTTTGACTCAGATAAGAGACAATGGATTCAGCACAAAGTATTTGTGAGCAAAACACGTTGGTTAATACACTTTCATTATGGTGGAAGTAGACAGCAAGAAGCTTTCTATCTCTTGCATAGAAGGTCTCTTGAAAAGCAAATTCCAATGAGCCATTAAAAACATACCGGGACTTCCGGAGAAGATGGCGGCTTAGTAAGACGCGTGGGTCTTAGTTCCTCCTCCAGAAAAGCAACTAAAGAAACAGAAACAATAGGAAACAGCTCCCGGAGTCACGACAGAGACCAAAAAAGACAGCGTACCCCATTCTGGAATGGCTGAACGGGTAGGGAGAATCCGCTGCTGTGAGATACCCGAGGGGTGCACGTTTTCCCGGCTGGGGTGGCTGGCGTCTGGGGTCCCCTCCACGCACATGGCTCCCCGGTCTGACTGGGAACGTTGGATAGCGGGGCCCTCCCGTCACGCTTGGCGTCTCGGGCCAGCTGGGCAATTTGGACCGGCACTCCCCCAAGCCACGGCCAGCGACCCCCGCCTCCACGCGCGGTTTCCCGGGCCGACTGCCCCGCAGACAGACGACCGCCACGAGCGCCACCTACTGGGCAGGAAAAGAAAAACAGAGCCCAGAGATTCCACAGAAAAACCTTTCAACCAGCTGGGTCCCACACCCAGGGAGATCTGATCAAATGCCCAGACACCAGCAGAAAATAATGGATGACGCTCGGAAAATTGAAGATATGGCCCAATCAAAGGAACAAACCAATAGTTCAAATGAGATACAGGAGCTGAGACAACTAATGCTGAATATACGAACAGAAATGGAAAAACTCTTCAAAAACCAAATCAATAAATTGAGGGAGGACATGAAGAAGATATGGGCTGAACAAAAAGAAGAAATAGAAAATCTGAAAAAACAAATCACAGAACTTGTGGGAGTGAAGGACAAAGAAGAAAAAATGGAAAAAACAATGGATACCTACAATGGTAGATCTAAAGAGACAGAAGCTACAATTAGTGAACTGGAGGATGGAACAACTGAATTCCAAAAAGAAACAGAAACTATAGGGAAAAGAATGGAAAAACTTGAGCAGGGAATCAGGGAACTGAATGACAATATGAAGCGCACAAATATACGTGTTGTGGGTGTCCCAGAAGGAGAAGAGAAGGGAAAAGGAGGAGAAAAACTAATGGAAGAAATTATCACTGAAAATTTCCCAACTCTTATGAAAGACCTAAATATACAGATCCAAGAAGTGCAGCGCACCCCAAAGAGAATAGACCCAAATAGGCGTTCTCCAAGACATTTACTAGTTAGAATGTCAGAGGTCAAAGAGAAAGAGAGGATCTTGAAAGCAGCAAGAGAAAAACAATCTGTCACATACAAGGGAAACCCAATAAGACTTTGTGTAGATTTCTCAGCAGAAACCATGGAAGCTAGAAGACAGTGGGATGATATATTTAAATCACTAAAAGAGAAAAACTGCCAACCAAGACTCCTATATCCAGCAAAATTGTCCTTCAAAAATGAAGGAGAAATTAAAACATTTATAGACAAAAAGTCACTGAGAGAATTTGTGACCAAGAGACCAGCTCTGCAAGAAATACTAAAGGGAGCACTAGAGTCAGATACGAAAAGACAGAAGAGAGAGGTATGGAGTAAAGTGTAGAAAGAAGGAAAATCAGATATGATATATATAATACAAAAGCCAAAATGGTAGAGGAAAATAATATCCAAACAGTAATAACACTAAAAGTTAATGGACTGAATTTCCCAATCAAAAGACATAGAATGGCAGAATGGATTACGACCCAGCAATACCACTGCTAGGTATCTACTCAAAGGACTTAAGGGCAAAGACACAGACGGACATTTGCACACCAGTGTTTATAGCAGCATTATCTACAATTTCAAAGAGATGGAAACAGCCAAAATGCCCATCAACAGACGAGTGGCTAAACAAACTGTGGTGTATACCTACGATGGAATATTATGCAGCTTTAAGACAGACTAAACTTATGAAGCATGTAATAACATAGATGGACCTAGAGAACATTATGCTGAGTGAGTCTAGCCCAAAACTAAAGGACAAATACTGTAAGGTCCCACTGATGTGAACCGACATTCGAGAATCAGCTTGGAATATATCATTGGTAACAGAGACCAGCAGGAGTTAGAAACAGGGTAAGATAATGGGTAATTGGAGCTGAAGGGATACAGACTGTGCAACAGGACTAGATACAAAAACTCAAAAATGGACAGCACAATAATACCTAAGTGTAATGTAACTAGGTTGGAACACTGAATGAAGCTGCACCTGAAATATGGTTTTTTGTTTGTTTGTTTGTGTGTTTGTATCTTTTGTTTTTGTTTTTTTCTTTTTCCTTTTTATATATATATATATTATTAGTATTATTATTTTAATTCTCTTCTCTATATTAACATTCTATATCTTTTTCTGCTGTTTTGCTAGTTCTTTTCCTAAATCGATGCAAATGTACTAAGAAATGATGATCATACATCTATGTGATGATACTAAGAATTACTGAGTGCATGTGTAGAATGGAATGATTTCTAAATGTTGTGTTAATTTCTTTTCTTTTTTTTGATTAATAAAAAAATTAAAAAAAAAATGGATAGCACAATAATACCTAATTGTAAAGTAATCATGTTAAAACACTGAATGAAGCTGCATCTGAGCTATAGGGTTTTTTTTGTTTGTTTGTTTTTACTATTATTATTACTTTTATTTCTTTTCTCTACATTAACATTCTATATCTTTTTCTGTTGTGTTGGTAGTTCTTCTAAACCGATGCAAATGTACTAAGAAACGATGATCATGCATCTATGTGATGATGTTAAGAATTACTGATTGCATATGTAGAATGGTATGATTTCTAAATGTTGGGTTACTTTCTTTTTTTCCGTTAATTAATAAAAAAAAATATGAAAACAAACAAACAAACAAAAAAAAACATACCGGATGGCAGTCACCATATCTTGAAGAAAACTCTGCTGTAAATTGTGAAAAGACATCTTCATTTCCTGCAATCATAGGCAATTTTCTCAGGGCAGATCATGCCATGCCGAAAACTTCTCTATCATCCTTTGAAATTCTGTAGCATCTTCCAAGTCATCTCCACTGTTATCACTAACCACATGAACATCGATGGGCTCTTTGGACTGCTCTCGGGTCTGCGCAGGTGAAGATCTTCTTCCCACCGTAAGTCAATGGCAGGGATAAGAAAGCCCTGATTCAGCAAGACACATGGAGTCATCTGTGGCAGAAGTTGGTCAGCCCCCCATAATTGATGGCAAACAGAGATACTTGTAAGGTCATACAGATTCCTCTTTACTTAGCTCCAAAGAAAGGAATGATGAATTCGGGGTTCTCTTTCAGTTGGGAGGGCACATGGCGAGGTCTGCTAGGTTCCTCTCTTCATTTCATAAAGCTTCCCAGGGGGCGTTTTTCTTCTGCTCCAAAGGTCTCTGACTGTGTGGGCTCTACTGGTTCTGCTGGTTCTCCATCCTTATTCTTTTTTTTTTCAATTAAATTTTTTTTATCAATAAACCAATCAACATACAATATGAACATTCTTTTTTCATCACATAGTCGTGTATTCATCATCACGATCATTTCTTAGAACATTTGCATCAATTCAGAAAAAGAAATAAAAAGAAAACAGAAAAGATTCATATATACCATACCCCTTTTCCCTCTCTTTCATTGATCACTAGCATTTCAACGTACTAAATTTATTTTAACATTTGTTCCCCCTATTATTTATTTATTTTTAATCCATATGTTTTACGCATCTGTCCATAAGGTAGATAAAAGAAGCATCAGACACAAGGTTTTCGCAATCACACAGTCACACTGTGAAAGCTGTATCATTATACAATCATCTTCAAGAAACATGGCTACTGGAATACAGCTCTACATTTTCAGGCAGTTCCCTCTAGCCTCTCTGTTATGCTTCAGCTAAAAAGGTGATATCTATTTAATGCATAAGAATAACCTCCAAGATAACCTCTTGACTCTGTTTGGAATCTCTCAGCCATTGACGCTTTAATTTGTCTCATTTCTTTCTTCCCCCTTTTGCTCAAGAAGGTTTACTCAATCCCTTGGTGCTGAGTCCCAGCTCATTCTAGGATTCCTGTCCCACATTGCCAGGAAGATCCACACCCCTGGGAGTCATGTCCCACGTAGAGGAGGGGAGGGCAGTGAGTTTGCTTATTGTGTTGGCTAAGAGAGGCCACATCTGGGCAACAAAAGAGGTCCTCTTGAGAGTGACTCTTAGGCCTAATTTTAAGTAGGCTTACCCTATCCTTTGCAGGGTTAAGTTTCATATGAACAAACCCCAAGATTGGGGGCTCAGCCTATTGCTTTGGTTGTCCCCACTGCTCATGAGAATATCAAGAATTCTCCATTTGGGGAAGTTGAATTTCCCCCCTTTCTCACGATTAACCCAAGGAGACTTTGCAAATACTTTTTATTCACTGTTAAAATCCTTCTGGGATTTATTGAGGCATCACTCTGGACAAGCCTGCAAAATCTCACACCCTGCTTAAGGTTCCATGTACTTATGGTGTTCAATTAAGCTGTCCACATAAGTTATATTAGGAAATGCACTAGTCAAAATATAAATTTAGTACCAAAGGAATATTTTTGGCTTTAGTCTCACACATAAGTTAAAGTTTTAAACTATGAATTACCATTTATTTTGAACACCCTGCATTATTGACATTCCTTTGTTCTTTCTCATGCAAAACATTTTTAAATTTGTACATTTAGTCACTATCATTATACACTCTAGGTATTCTGAGATTATACCATCTCAGTCTTTATCGTCTATCTTTTCTTCCGATTTCATTTGTGCCCCCAGCCCTCCTCTTTCTATCATCTCACATTTAGCTTCATTCAGTGTTCTAACATTATTGTATTACAGTTAGATAGTATTGTGCTATCTATGTCTGAATTTTTACAATCAGTCCTGTTGCACAATATGTATTCTTTCAGTTCCAATTACCCAATATCTACCCTATTTCTATCTCCTGATGACCTCTGTTCTTAACTGAAATTATCCAAGTTCATTAAAGTTAGTTCATATCAGTGAGACCAAACAGTATTTTTCCTTTTGTTTCTGGCTAATCTCAGTCAGCATAATGTTCTTAAGGTCCATCCATGTTGTTACATACTTCATAACTTTATTCTGTCTTACAGCTGCATAATATTACATTATATGTATATACCACAGCTTGTTCAGCCACTCATTGTAGATGGACATTTGGGCTGTTCCATCTCTTGGAAATTGTAAATAATGCTGCTATAAACATTGGTGTGTAAATGTCCGTTTGTGTCTTTGCCCTCATGTCCTCTGAGTAGATACCTAGCAATAGTATTGCCGGGTCATATGGCAATTCTATACTTAGCTTCCTGAGGAACCACCAAAATGCCTTACACAGCGGTTGTACCATTTGACATTCCCACTAACAGTGGATAAGTGTGCCTCTTTCTCCAAATCCTCTCCAGCACTTGTCATTTTCTGTTTTATTGATAATGGCCATTCTGGTGTGTCCGCGACTTCTCGCTCAGCGTCAAGCCCCCGGCCGGCGGGTGAGACAATGAGGAGAGACAGAGAGACGCAGACAAATCCGCGCTGGTGAGAAACACAGATCCAAGACACGCAGCAGTTGTAAGCACAGACCTTTACTGGAGTTAAGCTTACATTCTCTGTTACAGGTTCCGCGCGGGACAAGATACCCCGCGGGGGGACAACCTCTATGCGGCCGTCAGGTACGGCTCCCTGTGGGTCGTCTCCACCCACCCTGTCCGGGTAACCTCTTATATACTGTGCCCAAACCCAATAGGTTAGTGCCACGTATACAGAGGTGATTGGAAGATAGGGTTGGTGGGCGTGTGTGTCATACGCGGAAGCAGGATGTGGGCGCCATCTTGACTCACTCGATGGGCGGGGGGAACTCTAGAGCAGGCTGCAGCGCATCCACTAGGCCCAACCCGGGAGGCGGCTCTCCACATCTCCCCCTTTTTTATTATTTTTGGTCCGTAGACCCTTTCTTAGACCCAGTGTCTCCATTGATGAGTGAGCTCCCGTGAGCTTGATTAGCCCACTACTTGTTTTGGTGCTTTGGGGAGTCTGGACTAGGCTTGCTAGGCACCAACCAGAATGCCTCCTCATATAGAGACCGGAGAGCCCGTGAACTGGAAACCACGTGACTCTCCCTGCAGTGCTTCGCCTCGCAACTGGGCTAAGCGGGGCTCAGGAGAGCGGCAACCAGAGTCGAGAGTGTCACTAGATGTCTCTGTGCAATGGCCGGAGTCTAGTCTGGCCAGGACCGTGACTCTGCCTTAGAGATCATCCTTTAGACAAAAATTATGACTTCTGGTGTCGCCTTTTACACCCGGGACACGGCCATGGGCTTTGCAGCAGATCCTGTTTTCGAGCGCCCCGCCCTGAGTGGCCGGGACGGGTCATACAGTGAGGGGGGAGCTGGTTCGTTACCAGGAGCATCAGGGGCGAGTGACATAGCCAACATGGTAGTAACACGCAATTGCTGCTGTGTCTGGAACAAGCGTTCTAACAAGCATTTAACAGTGACTAATCCCACTAATAGTCCCACTGCTACGAGAATCCAAGTAGTCAAATTGGGCCAAGAGAACCAAGAGGTGACTCGGTTCCACAGACTTTGTACAGTCTCGCCCAGTTTGGAAAGGTCGAAGGCAACGGGGGTTATTAAAACTGGTCCCCCTTCTAAACAATCGAAGGGTGACCGGCGTTTTCGTTGCCATCTCGTCAGTCGCCGCCATCATCAGCAGAGTTGGAGACCGGATCTGGTGGCTCTGGTTGGAGGCTTATCAATTTTCTGGGCAACAGTTCCTTGGCGTCCTCGGGCGACGTCACGGTTCTCACCAGTCTTTCCGGAACCCACACTGGTTGACGTCCTGGCTCCTGGGGAAAAACACAAACAGAGCCTCTGGCCCAGCTGAGCACTGGGTCAGGGCCTTGCCATTGTCCTGACAGGACATCCTTCCAACGGACTAGACCTCTATGTGGAGGACTCGGAGTAGTGTGCTGAAGAGCAGGTGTCATTCCTAGTGAATTTTCATTTAAAAAATTATATGTAAATAAGGCTACAGACAGTTGAGCCTTCGGGGACAGGCCGTGGCCTATTCCTCTAATGGTTTCCTCCGCCTTGCACGTCGGCCAGGCGGAGGGCCATTCCTGTTGTCTTATGATCGACCGATCGGCCCCGGTATCTAGCAGGCCCATGAAGGGTCTGCCTTGTACCTTAATAGTTAGCATGGGTCGAGACTCCAGGGACATATGGAGGCCTTCAAAAACTTCTCCAGTAGATCCAAACCCTTTATTTCCTCTCTGTCTGGTTTTACTCGGGAAGGATGCATGTAAGCTGGGCAAGAGCAGGAGCTGTGCCAGCTTATCACCCTCTGCAATGACTAGGGTGCCTTGCTGAGACTGAACCATAACCTGGGCAAAGCCTGTGAAATCCGAATCTACAATGCCTGGTATAACTGTTAGTCCTTTCAGGGCTGTGGATGCTCTCCCTAATATGAGCCCAACAGTCTTCGTTGGTAAGGGCCCTTTAAAGGAAGTCCCCACCAATTGGACTCCCATGGAGGGGGTCAGTACAAGCCTGGAGGTGGCACAGAGGTCCAGTCCTGCTGATCCAGGGGATGCGCGAATTTGGACGGGTGTTGTGTCGCCGGATGGCATGCAGGGGGGTCCTGTTCAGGGCGGCCAGAAAGGCGCACACCCTGCGCATTGAAGGCTGACTTACAGTCTTCTGCGCGATGGGGTCCCTTGTGGCAACGGCCACATAGCCTGGTTGCCGCATATGGTCTACCAAACTGTTGAGTGGCAGGTGGTTGGCCTTTATTGGGACAGTTTCTCTTAATGTGTCCCAACTGGCCACAATGATAACATCCTCTTGGCTTTGTTCCTAGGTCTTTGGATTTCTTTGCAGCTACTTGTAAGGAGCTGGCTAGCATGGCAGCTAGACCTGCATTAGTTAACGGGCTACCAGCATCTCTGCAGAGCCGAACCCATTCCGTCAGGTTTTTTCCTCTGTTTTGTGCTAGGATAACTTTACATTCTTTATTGCATTGTTCAAATATCATTTGTTTGACTACGGTCTCTGCTACTCCTGGGTCTGAGAAAATTCTCTCAGCCGCAGTTTGCATTTTGGCTACAAAATCCACGAAGGGTTCTGTGGGGCCCTGATGTATGTTGCTGAGTGAGGCTTGACCCTCTCCCTCACCTGTCAGCTTTTTCCAGGCTCCTACGAAACAACGGAAAATCTGGGCATAGACTTCTTGAGGGAACCCTGTTTGATTCTGGGAGTGGGCACCTTTCCCCAATAGCATATCTGCATTCCACCCGCCACGTCTCCCCGCTGCGTTTCTCACGGCTTGTTCCTCAGCTAGCTCCTCAAACCATGCTTTCCAATCTATATATCGGCCCTGTGGTAAACAAGCACGGGCCAGCTGAAAAATATCTGCGGGTGTATGATTCAGGGCGGAAAGGTTTTCAACCATATTCAGGGTAAAAGGGGCATTGGGGCCATACTGATGGACGGCCTGCCTCAATTCCTTTAAAATTTTGTAATCATATGGCTCATACTGGTTATTACCTTGGGGATTGATAATAACCGGGTACATCTCTGAGACTGGTTCTGGCTTAAGCGGCTGGCAACCACCCATCATACCGAAAGGTCTAAAGGCTGAAAAGGGGTTCCATTTCCAGAAATGTCTCCCTCCATCACTTGGTGACGTAAGGTCTCGAGGGCTCGCGTACGCAGGCGGGGGGTACGGCTGTAACTGCCCCTCCCCCGACCAGCCTGTAAGGGGTTCCGGGTCTCGCAAAGGAGGGCCACTGTAATTACCTGATTCGGCCACCAGAGGGAGCCCGTGGTGAGGGTTTTTGGCGAGATCACCAAAACCATTCACCGGAAGCCGCCGCGCCCCTGCAGCAGGCGCTGGCGGGGCGGAAGGCTGCGTGGGTGAGACAGGGGGCCTCCCCCAATCGATCAGCGGAGGCGCGTCTGCACCCTCGGTCTCATCACCATCTGACTCTGAGTCAGAGGTGTCTGAACTAGCGCCAGACTCTGGCGGCTTACAAGTGGGCGGCTCACTTTCACAGGAGCCGTCCGCTAAAAGGGTCTTTAAGGGAGCTAACAAAGGTAAACTTCCGGACTGCCCCATGTTTGCAGTCGGCACTGTACTTTAATCACTCGGAGAGCTCTTCCGAGTCCCCGGGGCTACCTGAAAGCCCGCGGGCCTTAACTCTCACGTAATAAGAAGTACTCACCTTCTCGCGGTGATCAGGCGCGGGAAGTCCGCTGCGAACTCAAGAAGCACGTCCTCACCAGCTCAGGGAAAGGCAGCAGAAGGGTTCCCCGTACGGGCCACCACTTGTCCGCGACTTCTCGCTCAGCGTCAAGCCCCCGGCCGGCGGGTGAGACAATGAGGAGAGACAGAGAGACGCAGACAAATCCGCGCTGGTGAGAAACACAGATCCAAGACACGCAGCAGTTGTAAGCACAGACCTTTACTGGAGTTAAGCTTGCATTCTCTGTTACAGGTTCCGCGCGGGACAAGATACCCCGCGGGGGGACAACCTCTATGCGGCCGTCAGGTACGGCTCCCTGTGGGTCGTCTCCACCCACCCTGTCCGGGTAACCTCTTATATACTGTGCCCAAACCCAATAGGTTAGTGCCACGTATACAGAGGTGATTGGAAGATAGGGTTGGTGGGCGTGTGTGTCATACGCGGAAGCAGGATGTGGGCGCCATCTTGACTCACTCGATGGGCGGGGGGATCTCTAGAGCAGGCTGCAGCGCATCCACTAGGCCCAACCCGGGAGGCGGCTCTCCACACTGGTGGGTGTGAAATGATATCTCATTGTGGTTTTCATTTGCATTACCCTAATAGCCAGGGAAGTTGAGCATCTTTTCATAAGCATCCTTTTGTATTTCCTCTTCTGAGACGTGTCTGTTCAAGTCTTTTGCCCATTTCGTAATTGGATTGGCTGTCTTTTTGTTGTTGAGTTGAACAATCTCTTTGTAAATTCTGGATACTAGACCTTTATCTGATATGTCATTTCCAAATATTGTCTCCCATTGTGTAGCCTGTCTTTTTACTTTCTTGACAAAGTTCTTCGATGCACAAAGTGTTTAATTTTGAGGAGTTCCCATTTACTTATTTCTTCCTTCAATGCTTATGCTTTGGGTGTAAGGTCCAGGAAACTGCCTTCTAGTATAAGATTTATAAGATATTTCCATACATTTTCTTCTAACAGTTTTATTGTCTTAGATCTAATGTTTAGGTCTTTGATCCATTTTGAGTTAATTTTTGTATAGGGTGTGAGATATGGATTCTCTTTCATTCTTTTGCATATGGATATCCAGTTCTTTAGGCACCATTTATTGAAGAGAATTTTCTGTCCCAGGTGAGTTGACTTGACTGCCTTGTCAAAGATCAATTGTCCATAGATGAGAGGGTCTATAACTGAACAATTTAGTCGATTCCATTGGTCAGTATATCTATCTTTATGCCAGTACCCTGCGGTTTTGACCACTGTAGCTTTGTAATATGCCTTAAAGTCAGGTAACGTGAGGCCTCCGACTTCAATTAATTTTCTCAGGATACTTTTAGCTATTTGGGGCAACCTGCCCTTCCAGATAAATTTGGTTATTGGTTTTTCTATTTCTGAAAAGTAAGTTTTGGGGATTTTAATTGGTATTGCATTGAATCTGTAAATTAATTTAGGTAGAATTGACATCTTAACTATATTTAGTCTTCCAATCCATGAACATGGTATACCCTTCCATTTATTTAGGTCTTCTGTCATTTATTTTAGCAATTTCTTATAGTTTCCTTTGTATAGGTCTTTTGTCTCTTTAGTTAAATTTATTCCTAAATATTTTATTCTTTTGGTTGCAATTGTAAATGGAATTTTTTTCATGATTTCCCCCTCAGATTGTTCATACTGGTGTATAGAAACACTACAGATTTTTGAGTGTTGAACTTGTAACCTACCACTTTGCTGTGCTCATTTATTAACTCTAGTAGTTTTGCGGTGGATTTTTCAGGAGTTTTGATGTATAGTATCATATCATCTGCAAACAGTGGGAGTTTTACTTCTTCCTTTCCAATTTTGGTTCCTTGTATTTCTTTTTCTTGTCTAATTGCTCTGGCTAGAACCTCCAACACAATCCAAATAACAATGGTGATAGTGGACATCCTTGTCTTGTTCCTGATCTTAGGGGAGAAGTTTTAAGTTTTTCTCCATTGAGAATGATGTTAGCTCTGGGTTTTTCCTATATTCCCTTTTTCATGTTGAGGAGGTTCCCTTCTATTCCTATCCTTTGAGGTGTTTTCAACAGGGAAGGATGTTGAATTTTGTCAAATGCCTTTTCTGCATCAATCGAGATGATCATGTGGTTTTTCTGCTTTGATTTGTTGATATGGTGTATTATTACATTAATTGGTTTTCTTATGTTGAACCATCTTTGCATACCAAGGATGAATCTTACTTGGTTATGGTGTATAATTCTTTTAATACACTGCTGGATTCGATTTGCAAGAATTTTCTTGAGGATTTTTGCGTCTATATTCATAAGAGAAATAGTCTGTAGTTTTCTTTAATATTTTTGTCTGGCTTTGGTATGAGGGTGATGTTGGCTTTGTAGAATGAGTTAGGTTACTTTCCCTCCTCTTCAATTTTTTTTTTAAATATATCAATTGGGATATATTTTTCTAACATAAGCAGAAGAGTAAAAGTTAGACTGGGGTCCAGGGCAGTTGTTTTTGTTTCCTATTCAATACGCTTTCTGAATAAAAATTATTTTAAAACATATAAATTAAATCCCCTTGATGAAAAGTACATGCAGCATACTGTCACAAAAATTATGAAGTAATAAATATTATAAATCATACGTCCCTCCTCTTCAATTTTTTGAAGAGTGTGAGCAGGATTGGTACTAATTCTTTCTGGAATGTTTGGTAGAATTCACATATGAAGCCATCTGGTTGGACTTTTCTTTTTGGGGAGCTTCTTAATGACTGATTCAATTTCTTTACTTGTGATTGGTTTGCTGAGGTCATCTATTTCTTCTCAAGTCAGTGTTGGCTATTCATGCCTTTCTAGTAAGTTGTCCATTTCATCTACATTGTCGAGTTTATTAGCATAAAGTTCTTCGTAGTATCCTCTCATTACTTCCTTTATTTCTGTGGGGTCAGTGGTTATGTCTCCTCTTCCATTTCTGATTTTATTTATTTGCATCCTCTCTCTTCTTTTCATCACCCTCACTAAGGGTCCATCAATCTTATTGATTTCTCATAGAACCAGCTTCTGGTTTTGTAGATTTTCTCAATTGCTTTCATGTTCTCAATTTCATTCATTTCTGCTCTAATTGTCACTATTTCTTTCCTTTTGCTTGCTTTGGGGTTAGTTTGCTGTTCTTTCTCTAGTTCTTCTAAGTGGGCAGTTAATTCCTCGATTTTTGTTCTTTCTTCTTTTTTGATATAGGCATTTAGGGCAATAAATTTCCCTGTTAGCACTGCCTTTGCTGCATCCCATAAGTTTTGATATGTTGTGTTTTCATTTTCATTTGCCTTGAGATATTTACTGATTTCTCTTGTAATTTCTTCCTTATCCCACTGGTTGCTTAGGAGTGTGTTGTTGAACCTCCATATATTTGTGAATTTTCTGGCATTCTGCCTATTATTGATTTCCAACTTCATTCCTTTATGATCTAAGAAAGTGTTTTGTATGATTTCAATCTTTTAAACTTTATTGAGACTTGCTTTGTGACATAGCATAAGGTCTATCCTTGAGAATGATCCATGAGTACTTGAGAAAAAGGTATATCCTGCTGTTGGGTATAATGTTATATAAGTGTCTGTTAAGTCTAGGTCATTTATTGTATTATTCAAATTTCTTTATTGATCCTCTGTCTAGATGTTCTGTCCATTGATGAGAGTGTGGAATTGAAGTCTCCAACTATTATGGTAGCTGTGTCTATTTCTCTTTTCAGTGTTTGCATCATGTATTTTGGAGCATTCTGGCTTAGTGCATAAATATCTATGATTGTTATGCCTTCTGGTTGAACTGTTCCTTTTATTAATACATAGTGTCCTTCTTTGTCTCTTTTTTTTAAAACTTTTTTATTAATTAAAAAAATTAACAAAACATTAAGATATCATTCCATTCTACATATACAATCAGCAATTCTTAATATCATCACATATTGCATATTCATCATTTTTTAGAACATTTGCATCAATTTAGAAAATGAAATAAAAAGACAACAGAAAAAGAAATAAAATGACAATAGAGAAAAAAAGATTATACATACCATACCCCTTACCCCTTGCTTTCATTTACCATTAGCATTTCAAACTAAATTTATTTTAACATTTGTTCCCCCCTATTCTTCTTTGTCTCTTTTAACTGTTTTACATTTGAAGTCTAATTTGTTGGATATTAGTATTGCTACTCCTTCTCTTTTCTGATTGTTTTTGCATGAAATATCTTTTCCCAACCTTTCACTTTCAACCTGTGTTTATCCTTGTGTCTAAGATGCATTTCTTGTAGACAGCATATAGATGGGTCCTGTTTTTTAATCCATTCTGCCAGTCTATGTTTTTTGATTGGGGAGTTTAATCCATTAACATTTAGTGTTATTACTGTACAGGTAGTATTTTCTTCTACCATTTTGCCTTTTGGATTTTATATGTCATATCTAATTTTCCTTCTTTTTACCTTTACTCATAGTCTTCCTTTCTACATTCTTCTCCTCACCTCTCTCTTTTGTCTTTTCGTATCTGTCTCTAGTGCTTTCTTTAGTATTTCTTGCACAGCTAGTCTCTTGATCACAAATTCTCTCAGTGATGTTTTGTCTGAAAATATTTTAATTTCCCCCTCATTTTTGAAGGACAATTTTGCTGGATATGGAATTCTTGATTGGCAGTTTTTCTCTTTCAGTAATTTAAATATATCATCCCACTGTCTTTTTGCCTCCATGGTTTCTGCTGAGAAATCTATGCATAGTCTTATTGGGTTTCCCTTGTATGTAATGGATTGCTTTTCTCTTGCTGCTTTCAAGATACTCTCTTTTTCTTTGACCTCTGACATTCTGATTAGTAAGCATCTTGGAGTATATCTATTTGGATATATTCTCTTTGGGGTATGCTGCACTTCTTGGATCTGTAATTTTAAGTCTTTCATAAGAGTTGGGAAATTTTCAGTGATAATTTCTTCCATTAGTTTTTCTCCTTCTTTTCCCTTCTCTTCTTCTGGGACACCCGCAACACACATATTCATGTGCTTCATATTGTCATTCAATTCCCTGAGTCCCTGCTCATATTTTTCCATTTTTTCCCCTATAGTTTCTGTTTCTTGTCGGATTTCAGATGTTATGTCCTCCAGTTCATTAATCCTATCTTCTACCTCTCGAAATCTAACATTGTAGGTTTCCATTGTTTTTTCATCTCTTCTACTGTGCCTTTCATTCCCATAAGTTCTGTGATTTGTTTTTTCAGACTTTTGATTTCCTCTTTTTTGTTCATTCCTTGCCTTTTTTGTATCCTCCCTCAATTCACTGATTTGATTTTTGATGAGGTTTTCCACGTCTGTTTGAACATTCTGATTAATTGTTTCAACTCCTGTATCTCATTCGAATTGTTGGTTTGATCCTTTGATTGGGCCATATCTTCAGTTGTCCTAGTATGATTCTGTTATTTTTTGCTGGCCCCTAGGCATTTACTTACCTTAATTAGCTTATTCTGGAGATTGTTTTCACTTTTTTTTACTTACGATTTTCTTGCTGGATGACTTTGTTGTCTATCTGCTCTTTGACATTCAGTTCAGTTTATTCTGGACCTGTAGCTTAGGTTTTGTTTAACAGATCAGAATTCTTCAGTTCTTGTTTCTTGCCCTGCTTGTATGGTGCCTTTTTCCCATCTTAGGAGGGTCTACGTAAGTATTATAGACCCCAGTAAGATTTTCCCAGACCAAACTGGTCTCCTATCAGGAGGAAAGAGTCACCTGCATCAGTCTTCCCTAAGGGTAAGACCCAGCAGATTGAAAGGCTTTCATTTTTCCTATCCTGCCCAGTATGTGGTGCTTGTCTGCCTGCAGGTCCCACCAGCATAAGGTGATGTGGTACCTTTAACTTCAGCAGACTCTCCCTGCTAGGGGCATGGTGGAGACAGAGGAGAGGTTGTAGGCTGGTTTTAATCACTTCACTTTTCCAGACCTTGAGGTCTGAACTCCTTGAGGGAGGAATTATACCTGGGGTGGGCCCCACCCCTCTCCTGGGGAAGGCACAGGCTCCAGACAAACACTCAAACAAGCTTAATTTTGCCTATGCCTGGGGCAGTGGAGCCCGAGAAACCTCGCAGCTGTATCCAAAGAGCAGTCAAGCTGTAGAAACACAGCCACCAAAACGAAAGAGAAAAATCCTTTTCAGAGCAGGACCCCCATTCCTTGGGTTTGCCAATCAAGAGCTTCAGTTGGTATGTTGTTCTTTGTATTCCCAGGTCCTAGGTGTCCCCTCCTTTCCTTCAGGGCCCAGACCTTCTCAAATCCAAATTTCTTTTTTTTTTCTTTTTCCATCAGCCCTGCTCTGTCTGCACTGGGGCAAAAACCAGTGACCGTCACTTTTACTCCAGGTTCAGCTGAGCTGGGGGCCTATTTTTAGTAGTCAGAATTTGTTAATTAATTCCACAATTGGCATTTGGTTGGGCTCAGCCCCTGCTGCTGGAAAAGTCTCTTTCCTTTCCCCTCTGGGAAGCAGCCTGTGGGGGAGGGGTGCCGGCCACTGCAGCTTGGGGGACTCATGGTTCTGGGGGGGCTCGCAGCTGGTCCAGTTGGTCCAGACTGGGGTACACTGTGTGTCAGGTCACTGACGTGGCCCCAGCAGTTGTTCTGTATTGTTCTTGGCTATTTATTAGCTGCTCTGGAGGACGAACTAAATCCCACACCTTGCTAAGCCGCCATCTTGCACCTTCCCCGTCCTTATTCTTCTGTATCGCAGTGGAGATGTATTGAGTTTGTTCAACCAACCTGAAAGGTTTAGGAGGTGAAAGGGTGAGAAAGAAGAAAGGTAGACCAGGAAATTTAAAGTGGGGGGGGAGGGTTATTTCTGCACTCCTGGGCAGAGCTCACCGAACCTAAGATGGAGGGAGGTGAGTGTGTGCTTGGGCTTTGGCGCGGGCAGCTTTTAAGGATGGAGGTCAGGTGACGTTCGAAGGGGCGGTTCATTAGTTTCCGAAGTCATGTTGGGAGGGGCGACACAACCTCCGCAGCTCCAGTTGCAGTGCCTTTCCCCGTTCCCCGGAACTAACACAACCCTCTATACAAAATAGACATGGATTGTTGCTGATCGTTTTCTATTACAGATAATGCCACAATGAGATGTCTTGGCATTTTATTTTTTAGCAATGGAGGTGTAGCTTCAGCGTAGAGTATAAGAAGTGGGGTTGCTAGATCAAATGCATTTATAACGTTTTAGGAAAGCTCTTTTTTTTTTTTTCTTAGGCTGTATGGCTGGGTCACATTTCATTATTTTTCCATATGAGTATCTTGTTATTGCAGCACCTTTTGTTGAATTTTTGTTTGCTTATTTTTTGGGAAGTGCATGGAGCAGGAATGGAACCTGTGTCTCCTGCATGGCAGGCAAGAATTCTACCACTGACCTACCCGTGCACCCCATAGCAAAGCTCTTTTTTTTTTTTTTTTTTTTTACATTTTTTTATTAATTAAAAAAAATTAACTAACACAACATTTAAAAATCATTCCATTCTACATATGCAATCAGTTATTCTTAATATCATCACATAGATGTATGATCATCATTTCTTAGTACATATGCATCGATTTAGAAAAAGAAATAGCAAGACAACAGAAAAAGAAATAAAATGATAATATAGAGAAAAGATAAAAATAAAAATAAAAAATACAAAAATATATAAGAAAAAAATAAAAAAATAAAAGATAAAAAAACAAAAAAAACTATAGCTCAGATGCAGCTTTATTCAGTGTTTTAACATAATTACATTACAATTAGGTAGTGTTGTGCTGTCCATTTTTTTTTTTTTTTTTTAGAAATCATACCATTCTACATATGCAATCAGTAATTCTTAACATCATCACATAGATGCATGATCATCGTTTCTTAGTACATTTGCATCGGTTTAGAAGAACAGCAATACAACCGAAAAAGATATAGAATGTTAATATAGAGAAAAAAATAAAAGTAATAATAGTAAGAACAAAACAAAACAAAACAAAACAAAACAAAACAAAAACCTATAGCTCGGATGCAGCTTCATTCATGATTACTTTACAATTAGATATTATTGTGCTGTCCATTTTTGAGTTTTTGTATCTAGTCCTATTGCACAGTCTGTATCCCATTAGCTCCAATTACCCATTATCTTACCCTGTTTCTAACTCCTGCTGAACTCTGTTACCAATGACATATTCCAAGTTTATTCTCGAGTGTCGATTCACATCATTGGGACCATACAGTATTTGTCTTTTAGTTTTTGGCTAGACTCACTCAGCATAATGTTCTCTAGGTCCATCCATGTTATTACATGCTTCATAAGTTTATCCTGCCTTAAAGCTGCATAATATTCCATCGTATGTATATACCACAGTTTGTTTAGCCACTCGTCTGTTGATGGACATTTTGGCTGTTTCCATCTCTTTGCAATTGTAAATAACGCTGCTATAAACATTGGTGTGCAAATGTCCGTTTGAGTTTTTGCCCTTAATTCCTTTGAGTAGATTCCCAGCAATGGTATTGCTGGGTCGTATGGCAATTCTATATTCAGCTTTTTGAGGAACCGCCAAACTGCCTTCCACAGTGGTTGCACCATTTGACATTCCCACCAACAGTGGATAAGTGTGCCTCTTTCACTGCATCCTCTCCAGCACTTGTCATTTTCTATTTTGTTGATAATGGCCATTCTGGTGGGTGTGAGATGATATCTCATTGTGGTTTTGATTTGCATTTCTCTAATGGCCGCAAAGCTCTTTTTTAAATGATCCTGTGACAGTGACTTCCCATAGGCAGGATTATGACCTCAGACTCTCATCCTGTCTGTCCCCGACCTTGGCTTCAAGAAGAATTCTAGTGTCTCTCTTTCTTCACTGAGTGAAGTGTGGCGTGACAGCCTAGAGGTCAGGACCCCTTCCCTTAGAGAAGCACAGAACAGCTTGCGTGACATTTATCCCCTAATCCCTGTCGGTGACCAACTCTCCCAAGACTGCTGAACTGAATCTCACAAGACTCTGCTGAAACCCCATTGTAACCAAATCTCAAAAAGCTCAGTTAAACTTTATAAGCCACTCTCTTGGCGCGTGTCTCCTTTTTGGTTTTGTGCAGACTGCTGACTTTCTTTTCTCAGCCAGCCGCCATTGGGTAGAATTTTCTCCTGTTCATAAGTCCCTATTTAAAACTCATGGGTACTATTCTGCCTGGCGTGTTTTTGGTCTTGGGGTTGTGCTGGGCTGGAACAGTGCGTACTCCACCGTCTCTACCAGGTCATTTCCCTCCACGGGATGGCCCCTCTGGGCTGCTCCACCTCTCCACATCCTCCTGAAATTCAGGGCCGACCACAAGCCCCACCTCCCCCGTGGACCCTGCCATACGTGGTTTAGCTTACAGAGATCGCATTCTCAGAATGTCTGGAGCATATCTGAAATACCTGGGCAAACCATACCTAATATTACCAGATGGTATCCTGTTTTGTTATTTAATTCTTCATTCAACATTTCCTGAGTAGAGAAACTTGGAGACCAAGACCCAGCCCTGCTCTTTGGACACTGACTATTCAAAAGATGGGGACAGGAAACAGGCGATTACAGAGTGTGGGTGCTGCTTGGTGCTAGGGGTGCTAGAAGAGGGGTGCCTTCTCGAGGCTGGGGGTGATCCAGGTGAAATGTTTTAGAGGGATGGGTAATATTGGAGCTGAAAATTGAAGGAGACATGGGAGGGGGCAGAGCCAATTGCCGATCAAGGTCAGATTTTCATGAACACTTCTCTACCCATGGACTCAAATATATTGTTTGAGTGAATGAATTACTGAATGGAGAATAGATTGGAGAGGGGAAGAACTAGAGGCCTAGGAACTCTTTGGGAGCTATTGCAGTTATGCAAGGGATAATCACAGCCTAAACTTGACTAGATGGGTCTGAAGGTTATTGAGAACTTACAATCAATAGAATTTGGTTATTGATTAGATGCAGGAGGAGGAGCAGGGAGCTAAGTTAAAATTGGATAAGACATCTAACTTTTGTGGCTTGGAGACAACTGGATTGCTCTTGGTGTCTTTGCTGAGTCAGGTAATTAAAAAAAAATAAATTGGATTTTATGAGTGGGTGAGGAAATGGATTTCCTTTTGCACATATTTTGTTTGACTTGCCTAAGTTTCATTCAAGTAAAGACATTTAATAGTTGGTAGTTTCCATGAAAAATCAGGGGACTTATCTAGACTAAGGTAAAGATTTGTGGGTGTGCTGGTTGGAAAGGATTATGTACCTCAGAAAAGCCATGTTTTAATCCTGATCCATCTCATGGAGGCAGCTGTTTCTTTTAATCCTTATTCAGTACTGCAGGTTAGAAGCTTGATTAGATTATCCCCACAGAGATGTGACATACCGAATTGTGAGTCTAACCTTTGATTAGAGGGAGATGTGACTCTATCCATTCCAGATGGGTCTTAATTAGTTTAGGGAATCCCTTAAAAGAGGAAAGAGTTTGGAGAGAGCACAGTGCCTTGAGAACCATGAGAGCCCACGCAGCCAGAGACCTTTGAAGATGAAGAAAGAAAACGTCCCTGGGGGGAGCTACATGAAACAAGAAGCCTGGAGAGAAAGCTAGCAGACATCGCCATGTTCCCCATGGGCCTTTCCAGTTGAGAGAGAAACCCTGAACTTCATCGGCCTTTCTTAAGAGAATGTAACTTCTTTTGGTGCCTTAATTTGGACATTTTTATAGACTTGCTTTAACTGGGACATTTCCCTGGCCTTAGAGTTGTAAACTTGCAACTTATTAAGTTCCCCTTTTAAAAAACCATTCTGTTTCTGGTATATCGCATTCCGGCAGCTTGCAAACAAGGACAGTGGGTCATTGGATATGGATGACAAATGAAGCAACACCTAGAAAAAAAGTGTGGCTTGAGAGAAGTGGACTGAGTCCGAAACCTGGAGGAAGAGTCACATTTAAGAGATAATTAGGAGACTGAGAAGGAGTAGCCAGAGAGGAGGGAGGAAAGCCGGGGCCTGGTGCCAAAGAAACAGAAAAGAGTGCTAAAGAAAGGAGGTAGTAAGTCAAAATGATCCTGAGAGAGCAAGTCTGAGGAGGGTGTAAAAGGGTCCACTGAGGGCGTTGTTGTGAAAGAACAGTTTCAATAGACTGATGGGGCTGAAGCTAGGTTCCGGGAGCTTAAATGCCAAGTAGGACAAGAGGCAGGGGAGGTAGCAGTGAGAGCTGAGAAAGGGGGATGCTTAAGCGGAGAAAGGGAGAGCCCTTTGAAGTGGGTCTCCCCTTCTCCATTGTCCTCTGTAACCAGCCAGGGAGGAGGAAGGCTGCGATGGGACATGGGATGGAGAAGGACTGTGGCAATTGCCATATAAACACACCATCAAGGGAAGCTGCCAAGGCTGGGCCCTGAGGATCTGGAATGGATCCCATCTTCCTTCTGTAGCAGGAAGTGGAGTTGAGATCTGAGCTGCCAGTGGAATTTCCGAGCTGTGGGGAGGTGCCTGGTGAAGGCTTTTTATTTATTTATTTTTTCATTCATGAGGAAGAGTTGGAATTAAGTGCCCTCCCCCAAACATTCCCTCCCACAGAGGAAGCGCTTAATTTAGCCCTATTTTCACAGTTGAAAAATATCCTGGGCTTGTTTGTCACCCTCTAATGTGGCAGGATGTCAAAACGGGATGCTTTATGTCTTGATTTCAGCTGAAGCACTGAGAGAATAGGTGGCACCATCCCAACCTCAGCGCTAGGGGAAGTCCTGTCAGACCACCTATACAGGATATGGAAAGAGGTGTGGGAAACGAGCTTTGGGATCTGTAGATGGCCCCTTTCTCCGGCCCATAAAGGAAGTTGGCTAGGCAGAGAGTTGGAAATTAGAGAAAATTTCTTTGGAGGCACTTGCATTATGGGTCTGTCCCTTTGGGGATAAGATAGGGAGGTGGTTCCCTCTATCTCAGGTCAGATGAGAGGGACTTCATTGGCACCCTTCAGAAAGTTTGACATGTGCCCCTGGAGCTTACAGAACCCAACGGACTGTGATTCATTTCTTAATTCACCCAAGAAATTTGATTGTGAAAGACTGTGTCTAGAACTGTCGAGATCTAAAGGAAACGTGTCTGTGTTTGGAAAGTAACTGCACCCCCGAGGTGGTGGGTCAAAGGAGCTAGTCAATTTGCTTTTACCGGATGTAGCCACACAAAAAAAGTTGGGTTGTCTTAGATCCTTCCCTATAGGGCTCCCTGGCACGAGAGCTGGGCCTGGAGGTGAACCATCCCGGCTACCTGGGGGCCAAGATGCTTTTCACCCGTGTCAAGGGAATTTCAGGAGATAAATCTCTCCTGCTGGGGAAATGGCACCAAAGAATATACAAAAGTTCCACGAAACAGTCAGCTTTAAACATCAGCCAAACCAGTGAATTCTAATACCAGTTCACAACAATACTAGTCAAGTAAGATTTACTGGTCTCAACCTCTTCTCTTTCCCCCTAGAGGGAAAAAACTGCAGAATAAGCAAGCTAAGGGGTTGGGAACAGAAGCTAACTGAACCTTCCTTTCCCATTTTATGTTTCTCACCTGGAGCAGGCCGAAGCTAGGGAGGGAAGAAGTTTTAATATTAGAAGAGGTTCAGAGCTTTGACCTTTACACAGGGCCAGGTGTTCAGTTATTAAAATGTGGCTATTTTGTGATCGAAGTGACTAAAGAGCTTTTTATTATCTGAGCAAGACCAGAATAGTCATGGAGCCTGTGACAGAGCCTGCTAGTTGTCTCTACAATAAAAGCCATAAAAGCTTTAGCTGGCCATATTACCATTTAATTAAACACTGAATTTACCAGCCTCCGTCGCAGTGAGGTGAGGCAATGAGAATATTCTTCTAGCCAATAGGAAGTAAGCAGAGGTGATGAATGCAATTTCTGAGTCATGTCCTCAATAAAGAAAGGAGCATGCCCTCTCCTTCCCCTTTGTCCCTTCCTGCTGGCTGGAATGGGAATATGATGGTAGGAACTACAGCAGCCACTTAAGACCAAGAGTTGGAAGCATATACACGAGGGTGGCAGATCAACAAGATAGAAGGAATCCGGTTTCCTGACACTACAATTGGTGTATGTTGGCTACTTATTGCTGCTAATAGCAAAATCCTAGAAGAGGGATGAGTTCAGAGTATCTGTCAGAGATAGCTTTGAAAAGACATTCTAAGCAAGAGATAAAAATAGGAGTCCAGGGCATCCTCAGGCACTTACATGAAGGGATCTTGGGTGTACAGTGGGCACCAGTCCAGCAGCAAAGTTCAGAACACAGTTGATGCCTTCATATTCAAGCCTGTTATTTCAATATGCCCTCAAAAAAAAATGTCTACTATGTACTTTGGGTAAGTTTACTTGAATGTCAAATTGAGTGTGGACTGGACAAATAACCCAGAAGCCTTCTAGTGTTTTGAAGGGACTAGATTGCTAAAGAAACTCCAAGACTCATCTGTAGGTGATCAGGGATGATTGCTAACTCCTAAAGCAACTCTTGGTCCCCCAGATTTGCTGTGAAAGCTACACAGAACTCAGGAAGGCCACACACTTCAAACCCCCTTTAAATCAAGAAGAATTAGTCTTGATGTGGGTAATGCCAAGACCAAACTGGAAATGAACAGAAACAAATGGACCAACCAAGGAACTCTCTCCATTGTCGGGACACGGAGTTTCATGATTCCTGCTTACCCAGAGGGATTTGATAATAGCTGTGGACCACCGAAAGCTGTGTGGGTTTTCATTATTCTATTTTTCAAGCGGAAGTTTTTGTTGCCATTATCCTGTTCCAACGTCAGCACTGTACATATCTCACATGGTGGGGGTCAGATAACGTGTTTTTATTTAAAAGCCAATGAACATGAAGGAGTTTATCCATACCTGATGGAGAGAGCTGCAGCTCTTCCGGAGATCCTGAATTTGCAGTGGAATTCTTTATTGAATAGGATTTTGGGGTCATCTTCCTTGGGGAGGGGCCAATGACTTTTTTATGTATGGAAAGAAGGGTTTGCATTAAGTATGTATACATTTTCCATAAAGTATGATTTTTTTCCCCATAAAATATGATTTTTTTTTTTTATATTTTGAAAACACTCAAGAATGAAAACTTTAATCTTTCAAATTAGGGCCAGAGGTAATTCAAAGGACAATGTTAATACACCTAGAATTCTAGATGGACCATACTAGGTTTCAAAAATGTAGAAAAAATAATTCTGAGTTTATCAACCTATTCTGGAAGATACATGTTTCAGACAATTTCTAGATGAGATAACGGTTCCAAAGTCCTTCCGTTAATATTATAAAACACAATAGAAAATTAAATAAATGGCTTAGATTTTAGGATAGAGGTTACTAAAATCAGTTTGGTCAGTCAAGATTTGTATCTTTCCTACAAAGCTGAATATAATGATACACTGACTCACGGTGCTGCTTCTTCAAAACAATAAAATCTGCCATTTTTAAGGATTACCAAAGTCACATTTAAAACAGAGAACAAAACATTTTCTAGGCAGTAGTCAAAGAAAGGGAGGGGATGCTCTGCATGATAAATTCAGTTTGGCGGCATGAGATTAGCTTTCCACATTTGTGAAACACAACACCTATGTCATCTCTACTGAACATAATGGAAAATTATAACAGAACAAAAATATAATTGTAGAGCAGTGCCTTAAAACAACTTTCAGGGAATCCTATTCTTTAATTATTTTCCCCATTCCTGTCAGTATATCTCTGATTCATTTATGCCATGGTGTGTGTTTATATTTTTAAAGTAATTAGTCTACTGTTTTACACATTGAATCCCAAGGCATCAATACATTTGCATCCTTTGAATTTAGTCTTTGGATTACTGTTCTAATTCTCGTGACTGTTTTCAGGAACTCAAGGAACCTTCTACTGACAATGAACGTGCTGTAGCAACAACAGCATCTCTAAATCCCTAAGATTCAGATATTACTGTCCCCCAACACCCAAACACCACTCTAATCAAATAACAGTGACCGTGATTTGAAACAGTGAGGTGGATTCCTTCTGGCTTGGTGATTTATATAATGTCGCCACCCTCTGCTTTGGGTCCCAGTGAAAGATTACCTGAATTTGGCAGCATGCTCCCAACTTCCCCCTAAAGCAGGAACCAGTGAGGCCTGATTTCTATCAAACTTTGTTGTTATCTGATTGGTTAAAATGACAGCTAATCTGTGGTTATTTGCAAGGCTGATCATTTGCTGGGCTAGGCCATTTAACAACTGAGTGCGAAGTGATAGGTCATCTGGGTCATGATGGAAAGGAAAAGCAACACTGTCCGCTATCACTAATCGAACCTTTGAGTGTTCCGAAAGGAAGTCTGGAAGGAGATAAACTTGTGCCAAAAGTTCTGTGTAATCATGGCAACGAAAATAATAAATATAGGAAAGGATATTTTCAAGAGTGAAGTGTTCCAAAGCTTTTTGGTGCTCATCTCCCATGTATGTTCCTGCTGTAAGATGAAGGTGCTGAAGGCAGGAGAAGCGAGGTCCACCATTCTTTCAACCATAAAGCTTCCCTCCGTATCAATAAAAACAGCTTCACCTGCCACTCCTCCAAAACATTCCGGTATCTGCACATCTACTGCCAATTGCATACATAACCTGGGTTTTCCAACACCAGGGGCACCACAGATTTCTGTTGTTTTGGTTAAGGGTATTCCACCCCCAAGAATTTTTTCTAATGCTGAACAGAAGGTAATTACGAAGCCTGGGTATGCTCCTGCTCAAGAAGTTCCAGGGTGTACACTTCTTGCCTGACTCAGATGTACCAGCATTGTTTCGGTGTATGCAAGAGACATTCCTTTCTAATAATTTGTAGAGTTTCTAAGTCTTCCTCTTTAGATATCCCAACCTCTTTGCTGAGCTCGGACGGTTTCACCTCCAGGAGTTCCTCGGCAGCCTGGAAACCCGCAGTGACTACCGGTTTCCACGCACCGCTGTGGACAGCGGGCAAACTCCCTAAATTGCGGGGCATTTCAAAGCGGAACACTAGGGCTCAGCCCCAAGGCCGCCAAACTGCGCGACATCCTAAGGTATTATTATTACTATTATTATTATTTTTGCTTTTTAAAAGGGGAATTTAATAAGTTGCTAGTTTACAGTTCTAAGGCTGAGAAAATGTCCCAATTAAAACAAAGTCTATAGAAATGTCCAATCACAGGCATCCAGGGAAAGATACCTTGGTTCAAGAAGACCAATGGAGTTCAGGGTTTCTCTCTCCAGTCTCTCTCATGGCAAACGTGGCATCATCTGCTAGCTTTCTCTCCCGGCTTCCAGTTTCATGAAGCTCCCCGGGAGGCCTTTTCCTTCTTCATCTCCAAAGGTGGCTGACTCTTTCTCGTGGCTATGTCGTTTTGCTCTCTCTGAATCTCCCTCATTCTCCAAAATGTTTCCTCTTTTATAGGACTCAGGAAGCTAAGGTATGATTTTTAAAAAGAATTTTGGTGGATACTTTTTGCCAGGTTTAGGGAGCTCCATTCTATTCCTGGATTCTTAGGAATTTTTATTATTAATGAGTGTGAAATTTTAAAAGAGATCTTTCTTCTTTGGGACAATGTTGTGTATTTTCCTTTTAATTTAATGATAAGTTGGCTGTTAAATACATTTTAATGTTCAACCATTTCCAAATGGTGAAGATAAATATAGCTATAGAACAATGTATTATTATTTAAAAACACACTGCTAGAGACAGTTTGTAGAATTTTGTTTTGGATTTTTACATCTTTGTTTATATGTGAGATTGGTCTGTGATTTTCATTTCTCATTTGTTCGTGTTTGGTTTGGGTATCAAAATACTTCTAACCACATAAAATGGATTGGGGCATGCTCTCATTATTTTCTGCAACAGTTTATATGAAATTGCAATGATCTGTTCCTTGCATGCTTTGAAGAAACTGCCTTTAAAACCATTGGTGCCTGTTTTTAATGGGTAGATTTTAAATTCTTGATTAAATTTCTTAAGTGATTATAAAATCATTTAGCTTTTATATTCATAGTAGCTGTATATTAAGGAAACACTTATGATACTCATCCTTTGCTATCAGTTGTGAATTGGTCTATGGTCTATTATGTGATCAGTTTCTATAAATATTATGTGTGCACTTGAGAAGAATGAGGCTTTTTTTTTCCTTGTTGGGTGCAGGATCCTACAAATGCCTTTTATATCAAGCTTAGTAATACTATGGTTCAAATAGTATATATTATTTACAAATTTCAAATCTACTTTATTTTTTGACTTTTGAAAGAAGTTTGTTAAAAACATTTACACCAAGATCATCGGATTTGTTGATTTTTTTCTTCTAATGCTATCAAATTTTGTTTTTACCATATTTTATCAATTCTAAGATATACTTTTTTCACATTTTAAAATGTCCAATATTGGCATATGTTTTACTTTTTTTTTTGGTATGCTGTACGGTGGGGGTCACATTTCATTCTTTTTCCATGTGAGTATACTGTTATTGCAGCACCATTTGTTGAATTTTTGTTTGTTTGCTTCTTGTTTGTTTTTGGAAAATGCATGGGCTGGGAATCGAACCTGGGTCTCCTGCATGACCGGTTAGATTTCTACCACTGAAGTACCCTTGCACCACCTCCCCCCAATATTGGCATATATTTCACAAGGGAAGGTATTCTTACTCTTGCTTTTAGCGAGGTTAGGGTGATGATGTTGTTTGCCATTGCCCGAGTGTGAGTCAACTTGATGTTGGTTGGTCTCATTGTCATCACTTTGAGTGACGTGCATGTTGGCACAGTAGGTGTTAAATCTAATCACCATTTTACATTTCATAGCCATGTTACACTGTGATTCACAGGAAAAGTTGGTGTGTACACTCTTCATAAGGAAATAGAGTAGCTGGGCAAAAGCACCTATTTGATGTTGAAGGGATTATAGCAATTCCATGTTTTCTGGCAAAGCAACAACTGGGAGTTTTATGGGTCCTAAGAAATAAAGACACTCATCAGTAGATGATGATGCATTATGTGCAAAGAGCTTGCCTGTCACTCATCAAGGACAGCAACTAAAGCCAGGAGGAATTCCCAAATCCCTCAAACTGGATGGACGATATTTCAGAACAGTGAGAGTCTGGTGTGATTCACGTGTCATGAAGGAACTGTTGCCGAGACTTTGAAAGTCAGTTTTCCAGAAACTTTTTGCTGACATTAAACAGAAGCTGTTTAATTTTTAGTGATGTAAATCAACTGAAGAAAAATTTTTAAAAATGAGTTTAGGCAAATAGGGAATGGTAACAAAACCACAAGTTCTTTAAATACAAAAAATTAAGTTTGTACTGTTAATTCTAAAAACATTAAGAAATTTAAAATTTCAAGCCAGCCCAGGTTACCAAAAGAAGCAAATCACTGTGAAGCTGTGTGCAGTTGCTGGTAATCAAAAGATGCCATGATTATGAATAATGTGTTTTTAAGATTTACTTTCCAAAACAGATACTTATGAGAGGGAAGGAGGGAGTTGTGTGTACTTGTAAGGATAGCAGTGACTGTACCAGGAAAACTAGGTCTATCTTTAAATTACAAAGTGGTATTTTCCTCAAAGATGTTATTGTGTGTGTATAGCATAATGGATGGATGCTGGCTAAGCTGATAGAAAATTATCTAAAAATCATCTAAAATAGATGTCCAGGAACCATGGGTAACCAACCCATCCAGGACATTAGTTCTTTTTTTTTTTTTTTTAACTTTTTTTTATTAATTAAAAAAAAATTAACAAACAAAACATTTAGATATCATTCCATTCTACATATACAATCAGTAATTCTTAATATCATCACATAGTTGCATATTCATCATTTCTTAGTACATTTGCATCGATTTAGAAAAAGAAATAAAAAGACAACAGAAAAAAAAAATGATAATAGAGAAAAAAACTATACATACCATACCCCTTACCCCTCGCTTTCATTTACCACTATTTCAAACTGAATTTATTTTGACATTTGTTCCCCCTATTATTTATTTTTATTCCATATGTTCTACTCTTCTGTTGATATAGTAGCTAAAAGGAGCATCAGAAACAAGGTTTTCACATTCACAGAGTCTCACTGTGAAAGTTATACCACTGTTCAATCATCATCAAGCAACATGGCTACTGGAACACAGCACTACATTTTCAGGCAATTCCCTCCAGCCTCTCCACTACATCTTGAACAACAAGGTGATATCTACTTAATGCGTAAGAATAGCCTCCAGGATAACCTCTCGACTCTAGAATCTCTCAGCCATTGACACTTTGTCTCATTTCACTCTTCCCCCTTTTGGTCGAGAAGGTTCTCTCAATCCCTTGATGTTAATTCTCAGCTCATTCTAGGGTAGGACATTAGTTCTTGACACATTTCATGGGCATTTATCTGAACAGTGAAATAATAATCTCAAGAGATAAAAAGAAGGAAAACACAGATGAGAGGGCAAGAGACTGAGAGGATACAGTAAGAAGTTGAAATATATATTTAATCACAGTTCCAGAAGTTGATGAGAGAAAAATGAGGTAGAGTCAGTATTTGAAGATATGATAGCTGAAAAATTTCCAGAACTGTTGAAAGATACTAATTTGCACATTCAAAAAACTCAATTACTTCTAAACAATTAAAAGTAATCTACATCTATATACATCATAGTGAAACTATAGAGGACCAAAGACAAGGAGAAAAATCTTAAAAGCAGTCAGAGAAAAAAAGACAGATTATTTTCAGTTAAATGGCAATGGAAGTAAGAAGAAAGTAAAATAATCTTTTCAATGTGTTGGGGAAAAAAAAAAACAATATAAATTTTTATACCTAGCTAAAACATCTTTTTAAAAAGAGGTGAAATAAAGACATCTCAATAAATAAAACATCCAAAATATGAGACCTTTACTAAAGGAAAGTCTAAAGATCATTCAGTAAGTACTTTAGACAGAAGGAAAATGAGTGCAGTTGAAAGGGCTGATGCAAAGGAGCAGATGAAGGATGCAAAGGTGAGAAGAAGAGCAAAATAATCAGGTAAATCTATTTTTCCATCATATTCACCTCTCAGCACCAGACACACCTTTTTTTTTTTTTTTTTTTTTTTTATGGTTCTACCACTTGCCCACATCTCAGGAAGTTCTGAAGTGGAAAGTAAAACCACTGCTACCAAATGCTTTAGGGGGTTGAGAAAAAAAAGTGATTTCAAAGCCAGAACATTTGTGAGTACCTTTATTTGGATAATGTGATGGAAAATTTCCTGGGGAGTATTCTTGGGCAATTTGGGGGATAGTGGAATTGGGGAAGGAAAAAGTAGGGCAGGGAAATCAAGAGTTTTATTTGGACATGTTTAGTTTGAGATGCCCAGAAGGTAGTTAGATAAAAACTCAAACTCAGGGAAGTGATCAGGTTGCTGGATACAAATTTAACGGATACCATTTTGAAGTCATTGGAGCAGAGAGAGGGCAGGGAAGGGGAGGGTGTCAGGGCAAAGGCTGGAGCCCTTCAACATTCAGAGGATTAGTGGTGAGGTAGGAGGAAGGCCAGGAGAATGTGGGTCACAGAAACTAAGAGGACGAGCCTTGCCCAAAGGAGGCAGCGGCCAGAGGTATTGAACATGTCTAGGGACTAAGTGAGGTGAGGGCAGAGAGGTGTCCATTGGATTTGACAATGTGGGAGTGGTTGGAATTTTAACACAGTGCTAAGGCAGGAAGTCAGACTGAAATGGGTTGGGAAGGAGGAACTGGTGATAGAAACTGTCACAATACTTTGAAGAAATTTTCCTGCATTTAACTGAGGAATGGGGTGGTAGCTGGAGGCAGATAAGGGGGTCAAGGATGGCCTTTTTTTGAAGTTGAGAGAGGCTGGAGAATGTTTATATGTTGATGGGAATGGTCTACCAGAGTGGGAGTGACTAAAGAAACAAGAGAGAAGGAAGAACTGAAGGAGAAGGGACAGAGGGCCACCTCTGTCACAATAGTAGGGACAGCAGAGAGAACAAGCCCAGAGGCAGGTGGATTTGTAGGGTTGGTGGTGGGAGGGTGGTGACTTCTCTTCCTCCAGTGAAGTGTGGATCAGGCTTATCAGCTGGGCTGGGGGACACCGGGGTCATGAGATTGAGCAGAGGAGCAGGTATGGACTAGTCACATTGGAGAGTGGGAAAGGCCAGACCCAAGGGAAGTGCAGGGACCAGGCTGCATGACTTTCCCTAGCAGTGCTCCCCGCAGGAGTTTTCTGGGGCCTGTGCGGGTGGCTGAGTCTGACAGATCAGTGACTCTCAAAGTGTAGCCTCTCAACATGTAGGCCAGAAGTATCAGCATCACCTGGGAATGTGTTAGAAATGCAAATTCTTGGGCACCACCCCAAACATTGAATCACAAACTCTGGGGGCGGTTCCCAGCCGTCTGTGTTTTTCCACAAGCTCACCAGGTGATTCTGAAAGCTTGAGAACCACTGAACTAGAGTGAAAGAACCAAGGCCTTGGGAGTGACCTGTAATTTCTGGGTGAGAATGGCAACGATCCTCTGAGGTAGAAGTCCCTAGTGCCATGAGCACTGGCGTGCTTAATCAGTGACAGAACTATCAGCAAACCCTGGGAATTGCCAAGAATGGAATGCAATTTAAAGAAACTGAATCCTTCTAATGGAAAACTATTTTCCACGACCAATAATATCCTTTAAATGTACTTCTTTGTCTGCATCTGCATTTGAACACTGAGTTTCGTGTATCTTGATCTTCATCCCTATTATAAAAGGACTCTGGACTCTCTGTCTTCTCTCCCCAGGTCACCTCTTCCAGGATTGTCACAAGGACCCATCTCTCCATATGACTCCATCCCAACTTTCAATCATGTGGGGGAAATGGCGATGAACTGGTTATGTTCTCCTACGTGTGAGGCCTTTTCTCACGAAGCTGGAATAAAAACACAGTGAGTCAGCCTTGCCCAGCCTCTGGGATCTCCCCAGTTTGCCTAGTGACTCAGAGGATGGTCGGTTTAATGGTTAAGTGCTCCTCCCAGGAAGTCGGCAGCCCCCAGCCTCCCCCTACCTGAGTCACCGGGTCCTGGGGAGCTCCTGTTGAGAAACAGTTATCCATGTGGTTGTGCAAACCTTGTGACAGATGCTCCTTTATCCAGAGTATGGACAGATGAGTAAAAAAATATGGATAATAAAAAAATAGTAGGGGAGACGGAATAAAATAAATTGGGTAGATGGAAATACTAGTGGTCAATGAGAGGGAGGGGTAAGGGGTGTGGGATGGATGAGTTTCTTATTTTTCTGGAATGATGCAAATGTTCTAAAAATGATCATGGTGAAGAATACACAAATGTGTGATGATATTGTGAGCCATCGATTGTATACTGTGGATGGACTGTGCATGTGTGAAGATTTCTCAAAAAATAAATAAATAAATAAAAGACAGTTATCACTCAGACCTGGGGGAGGCCGGCCAAGAAAGATCAGCTCTAAATGGACCAGGAGAGAGGACAGGGGTGGAGAGGCTAAGATCCAGGGGACTAAATTTGTCACTCATTTGCGGGTGGCCTTGGGGGGCTCACCAAAGTCCCAGTGCTCTTTTCTGAAAATGGGAGAAGTTGCAGATCCTACAATGTCAGTAGACTGCATAATAAAGAAAGTGGCTGGTCTTTGTCCCTGGTTCCTGGGAGATATCCTCTAAATCTTAGGAATTTCCTGTAGTATATGTTAAGGGGATGACTTAGGGTTGGGGCTTTGAGCCACATCATATCAGATCTCAGCAGCCTCTGGGGAGGGGAGAGGGCCGGGGGTGGAACGTAACCACGTGGGAATTGTTCCATCATTCGTGCCTACATAATGAAACTCTATAAAAACTCTGGATACCCCAAACCCGAAGAGCGTTCGTGACTGGAAACACAGAACTCTGCTGGGAGGGTAAAGCCTTCTGACTCCATGTGGAGAGGACACCGAAGCTTGCGTTTGAGACAGACCTTGCCCTCTGCCTCTCTTCTTTTGGCTTCTTCTGCTTTGTATCCTTTTATCCTTTTTTTGCTATAATAAAATTATAAATCGTATAAGTCATTTGGTGAATTATCAAACTTGAGGGGGTGGTGGGACCCCCCCCCCCGACTTTTAGCCAGTTGGTCGGAAGTGAGGGTGGTCCTGGGAACCCTGGAGTTTGCAGCTGGCAATCATCTACAACATCGCTCTTAACTTGTGGCGTCTGAGCTAACGCTGGGCAGTTAGAGTCAGGATCGTTTCCTAGTTGGGGTTTGAAGTTATTGAACTCATCACATCGACTCAGTAGCCCAAAAGGAGAACAGATGAACCCAGCCCTCTGGGAGTAAAGCTGGCTGGAGACACACTTTGAAACTTTTCTGTACAAAAGGGAAGGAGAAATCTTGGAGGATTTCTAGGACAAGCAGAGGCCTGAGCAGGGCCTGGCAGGACGGTGGAGGGGGTGGGGAGGCCTCCACGGCAGAAGGGGCAGGAGGTTAGATGTGGGAGGAGCTGGTTGGGTATCAGGGACTGCGGGTGGCGTGTGGGAGGCAGGAGAGCTACACAAGCAAATGTTCCCGTGGTGGCTACACAGCAGCTCAAGAGCCTGACTTCTGGAGACACGGAGTTGCCAACTCTGGCTTTCTCTTTCTCTGGGTCTCTTCTGTCTTGGTCTGTTTTCTTCTAATGTCTCTTCTTCTCTCCTGTCCTCCTTCCCTTTCTCTCCTCTCTCACGTCACAGTGAGCTGCGAAGCGCCCTCCCGGTGGTGTGTGCTTCCTTTCCTGTTCAGATGGTGAGTGGCATCATTTATGGAGGCAGCAAGCAGCCCATCCTGTTTACTTGTTGCTGACACATTGGGTTGTGGTCTGTGACGTTGTCCACCCCAGCCCCCCAGGGTGGGGCAGGGCCCAGGAAGCTGACACACAGAGGCAGATGTGACCAGGTCAGCTGGCTTGCCCCACCAGAGCCGAGGAGGTCTTGGCCACTGCACCCCCCCCCCCCCCCCCCCCCGCTCTGTTGTAGGGGATGTCGTGGGGGCAGTCAGCTGGCTGAGGTCACCTCCTCTCTGCTGACGCTGACAGCCCAGCATGACTGGCACAGACTCGGGAATCAGGAGAGCTCTCCTGACTGAAGCTAGAGAGGAGACTGAAGTGACTCGGGGTGTGGGGATAGGGGGAGGGGTTGAGATGTGAGCAGGGCAGTGCCGGGAGAGGGGATGTTAGAAAGCCTCTTGCTCAGAGCTCCTATTCTCTCATGAGGGAGTGAGGACCAGAGAAGGCAAGGGGCTTGCTTGGGTCACACAGCAATGGGACCTGAGAACCTTTCACTACATCCCCTCTCTGCCCCAGCTCCCTGATTACGCCCATTCTTCCCTAGTTAATGTGATCTGAGAGGCATGTCTTAGTTTGTTTTTCTTGGTTTCCTCAAATCCTGCACAGTGGCCACGGACTGGTGAAGGTTCCCGAGCATTGGTGTTGGGGCTGGTGGGGAGTAAGATCTGCCTGGTTGGACCAGATTGGAGGACAGATGGTGGCGATGATGGGCATGGAGTGGGCCGAAGCACAGATGATGGCACTGTCTGGTTTCAAAGTGCCTGCCTCTGACCTGACTCCTAAGCTCCAAGCTCAGGGACCCAAACCAAGATTGTCAAACAAAAGAAACAACCAAGCAACATACCCACGTAACCCTGAGACTCGAGCTATGGCAGTTTTTGATACTTGTGGTCTTTGATGCTTGGAGAGGTTTGCCGAATTCCCAAAGTCACCTGGAGCTCGGCAGACATCTGGCTTCATGCCCAACTATGCGCTGAGTGTGACACTTCAGAGTTCTACCCCTCACTGCAGTGTGACTGGAGCACGGACTTTACTAAAAAAGTGTTTGTTGTCTATCTGAAGTTTACATTTAACTGGGTGTCCTTATTTTTATCTGTTAAATCTGGCATCACTCCTGAGCCCTCCAAAGGGCAGTCCCTTTGCCCCAGCCTGAAGCCATCAGCAGCAAACCCCAAATTACTTTGAAATCTGGGATTTCACTTAAAACTTACCTGGAAGTTAAGTGCCTCTCCATGTTTCTAGGCCTGTTTTGATAAAACAAAACAAAAACAGGTATTAAGTTGTTCAGGTTATACTTAAAAGCGGTTAAAATGGGGAGTGAGTTGTACATATTTTACTACAATAAAAAGTTAAAAAAAAAAAAAGGTCCTGGTGAAAAACAAGCATTCCTCTCGGGAGCTCTCCAGCAAGCCAGCCCCACACATTTACCCCTGGTTACGGTTCAGTGATGGCCCCACTCAGCTCCCCAGCTCACCTGCCAGCTAGAGGGAAGGGGGAACTGGGCCAGGTACTGTAGTCAGGGGTAGGGATTTTGCACCAGTTAGTGAGGAAAAGAAGGGCAGGAGAGTGAGGTTTTTAGGCCACATTTGTTTAATTTAAAGGACTCTGTTTTTCCCCTTTCTATTTTGCCATTTTGATATGTCTTTCTTCTTTCACAAAATGAGAATAATTGTAGCTTATTATTTTTTAATTCCCTTGTTTGGTAAAATAAAAAGTAGACAGGCAGGTAGAGAACCAATGCCTTCAGAAAAGTACAACACCCCTGAAAACAGCAAAGGGTGCTTTTAGAGCAGTGTCTACACGTTAGAATCAGTTAGGAGATTAAAAAAATAAGGCTGGGGGCAGGCCATGGGGTGGGCCATGGTGGCAGAGTTCTCATCTGCTGTGCCGGAGACCCGGGTTCGATTCCAGGTGCCTGCCCATGTAAAAAAATAATAATAATAAATAAGGCTAGGATGCCCAGGCTGCACCCTAGACCAAAGACTCAGAACCTCTGGGGGAGGGAGCCAGGGATCAGGACTTATTAAAACTTCCCAATGAATTCCAACCTGTGGTCACAGTTTGCTTTACAGCTTTGCTTTTCAAAGTGGGGCTTGCAGGCCGGCCATATCAGCATCACCTGGGAGCTGTTAGAGATGCAGCGTCTGGGGGCCTGTGCCAGACATACTTCACCAGAATGTGCATTTCAGCAATGTCCCCAGGCGATTTGTGTCTGAGACAACCTGCTCTAGGAGACGTGTCAGGAGCCTCAATTTTTTTGTTTAGTATTGCAAAATACGTATAACATAAAAGTTGCCATTGTAACCATTATTAAGTGTATAATTCAGTGGCATTAATTAAATTTGCTACATTGTGTAGCCATCACTACAATCTATTTCTAAAATTTTTCATCACCTCAAATAGAAACTCTGTACCTATTAAGCAGTAACTCTCCATTTCTTTCCCCCCCAATTGCTGATAGTTTCTAATCTACTTTCTGTCTCAATGGATTTGGCTACTGTATATATTTCATAAAAGTAAAATCATAAAATATTTATCCTTTTGTGTCTGGATTATTTCAGTCTGCATAATATTTTTAAGGCCCATCCATATTGTGGCATGTACGTATCAGAACTTTTTTTCCTTTTAATGGCTGACTGATATTACTTTGGATGTACATGCCACGTTTCGTTTCTCCATTCACCTGTGAATGGACAGTGGGGTAGGAACCTCATCATAATGGACGGTCACAGAAACAGCTGTGGGGACCTGAAAGCCAGGGTTGCTCGTCTCTCCATCAAAGCCTTCTTCAGCATCTTCTACTTCTGGGTGTACAAAATTGGAGCTTTTCCCACAGTCATGGAATTCGTATCCATTACCTGGGCCTGTTAGGATCTTTTCATCATATATCATTGTTCCATTGATACAACCGTACACTAACCAAGGATGCTGGCTAAAGATCGGGGGCTCCTGTCCTGCTGGACAAACCTAAGGACGTCCATCAAGTTAAGTGGGGAGGGAAGAGGAGGTATACAATAGTTTGGTCTTGACTTTAGATTCAATATTCATCTACCACATGGCCATGCAGGTCTGGTTTTGAGCAATGCGTGTTTTTTGTTTTTTTAACTCTTTCTTCAACTAGATGGCACTGATATAGGTTATCAAAGGGCTGGACATAGGAAGGGCAGTCTTGATTTAGCCTCTGTATTAGTCAGTTATTGTTGCAACAATTCTGTGTAACAACCATGAAATCTCAGCAACATACAACCATTAGTATTTATTCCTCATGTCTAAGGGTGTTGGCTGGGATGGCTCTGCTGATCTCATGCATTTGTGAACTGGGTGGGTGTGGGACTGATCTAGGCTAGGATCAGTACGCCCTCAGTGTGCTGGTCTGGGTGAGTTTGGCTCCAGCTCTGGTCTGCTCCTCCTGGGTTCATCCTATGGCCCAGGCTGAGGGGTCCATAGCTAGCAGGGAAGCTCATCTGATGGAGATGGGGAAAGCATAAGAAAAAGCAGGAACACTCAAAGTCAAGGATCAAAACTGGCACACTACTGCTTCTGTCCCATTTCATTGGTCAGAGAAAGTCACATGATTAAGCCAAACACCAGTGGGTGGGAAAACATACTCCACCTCTCTGAGTACCTGGCAAGAATGCAGACACAAAAATACTACATGAGGGAGTAAAGAATTGTGGCAATGAGCAATCTCCTACATTCTCCAACCAGGAACTAATCTTCCTTGGGGACACATGACCCATCCTTCTAGAGCTCTATAAACTCCCTCATGGCAAAGACTTACTGTCTGGTCACCAAACATCATTTTCCTAGCCTTCATGGGCTCACAGCTAGAACACATTTCCCAGCTTCCCTTGCAGTTTGGGATGACCATGTGATCAGCTCTGGCCAATGGTATGTGAGCAGAAGCAATAAATGCCATCTTTCAGGCTATAACTTTCCAGTGCTAGCATTCTGCAAATGGCTACAAGACCCTAAAGACTGCTGGAGACACAAGATGGAATGAGCCCAGAACCCTGAATCACTGCATGGAGGAAAGCCATCCACAAAATCATATGGAGAGCTATAAATTTCTACTATGCTTGAACCATTACCTTCTTGGATCTCTTTGTTACAGCAGCTAGCATTACTATAACTAACACTCTCAAAGTCCATCTTTGTTGCTCTGCCCTCACAGTACTCCTATTCCCTGTCATGGGGGGTGTAAGTGCTCAAAACATGTGCAGTCTGACCGTGATCAATGCTTTTCTAAGTTTTCAACCCCAAATGGAGTGTAAGGTGCACAGATGTGGCAGAGCCTGATATGAACAGTAACTGACATTTGGAGGGGAGCTGATGGCTTTGGCATCACCCTTCACATCCTTTATTTATTTAGTTATTTTCCTTTATTCTTCTAAATACTCACCATAGCCCTGAGAAACAGGCTTTTATCATTACCTCCATTTTATAAATGACTAAAAGGGGTGTCCTGAACTTCCTCAAGGCCTCGCAACTGGTTATCAGATGCCTAAGCCTGAGTTCCTTCTCCTTGGTTTTCTGGAACCTTCTTAGCTCCAGCCCACTTGGCACCAATCTGACTCCAAAGGTCCCTTTGGTGGGATAGTTAAACAGATTATGCCCAAGGGGTGGTGATGGTATGATTCATCAGGAATATTTGTCAGTTGCACCTGCTGGCCCCAGTAGTCTGAAGACAAGGGAGAGCTATTTCTGGGAGATTCTGCTTTGAGGTAGATTATGTGGAAAAATAGCAGCCAATGATTCTTCCCATTTCTTTATGCATATGCCACTCCTCCTATCAAGAGGTGGAGTCAGTTTGTCCTCTCCTTGAAAGTGGACTGGCCTGGGACTTGATTTAGCAATTAATACTTCTGGATTCAGCAGACATAATGAATTACCAGTTCTGGCTTGGGTCTTAAGATACCTGGTAGTTTTGACCCTTTGGATAGCCAAGGTCTCTTGCTGAAGAGGTCACGTGGATGGAGAAGCCACTTTGGGTGTTCCAGCCCCAGCCAAGCTTCTGCATGCAGCAGAATGCCCAGCTGAGCCCAACCAGTCCAAAGAATGGTGAGAAATATGAAATCATTGCTGTTTTAAGCCACTAAGTTTTGGGGTGGCTTATTATGCAGCCATAGACAACTGAAATGTGCTTCTTTACCTTTTTGGCAAGTACTTCCAGCACCTCTGCCGTTGCCCCTAAAACTATATGCCCTGGGTGACATCCTTGCCACACCCTCCCCCAAATGAATTCTGGGGACACCTGCCCCCTCGCATGGCTCACGTCCACATAAAAAATATTATTGATGCATTTGGTTGGCAGGTGCTGGATGCCACCAGTCCCTCAGCTGCAGAGGAGACTGGGAAAGAGTGGTTCTGGCTTTGGAGTGGAGAGTGCAGGATTCATGACATGGAAAATTTCCCAAACATAGAAGGGTATGCAGGAGGTACTGGGCACTCCAGAAACATAATGGAGGGCCTCAACAATAGCCTATATTTTGGGGGAACTTGCTTTGTGCCTAGATCAAAGCTCTGGGGCCACTCACCTTCTAATCTGTTTACAGTGCTCGGATGTACTTTCGGAAATCATCCTTCTGCATTCTCCATCCATGAAGTTTGAGTGGGACTGACTCCACATATGGGCACGTGTGAGTCAGGCCCAACCTACCAGTTGTTGGTTTGGGGGTGACAAATGACCCAGTCAGAGCTAACCAGGTGTAACACTGGCTTTTTTGCTGAAAGAAATGAAGACTTGGGCTGTAAGGAGGGAACCCAGAGCTGCTGGCAGCTATCTTGCCACTGCAAGGAATAGATGTGAGAGACGAGGAGAGGAAGTCCAAGTTTTGAAGATATTTTTTAAATCTCTTGATTTCTGAGGCAGTCATACCATTAGAATTTTCTGTTATGTGAACATACAAATTTCCTGTTTGCTTTCACCAAGCCAATCTGAGTAGACTTTCTCATCATTTTGTAATCTGTCGAGTCCATATTCTTATTTGATATATCAACTCTTAGAAGTAGGCTCTATTTATTAACCCCATTTTACAGTTGAGGAAATGGAAATACTGAGAGCTTAAGTAACTTCCCCAAGGCTACATGGAGGCAGAATTCAAACCCAGGAACTATGACCCTCAGACCCCATTCATAAATATTCTGTTCTTCGGAAGATGGTGTGACATTTAACTGACATTTAATCCCAAGGGGACATAGGAGTTTGCCAGGAGAGCTGAGAGAAGGCTTCCAGGTGGAAGGAACAGCTTGTGCAATGACAGGGCATTTTCTGCTGAGTAAAAAACCTTATCTGAAATTCACCTTGTCCCTGCCTGCAGCCTGGACCCCCCAGCAGTTCCCTCCTGCAGGGAGCATCAGACCCTGTTTCCGCAGGGACACCTCTGCCCACCTGGCCTCAGAATCCATCAGGACCCTTCCTCTGCCCTGGGGACCTGTCCCACTGTGGGTTCTCCATGGGAGACTAGATTAGGTCTGTCTTCCTCCCCAGCCTGAGATCCAGGACAGGCCAGGGGCCCTGCTTCCAAAGAAGTTCTGCATCCCTTGGGCTGCGTTCTTATTAGCCCCCTGAGGCCTCGGAGGAACTCACAGGGTTAAAAAAAAATGTAATTGTCAGAGGCCAAGTCATCCCTCCCCACAATTAAACTAGAACAAATGAAAAACTGTAAGGGGAGCAGTGCTTGGGGGAATCTCAAATAGAAAGTCAATAAACAAATACTTTCTAAATAATTCTGATTCTTTTTAAGGAAAAATAAAAGTGATCCCCACACTTGCATTTCCTTTGGTTTTCATTACATTGAGGACGTGGCACCGGCGGCTACCAGGGAAGGATGTTTTATTAAAGAGGCCACTGCGAGCCACAGAGGTGAGCATACCCACGTGGTCAACTCACAACTGAGGGCTGTGGAGGGACAGGCTGGGAAGACTTCAGTGCCGTGTCACCCCCACCCCGCCCCCGGCCCACCTGCCCACTGCCGGCTCTGGGCTGCTGTTCAGGTTTCGAGATTAACGCGCTGAGACCTCCGCGCCGGGGTGGTGGCGGCAGGGTACAGGAGAGGTATAGGGGCGAAAATGAGACCGGTCCCTGGGAACAAACCCCTGCCTCGAATTGAGATCCGGAGGAAAGCCTGCAGGAATGAAGGGGGGTCGGGGAGTAGAGCGGATGCCCTCCCTTACTATCGAAAGGACGTTTCCAAACTCCTGCGGTAAACTGAGGCCCTACGTCCTGGCTCTGACTGTAGCCTCGTAGGCTGCCTCGGCTCCTCACTGCGCCCCCCAAAACTGGGCTGACTTTGGCTACCTTTCTTTCGGGAATCGGTGGGGCCGCTTGGCGCCCGGGGAGGAGGGCTAGCTTGGGGTATGGGTCCAGGTGGGGAGCGCGGGGCCCGGGGTTCGCAGGCAGGGACACCTCAGCGCCCGGCTGCGCCGGCCTCCGGCTTCCCGGCTTCCCCGCCCTCGGCGGGGCGGGCGCGGGGAGGAGCTCGGCGCGTCCCTGCCCGGAGGCGGAGCAGGGGGCCGGGCCGAGCGGACCGGGCGGGGTGGGCTGGGGACGCGAGGCGGAGCGGGGCCCCACACAGGCCGCGGCGGCTGGCTCGGGCCCCTACGGACCCGGCGGCGGCTGGAGGAGGAAGCCCGGGCGGCTGGAGGAGGAGGGGAGACGGAGGAGGCCAAGGCTGGAGCGCAGCCCGCCGCACACTCACTTCCCCGGCTCAGCAGGGAAAGGTACCGCGCGCTTCCTCTCCGGCCCCCGACCCCCAGCCCTCGCCCGGGCGCAGGCAGGGTCTACGGCCGCCCGCGGGACCTGTGAGGGGCCCGGAGCGGCGCCCGCGGTCCCTGAGGTCTCGTCCGGCTCTGAGCTCCGGCGGCCAGCGCGGCGCCCGGGCGGGAGGGCTAGGGAGCGCGGCGGTCCTCAGTTTCGCTGAGAGCGGTGGGCGCCGCGCCCCCCTCGCTGCCTCGGGGGTAGCGGTGGTCTGGCCCAGGATGGCGGTGGTCCGGGGCGGGGGCTACGCGGGCGGGGGCGAGAGCGCCGGGGCGGAGGGCAGGCGGGACCCGCGGGGACTGCGTGTCCGAGCCGGGGCGCCCGGGGTGCGGAGTGGGCGCGCTCCGTGGACACAGACAAAGCCGGACGCGCACGTCCCGCGACGGCTCGGGCAGCCGGGAAGGTGGGCGCTGGGGGGAGGTGAGGCCGTCCCCCTCGGAGCTCCGGGTGTGGGGTAGTCTCCGCGGAGGCTCCGGGCAGGGTGGGAGCAGCTCTCTCCGAGGGACGGTCTCGGGACTCGCGGGCTGCCCCGGGCTTGGTGAGAGCCAGGCTGGGCAGGGGACAGGGGGTGTGAGTGCTCACTTTGGGAGAGGGACTGAGGAAAGCCACTGCCCGGAGGTGTGTGGGTGGTGGGGTGGGGGTGGGGTGAGACTTGTCTAGAGCCGGGGGTTGGGGGCCCACAGCCCACCTCGGTGCTTACCCCAGGAAGGGGCTCGGCCTGGTGAGATGAGCGCGCGGCTGACGTGGGTGAGATGTGTCCACCGACTGTTGCAGAACCGGCCGCTGGTGGCGCATCCCGTGCCGCCCCGCCAGGGCCACTTGTCCGAACCTGGAGCCAGTAGCCGGGCAGCAGGTGGCCCGGCGGGTGCCAGGAGAGGGGCAGGTAGGCCCGGTGTGCGCCGTGAGGGTCCCCCACCTGCCTTAGGTGCCGCCGCCCCACTTCCTTCTTGTTGAGGGGGAGGGGGCATCCCAGCCGCGGCCACAGGGCAGGGCCCCCTACTTGGGCTCCGGTTTAGTCTGCCAGGACCACCGTAGAGTTCTATAAACCAGGGGGCTTGGAACAGCAGAAGTTTATCTCCTCACAGTTCTAGAAGCTCGAAGTTTGAAGTAAAGGCTCCAGCGGGGCCAGGCGTCCCCTGGAGTCTGTAGGATTTGGTGGTAGTGTCTGCCTGCCGGGTGATTGTCTTCTCTCTGTGCTCAGTTCACCCCTTCTTGTAAGGAAGTCAGTCATGTTGGATTAGGGCTTGCCCTGATCTAATTTGGCCTGATTTTAACCAATACATCTTCAAAGATCCTATTTGGGAATAGGATCACATTTGGGAATAGGATCACATTCAAGAGCCCTGGGGTTAGGACTTGAACATGTCTTTTTTTTTCCTAGCATTTTTTATTGTAAAATATAGCATACATGCAAAGCAAAGAAAGAAAAAATAATAATTTTCAAAGCACACTTCAACAAGAAGTTGCAGAATAGACCCCAGAGTTTGTCATGGGCTACCATTCCACCATCTCAGATATTTCCTTCTAGCTGCTCCAACACACTGGACGCTAGAAGGAATGTTAATATAGTGATTCAGCAGTCAGAGTTGTTTGTTAAATCCTGTTTTCTCTGTTATACCTCCTCCTTCCCTCTGATGCCTCTGCCAATCTGTCGGGATCTTTAGTCAGTACTCGTTCTGACTTTTTCATGTTGAGAAGGGGTGGACATATCCTTCTGGAGGACACAGTTCATCCCATGACAGTCTCCAAGGCTCACACCCCGGCCCTCCAGTCTTCAGTTCCCTTGCCTTTTTCTAGCTTTATCAGCGGCTTCTTTCCCCCTGGACCATTCTTGCCAATGTAAGAACATGCTTTGGTCCCTCCATTTTATAGTCCCTACCTTTTCTCTTGATCTCTCCAGCTATAGACCCACACTTCTCTTAGAAAAATTTCTCGAGAGAGCTGTCTATACCTGCTCCTTTGGAGCACATCTTTTTGATTCTTCAGTACATGAGACCTGGCTTTGGTCCCACCTCTTCTCTGAAACTGCCTCAGTCAAGGTTTCCAGTGATTTCTGCTGGAGTGACCTACCTGCCCCTTCTGTGCCTTGACTTCCCTTGGTCTCCTTGATCCCTCTTTCCTTCTAGAACCAATAATCTTTCTTGGCCGTTCAGGTTTTACTTCCTCCCTCCGTATCTACCCCTTCCTTAGACTTTGCTTAGCTCTAAACGTTGGAGGGCCCCAGGGTGCCTGTCCTAGGCCCCTTTGTCTCTTAGTTGGCCCCTCTCCTATTCTCTGACCTTCTATTTACTTACTCTTCCCTCCCCCCAGGGCTTCTCATTCTTTCTTTTGATTTTTAAAGTCAAGGATTAATTTACATACAGCGAAACACACAGATCTAAAATGTATGCCATCTTCATTCTCATGATTTTTAATAGCAACTTTCACCTCCAGCCTCTCTATCTAACCACGAATCTGATGATTGTGGTGTCCTGGATGTCTCATAGGTAGGAAAAACTTAATATGGGTGAAACAGAATCCTCAATGGCACTCCCCAAACATGACCCTCCCTGGGCTTTCCCATCTGAGTAAAAGGCCCATAATCTACTCATCTTTAAAGACCAGAAACCAGGTGACATCAACCCCTCCCTCTCCCTCCTTTCCCACCTCCAGTACAGCAGGAAGATCTTTGGATTCTTTCTACAAAATCTGTTTTGGGCCTTTCTCTTCGTGGCTCTGACTCCATGGCTTCTGCCCCAGGTCAAGCCACCATTGTGTCTTGTGGGGAAAGCTGCAGTAACTGCTAACTCCTCTCCCCATGTCCTTGCTTGCCCTCCTCTGATCCATTTTAACAGAGCAGCTAGAAACATCTAGAAAAAGATACATTAAATCATCTCACTCCTCTAAAAACCTTGATAGCTACCTATTGCACTTGGAATAAAACTGACCCTCCAGTCTAACCTTTGCTGACCTGTCCAGCCTCTGGCTGGCTACAATCCCCTTTGCATTTTCCTGACGGCCACACCGGAGCATTTCTGCCTCTTGAACTTTTAACTCCTTGACTTTTTCCTGCCCTAGGGTTTGCTCATGCTGTTCCCTCTCCTAGAATGCTCTTCAGGGTCCTTTACTGGGCTGGCCCCCCCCTCAGATCTTGCCATAACCACCCTGTCTTGGTAGAAGGTCCCCTACCTGCCCCACAATTCATCTTCTCAAGAGCTGGAAGCTTAACTGAGGGGCCCACTGCCATATCTGAAACACCTAGTCAGTACCTGGCATGTAGTTGATGCTCAGGATTTCTTTTTTTTTAAAAAAAATTTTTTTTAAACACAACAACATACAAACACGAACATTCTTACCATATGATCATTCCATTCTTGGTATATAATCAATAACTCACAATATCATCACATAGTTGTATATTCATCACTATGGTCGTTTCTGAGAACATTTATGATGCTCAGGATTTCTTGAGCCAGGTGGGAAAGCTGGGGCTGGAAAGAGGAAGGTATTGTAGTCAGCACAGGAGCCCCTTTAAACCTCAAGTAACCCGAAGTATTTTTAATTTTCTTTCCACAAAAGCAGTTGTGCAGATTGCTGCAAGAATCAGAGGGTGTCAGTGGGATGTGAAAAAGGGAAGTGGGGATGGTGCAGGGTGGCTTGAGGGCAGGGCTGTGCACCAAGGGGAAGTTTTGGGAGCTTGGATTCCATGTGGGTCTCAGTAGGTTGGGAATAAATGATTTTTGTTGCTCCCTTTGGTGGAAATCCAGGCCAGGAGGTCAACAGAAGGATGAGTGTGTGTGTGTGGGAGTGTGCTGGGGAGAAGAACTTTCCTAACTTGGGAGATGGAGTTGGCCTGGGCAGCCAGTCTAGTCTGGGGAGGGTTTATTTCACTCTACTCCGTTGGGTGACTGCTGGGTGCACAGCGCGGTGGGGGCAGAGAGTTGAAGAGGAAGAGAAAGCTGGGGCTGGGGGTCCCACTGGAGACCCTTGGCCCTTACAACCACAGCTTTCCCATTTCTACAGAGGAGTCAGCAAAGATTGTGTGGCCAGTGCTGTCAGAACAAAGGGCTGAGAACCAGGGACCTCAGGTCTGGGAGGGAGGGGAGCTGGGCCCTGGGCAGGGGGCCAGAGTAACAGCATGAGGTGAGCACTGGAAGGAAGGCTGGGGTCCAGCTCAGGGGCTGGCGGGCCTAGATGCAGCCTTGAGCTGGGGTGGGGGGAGCGAGGCAGGCACCCCAGGTGGGGGAAAATCAGAGCGGAGGTATACTCACTGCCTACCGTGGCATTGTTTTAAGGTATTTGCAAATATTAACTCTTTTAATCCTCTGCCATTTTACAGATGGGAAGGCTCAGGCCCAGAGAGGCTAAGAAACTTGCTCAGTGTCATACAGCTAAATAAACAGTTACAGTGTCAGGATTGAACCCAGGCAGCCCGGCTCCCAGAATCCATGCTCTTAATCACTCTGTTCTACCGCTTCTTTTGTGCCTCTCAGATATGCACCTGTGAGGGCTTCTTAATAAATGTGTTTTTTCTGTCTCCCAGAGGTGCGTGCACAGAGTGAATGGCCTGATTTCTCTGCCTCATGTCTCACTTGTTCTCCCAGGAGGGTCTCTGGGCCAAATCCAAGTAGTTGGGTGTCATGTGCACATGTGGTTTCAGGGTGGCTGAAACCTGGGTGGCTGCCTGCCTATGGTGAAAAACAGCTCCCTGCGTGAGGTGCTACGTTATAATGCCATCTCCCTGGGTTTGGCATTGCCCAGTTCAGCTGCTTCTTAAAATCCCAGCCTTCCTGGGAGAGGACAGAGGTCAGGTTGGGCTCTGCAGATAAGTTGGCTTCTCTTGGGGTCCTTCTAGAATGTTGTGAGGTAGAGCTTCAGGCATGGCCTGGGGAAACCTGGCTTCCCACAGGGTCTGGGAGCTGGATGGGATCTGAGTAGAGGGAGAACTGGGGGAGGGTGCCAGACAGAGGGATGGGAACTGAAAACAGCTTAATCCGTCTCATCGTTGGTCCTGTCCTTACCTGCCTCTGTCTGTCAAATGGGATTGGGGAGACTTCTCCTTTGTTTCCCAGAGGTTGTGGAGGTTGGAGGAACTCCTTGAGGTTATGCGCTTGGGTGCCTTCTTACAGACCCAGTGGAAAGGAGCAAGGACTTCCCTCCAGGAACTGGGCCAGAAAGGATGGAGCTGGGGGAGGGCATGGCAGCTGTGCCCTGGGAGCCATTCCTGTTGGGGAGTGAGGACGCCCCTAGGCAGGTGACCTGGCCTTCCAGGGGCCTGGCTGGCTGGCTGAGGAAGGGTTTGCTCACCACAAAGGGATGGGATCTATTTGCTCCAAATTCTGAGCCCCTAGAGTTTAGAGGATGTGCTGTGCTCATTTTTCCCAGCAGATCCTGCCAGGAAGAGAGGGAGGCAGGATAGGTGAGCACTGTTTTCTGAGTTTTGGGAAACTGAGGCACACTGCTGTTGGAAGCCTACCAGATCCCCCATGGTCCTCTGAGAGTTGCTCCCTCCTCTGGCATGGGGGGCATGGAGGAGGCTTGTCCATGCTGGTTAAGTCCTTATCTGCCGAGTTGACATAGAGGACTGTGGGAGAGCCCAAGGCAGGTGGGTTGGAGCCGAGGGTGGATTACCTCATGGCTAAGACGTGGGGCCTTGTTGGCCGTGGTCAGCGCTTGGCATCTCCCATGCCCCAGCCTGGCGCCGAGAGCCACTGGGAACACATCGTCGTCCCCCCTCTCCAGGAAATAAAGGTGAGCCATGCCAGGTGGGATGTAAGGAGGTGCTGATCACACCGGCTTCCTGGAGGAGTTGGGGATTGGGGAGGGTCCTGAAGCCCTGGGCCCCTTTGGCTGGACTGAGAAGAGGAAGGCATTTGGGGCAGGAAGGGATGCTGAAGCCAGGCTGGAAATGGCTGAGTCTAGACTTCATTCACTAGGTCCCCAGGGGACATCGAGGGTTTATGGGCCGTGGGTGCAATGACTTGATGAGAGCAGCCATCTATAAAAGCGCTTCTCAAACTCGAACGTATACATGAGTCACCTGGGCAGCTTGTTAAAAGGCAGGCTCTGATTCAACAAGTCTGGGCTGGGCCTGAGAGTCTGCATTTCTGACGAGCTCCTGGGCCATGTGATGCCATGGTCCCTGGGCTGTACTTTATGTGGTGGGCTTAGGCCAGGCTGTAGCAGGCCCAAGACCAGTTTGGTGGCACCTGGACCATGGAAAGGGACCATTTCAGTTCCCATGGGCTAGGCCCCAGGGGGAGGCAGACAGGGCATAGAGGAATGCCTGATGGGGGCTGAGCTGAGGCAGGGGAGAGGGTGGAGAGGGCATGGGATGCAGGAGCCATTGCTGGGAGGCAGGGCTGGGTGCAGGAGCTCGGGGGGCCTCAGGTCTGGAATACAGGCCTGATTTCCGGGGCCCCTAGCTGTCGGAAGCCCTCAAGACCCTGAGAGGTTGTCTGGAGTGACTGTGTCCCAGGATGACATGCAGGGCACCTTATCTGTCTGCCCACAGCCGAGCCTGACGCTACAGGCTGTCAATCTGGAGGCTGCACCCTTCCTCAGCCAGGGTGGGGCCACGAGGTGGGTGAAACAGCTGGCTCCAGCCCAGTGGTAGCATCTTCACTTAAAAGGCCAGAGTCTCTGTAGCTGCTGAGCTCCCACCGTCCATGCAGTGACCCCCATCCCATCCTGTGATGGTCCTGGCTGCTGTTGCTGATGGCTGCGTGAGCTGCTGTCAGAGCCTTTTCCCCAGTGCACCAGGGAGTGGGGAGGTCTGGATGCTTCTCTCTACTCTGCACCTGTCGGGGTCCCTACAGGCAAGTGACTGCTCCTCTCTGAGGCTTCAGTTTCCTCTAGGGTAAAATCAGAGATTCAGGCCCCCTCCCCAGGGGGTGGGGAAAAGAGGTCACAGGGTTTGTTGGTCAGGGCACTGCATCATCCCACAGTGGCAGCTGAACACATTTTGGTTTGTGTTTAGTATTAAAACTTGCATGCCAAGGATGGAGTAGAACCAGTTGTTTGCACGGAAGTGCTGTCTCCCGTGCTCTGGGGATCTCCCTAGGTTCTGAGTGCAGGGTCCTTTGCTCTCTAGCTGTGCCAGACCTGTGGGGTATCTGATGGATTCTGGGCAGTTGAGGCCCCTCAGGGTACTAGTCCGAGGGGAGGTAGACATCCAGACAAAGGAGTGTGGGAAGGACTGACAGTGGAGGCAAAGCTTCTGGACCCGGCAGTGCTGAGAGGGGCTGGAGGGGGCAGGGGTTAGACTTGCTCTCAGGCTGAGCTCCCCAAATGCCTCCTAAAAAGAGGGCCAGGCAGAGCCAATCACACCCCCCCTTTGCTCCCTGTCTGTGTGCCTGCTGCTGTGCCAGGCTCTACTAAGGGGAGGAGAGGATGGCATTTCTTAAAGATCATTCTGAGAAACCTCAATCTCATCAGCTGCTTCCGGGTGGGGAAAAGGGTTCAGTGGACACATGAGGGTAGAAACTGGCAAATTCACTCCACCACCTGTGGGAGATTCAGAAAGCTTTAAGAGAATCAAAGGCTCTGGCAAGTCCTGTAGAAAAAGAAGTAATTTAGTATTTCCCAAATTGATTTGACCATGGAAATCTTTTTATTGCATTGTATTTATTTTTTTGTATGCTATGTGGCGGGGTCACATTTTTTTTTTCCATGTGAGTATTCCACTATTGCAGCACCATCTGTTGATTTTTTTTTTTTAATGTTTGTTTGCTTTTGTTGGTTTCTTTTGTTTGTTTGGAAAGTGCATGGGCCAGGAATCGAACCTAGGTCTCCCTCATGACGGGTGAGAATTCTACCACTGAACTACCCTTGTACCCCTGGAAATTTTTAAATTTTTATTTATTTTTAATTGTAGTAAAATATACATGACATGAAAATCATTTTTAACATTTAAAGTGGACAGTTCTTTGGTATGAAGTACATTGACAATACCATGTAACTTTCACCACTATCTTTCTAGACAATTTCACGATCCCCAACCAAAGCTCATACTTGTTTAGCAGTGGCTCTCCACGGACCCCCTCCCCCACCACCATTAACCACTCTTCTGCTTTCTGTCTCTATAAATTTGCTTATTCTAAGTACTTCATATGAGAGAAATTGTACAATGTCTGTCCTTTTCTTGTCTATCTGATTTCATTCAGTGTGTTGTCTTCAGGGTTCCTCCATGCCGTGGCATGTATCAGTACTTTCTTTTTACAGCTGAATACTATTCCAGAGTATGGATATATCACGTTTTGTTTATCCATTCATCTGCTGATGGACACTTGGGTTGCTTCCACCTTATGGCATTTGTAAATAATGCTGTGTGGTACACAAATGCCTGCCTGAGTCCCTGCTTTCAATTCTTTTGGGTATATACCTGAGAGTGAAATTGCGAGGTCATATGGTAATTCTATGTTTCCTTTTCCGGTGAACCACCAAGCTATTTTCCATAGTGGCTTTTCCATTTTACCTTCCCTCTGACAATGTTCAAGGGTTCCTATTTCCCTGCATCCTTGCCAACCAACACTTATTATTTTCAGTTTTTTTTTTTTACTAATAGCCAAACTAATGAGTGTGAAGTGGCATCTCATGTAGTTTTAATTTGCATTTCTTTAATGGCTAATGATGTTGAGCATCTTTTCATATACTTATTAACTGTTTGAATATCTTCTTTGGAGAGATGTCTATATAAAGCCTTGGCTCATGTTTTAATTGTATTTTTTTTTTTGTTTGCTTTGTTTTGAATTGTAGGACTCTTTATACTGATTATTAAATCCTTCTCAGATATATGGTTTCCAAATATTTTCTCCTATTCTGTAGGTTGTCTTTTCACTTACTTCATAATATCCTTTGCATAAAAGTTTTTAATTTTGACAGAGTCCATTTTATCTATTTTCTACCCTGTTGTTTGTGCTTCTGGTGTAAAATCTAAAATTCCATTGCCCACTAGAAGGTCCTGAAGATATTTCCCTATGTTTTCTTGTAAAAGTTTTATAGTTTTAACTCTTTGTGTTAGTTTGCAAGCTGCCAAAATGTGATATACCAGAACTGGAATGGCTTTTGAAAAGGGGAATTTAATAAGTTACAAGTTTACAGTTCTAAGCCTATAAAATTATCCAAACTAAGGCATCCAAGGAAAGACCTTAATTCAAGGAAGGCTGATGGGTCAGGAACACCTGTCATCTGGGTAGTCATGTGCTGGCATCTGCTGGTCCCTTGCTCTTGGGCTCCAGTGCTTTCAGCCTCTGTTCCTTTTGGGGTTCCTCACAGGGCTGGATTTCATCTCTTGGCTTCCCTTAGCTCTTCCTAGGTTCTGGCTTGCTTAACATCTCAGGGCAACATCTGCTAGGCCCCAAGCATCTCCATTCATCCATGTCTCTGTTCTCCAAGTGTCGGCATCTGTGTCAGCTCTGGACTCTGTTGGTTCTGAGGCTTCTGTCCTTTCTGATTCTCTAAAATGTTTCCTTTTTTAGAGGATTACAGTAAACTAATCAAGACCCACTGGAATGAGTGAGGGTCACATCTCCATCTAATCAAAAGTCACACCCACAACTGGGCATGTCACATCTCCCTGGAGATAATCTAATCAAGTTTCCAACCTACAGTCCTGAATCAGGATTAATAAATACCGCTGCCCCTGCAAGATTGAATCAGGATTAAAACGTGGCTTTTCTGGGGTACATAATACTTTCAAACCAGCACCTTGTATTTAAACCATTGATCCATTTTGAATTAATTTTGCATATGGTGAAGATAGGTCCACATTCATTCTTTGGCATGTGAGTTTACAGTTGTCCCCATTTGTTGATGAGGCTATTCTTTCCCCATGAAGCGGACTTGGCACCTTGCAAAGAATCAACTGACCACAGATGTGAGCCTTTATTCCTGGGCTTTCAAGTCTATTCCACTGGTGTAGATTTCTATCCTCATGCTAGTAACATTCCATTTTAATTACTGTAGCCTTGTAGTTACTTTTTTTTTTTTAAATTGGCAGGAATCGAACCTGGGTCTCTGGCATGACAGGTGAGGACTCTGCCACTGAGCTTTGTGGCCCCGTGGTTACTTTTGAAATTAGGAAGTGTGAGTCCTCCAACTTTTTTTCTTTTTCAAGATTGCTTGGACTGTTTCAGGCCCCTTGCAATTCAATATGAATTTGAGCATCAGCTTTTTCATTTCAGCAAAAAAGGCTGCTGGAATTTTGATAGAGATTGCGTTGAATTTGTACATTGCTTAAGGCAATATTGATGTTTTAAAAACATTGTCTTCCAATCTATGGACATGGGATGTCTTTCCATTTATTTAGGTCTTTTTAATTTCTTTCAGCAATGTTTTGTGGTTTTCAGTGTACAAGTATTTCCTTGGTTAAATTTATTCCTAGATTTTCCTAAATATTTAGAAATATAAAAATATTCCTTAATTTTACTCTTTTAGGTGCTATTGCAAATGGAATTGTTTTCTTGATTTCCTTTTCAAATTGTTCTTACTAGTGTATAAAAATCCAAGTGGCTTTTGCATGTTTATCTTGTATCCTGCAACTTAACTGACTTTTTTTTTTATCAGTTCTAGTAACTTTCTTGTGGATTCTTTCGGATTTTCAATATACAGAATTATGCCATCTGCAAATAGAGCGTATTTGACTTCTTCTTTCCAATTTGGATGCTTTTATTTCTTTCTGTTGTCTTATAGCTCTGGCTAGAACATCCAGTACAATGTTGAATTACAGAGGTGACAGCAAGCATCCTTTTCTTATTCCTGATCTTAGGGGAAAAGCTTTCAGTCTTTTATCATTGAATATGATACTTGCTGTGGTGTTTTCATAAATGCCCTTTATCATGTTGAGAAAACTCCCTTCTATTTCTAGTTTTATAAGTGTTTTTATCATGAAAGGATACTGGATTTTGTCAAATGCCTTTTCTGCATCATTTGAAAGGATCATGTGTTTTCTCCCCCTTCATTCTATTAATGTGGCATATAACATTGATTGAGCTTCTTATGCTGAACCCTCCTTGCATTCCTAGAATAAATTCTACTCGGTCATTTGTATAATTATTTTAATATGCTGTTAGATTGGGTTTTCTGGTATTTTGTTGAGGATTTTTGCATCTGTATTCATAAGGAATATTGTAATTTTCTTTTCTTGTGCTGTCTTTATCTGGCTTTCATATCAGCGTAATGCTGGTCTCATCAAATGAGTTAGGAAGTAATCCCTCTTCTTCAAGTTTTTGGAAGCGTTTGAGAAGAATTTATTTAAATCTTTAAATATCTGGTAGTTTGAGAAGGATTTGTTTAAATCTTCTTTAAATGTCTTACATAACTAAGCAAGGAAACCTTCTGATCCTGGGCTTTTCTTTGTTGGGAGGGTTTTTATTACAGATTCAATTTCCTGTTGTCTGTCTCTTGATATTTTCTATTTCTTCTTGCATCAGTTTAGGTAATTTGTATGTTTCAAGGAATTTGTCTAATTTTTATCTAGGTTTTCTAATTTGTTGGCATATAATTGTTCATAGTGTCCTTTCTCTATTTTCCTTTGTCAATTCTGGCTAAAGGTTTGTCAATTTATTGATCTTATTTAACAACAACAACAAAACAACAGCTTTTGGTTTTGCTGATTCTATTGTTTTCTGTTCTCTATTTTATTTATCTCTGCTGTCATCTCTACTATTTCCTCCCTCTACTGACTTTGGGCTTAATTTTCTTTTCTTGTTCTAGTTTATTTAAGTGTGAAGTTAGGTTAATGATTTGCGATCTTTCTTCTTTTTTAAATGTAGCCATTTAGAGCTATAAGTTACCCCCTGAGCACTGCTTTTGCTGCATCCCATAAGTTCTGGTATGTTATTTTTGTTTTGATTTGTCTCAAGCTATTTCTTAATTTCCCTCATGAGTTCTTCTTTGACCTATTGGTTGTTTAAGAATGCATTGGTTTCCACATCTTTGTAAATTTTCCAGTTTTCTGTCCATTGATTTCTAGTTTTATTCTACTGTGCTCTGACCATGGAAATCTTTGAAGACTTACTAATAATATCCCAGTAACCAGGAAGACACCCTTTGGGAGGGCTGATGTGGAAGGATGCTGCTCAATGGAAGGCCATAAAAATGAATTCAGGGTCGAGGATTGGGGGTAGGCAGCGGAAGTGCCAGGGAAGGAGGAAAGGATGGTGGCTTCCTGGAAAGTGGACTTGTTAGGGCTGGTACTCTTTGGACAGGCAGTGGAAGAAGAGGGCTCTGCAGAGGGAGGGATGGGACTGGAAAGGGCCTGAGCCCAGAGCCAACCCTGGGTTTGTGTGGCAACAGCTCTGCTTCACTGGAGGGTGAGAACAGGAACTGAAAGGACCCCCTGATGCCCAGGACCCAGTGAGTAGCTGGGTCTTTGGAATTCTAGTATTATCTCCTGCCCAGCACTTCCCTGCTATGATCTTGCTCTAAAAGTTCTCACCTAGTCTTTCATCACAGAGGTTAGCAGTAGTACTGTAATCTCTGGGCAGGAAGCTAAACCTCTCTGTGCCTCAGTTTCCTCAATGGGGATAACATTGCCTCCCTCTTAGGGTCATCTCAACACTTGGATACCTTTTGGTTGCTCTTACTGTTGTGAGAAACACAGGGTCTCCAGGAGGACCTCAGGGACCAGGATAGTCATTGTGGGCCGGAGAGGCACACAAGCCAGCAGAGAGCAGCATGCAGCATGCAGCTTGGGGTGGGGTCCCAACTAGCCAGAGCAGTCTGCAGGAGAGGAGGAAGAGGGAGGGTAGGGGAGCCAGGGAGCAGGGGGGGAGATGGAGACAGAGTGGGGAGAGGTTGCAGGCCACTCCGGGCCCTCGGATTCCTTTGGGTGGATGTGGGGTCATGTAGGGGAGAGGTAGGCTGAAGACAGAGGAAGCACCATTAGGCCATGGGGATCCATTGAAGGTTTTTGAGCAGAGCAGTACTTTAGTGAGGAATGTGGCAGGGGTGGACAGTGATGGTGGGCTGGGCTGGGGTGCAAGGTCCACCCCCCACATATAGGGGTCCCTCACAGAACAGCTGTGCCCCTTTACAGCTCAAAGCATGGGGGGTGGTCGAATTGCTCCTGTAACCCTTTCCCCCAGATTCTCAGAGCCCTGAGTCATTTTCCCAAAATGTCCGTAATCTCATCCTGTTGTCTTCCTGGAAGGGGTGTCGCAAGTGCAGGGGATGTTGGGGAAAAGTGCCAGGGCCCGTACCCCCTTCCCTCTTCTCCCCATGATTGGTGGTGCCGACCACCTTGCCCCCCATGCCATACTCATCTCCCGCAGCAGGCAGGAGCCTGGGGCTTTTCTTGCTCTTTGTTAATCAGGGGTTGGGAGGATTGAGAAAAGCATTTGGGTTCAGCCAGAGCAGAGCAGCATGACTGGTGGGGAGTGCAGCCCCCCAGCCCCCTTGGTCTGGATTCCTTTGTCATCTCACTGCTTCTGGGGGGAGGGTTTTAAGGAAGGTACAACTTAAGACTAGGGGAAGAAGCACTTGGAAATGAGTTGAAATTTAGTACAAAACAGAACAAAGAACCTAGCTACCCCCTGCCAACTTTGTGCCAGGCCCTGGCACATGGCCCCGTGAGGCACAGACTATTATCCCCTTTCACAGATGGAGACACTGGCAGAGCCACAAATGGCATGCCTGGCTCTCAAACCCAGGTCCAGGGCAGCTAGTCTGATGCCACTTTCTTCTCTCTGCAGTTTCCTCAGAGCCTGTCCCCAGGCCTTCCACCATGCCTTCCCACCCACAGCCAGACTCACAGGCCAGCCCAGCTCAGCCCCCTGCCCTCCTGATGGGTTCTTCTTGTGGGCTGGCAAAAAACTGGTCCCTGTGTCTGCGAGGCTTTAGGATGGCAGGCAAGAGGGACACACCCAGGACTCCAGAGGGGCAAGCGTTCTTAGGAAAGATTTTAAAGTGATGCCTTTAAATGTTAAACACACATGTCCCTTTTATTATCTTCTGTTTTGGAAAATTAGCTTTGAAGAATTATATATATATAAAAAAAAGAATTAATTAATTAATTATACAATTAATGCAGTTAAATCCAAAAGCTTTTAGAGTTTGAAAAAAGTAACTCAAATTGATCACGGTGATGAATGCTCAGCTATGCGATGATACTGTGAGCCATTGTTTGTATACTTCAGATGGATTGTATGGTGTGTGACTATATCTTAATAAAATTGCAAAAAAAAAAAAATAAGGAAAGGCAGTGAAGTTGACTCATTTGTTGGATTTACAAGAGGGTGAGGTTTTACTCTCAGTGTCCTGTGAGGTGAATTTGGGAGTGCATTAGGCCAAATGACAGGTTGTGGGACCTCTCTGACCCTTAGTTTCTTCTGGCGTGGAGTGGTGTGAGGATTAACTGAAATACTCCACGGGCCGTGATTAGCACTGTGCTCTGCATCTCAAACATGCTTGGCAAAAAATAGTGATGTCAGCGATGACAGAATTATAAGAAGGGCCTTTCTTAATTTCAAAAGCTGGTGAGTTACTAAGTCTCTTTTTGACTCAACAAAAGGGCTCGAAGAATATGTTTATTGTCCAGACTCAGCGTTTTAACTCTGTAGGTGTTTTATGGATTAAATCACTGGTTTCAAGCTCAGGGCCCGCTTTGTGTGTGTTTTGAACTGAGCCAAGCTGGCTTTTCAGACCTGGTTCCAGCTCTTGCCTGGGGGGAGAGGGGGTGTCTGCCTCAGGACTGAACTTTCTGGGGATCTCTTTGTTGGGTGATTCTGGGCACTTGTTAGGAGGGTACAGTTAAACCACCCTGAAGTCACCGGGAGGGGGAAGTCTTGGGCCAGTGAGAGAATTGGTGGCTGGAGCAAGTTATGATTTAGTTGCTTGTTGAGTTTTCTTTTGTGCTGGCAGAAGTAATTAGCCCCCTGTCCCTGTCTGCGTGGATGGAGAAGGAAGCCGAGAGCCAAGGGCTATGGACTGGCTTAGCATGGAGTGCCTGGCAAGTTTGAGCTGGCCCCCATGAGGTTGGGAGACGGGTGACCAGCAGCCTGCCCACCCCGCTAAGTTCCTGGCCAGGAGGTTGCAGGGCTGAGCCGCCAGCTTTGAGTGACTCCCGGCAGCCCCAAGTGCCTGGCACAGTATGTGCAGGGAAGGGATCAAATAGTGGAGGGTAGGCCGAGGGGGGCTTGGGAACTTGGCTTTTATTTTTTTTTTACGTTTTCCTTTTGCCATTTTGTGATCATGCATGCTGCCTTTGAGATCATGTGGGGCCACAGGAGAGGTGGCAGCACGGGAAAGTGTTTCCAGTAGAGGAGACCCCCGTCCACCTCTTTCCCCTTCCCTCCCCCCTCCCACTGTTGCAAGCGCTGCTAGACCCAGCAAACCATGGCCATGGACATCGCTGGAGGCTGCCCCTGGGGTCTATGGGTGTCCCTTTGTGGGCAGGGAGCTCGGGTCCCAAGCTGGCCAGAGTCGGGGACCTCATGCCCTGGGAGAGAGGATGGGCCAGGGCCCGCGGGATAACCCCTCCTCAAGGGGGGCTGTAGCTCCAGCACAGACGGGCTTTGTGCGGTCACAAGGGGCCGCCGAGGGGGCCTGCGCCCGGCTGAGCGCTCACAAGCCTGTTCTTTTCAGCGGTTTTGAAAGTCAGTGGAAAGTGCTGACAGGGCTGTTCTCCTGCCCCGGGACAGGGAGGCTGTGGCTCGTGCAGGGAGCAGGGAGAAGCCCACGGGGCTGGGGAGGGGGCCAGACGAGCCACCCTCCCATCCGTTGGCACCCAGCTCCCAAGCTCGGGGTCTGCTCTGCAGAATGGGTGGGTCTCTGTGCGTGGGGCTGCCGGGGGCACCCAGTCAGGTCAGGGGCTGGCTGCGTTGTCCGGCATGTTATGCCTGATGAAGTGGGGCTGGGAGAGGGGCCCTGGACTGGTGTGTTTGGCGGGCACTTGGCCCTGTGGAAGGAAGCAGCCAGGTTCCATGGCTCCAGGGATAGCCCAGGACTTGGGAATCTGACTGCCTGGCCCAGCTCCCACCCCTGCACCAGGTCCCTTGGCCTCAGTTTCTCGTCTTTCTACCCCACAGGCTCGATGTGAGCAACAGAGGGGCTGGCAATCAATACGGTTAGGACATATCAGGGTTTGTCCCAGCCCATGGCATGACTGGCCACTGAGTCATGCTGACCCTGCCCCAGCCCCGGTCCTGTCCTCCACAAGTCCTGAAGGCACCGCAGCACATTGTGTTTTCTGTCCTGGTCCCCTCCTGCCTCTGCCACCTCCTCTGCTCCAGTGTCACCTGTCAGAGTGGCCACAGAACACTCCTCCCCCCTGCTTTTCTCTTATTTATGGCACTTATCACCCCTGATGGGTTAAATCCTCGAGGGTGAGGCTTCTGGCCACTGCTATGTCCCCAAGTGCCTGGGATCCTGTGTGAGTGCACAGAGCAGCCTGCATTCAAAGTTTTTGAGTAAATGAAGGAAAGCTCTGCTTCCCTTCCCACATTATGCCCCTCCCCCATTCAGGCCTTGTCTTTTCTGTTCCACCACGGCCATGTTTCTTTCCAGTCTCCTCACTACCTGCAAACCCTAGTCTTGGATCGCTCCTCCTCTCGCTACCCTGGCCTCAGCCTCTAAGAGGCAGCTCTGACACCCCCCAGCCCAGACCTCCTGGACCACCCGGACCTTGCCCAGCCCCGCGCCCCGTCTGGCTGCCCTGCCCACTGCCTCGCCTGTCCCTGGAGGCCTGGTGCCCACTTTCCGGGGCGCGTGTGGCTGACTCGCAGGCCCAGCTTAGGGGGCGCCCTGTGGGGAAGGCCCTGTGCGGGGGCAGGGTACAGGGCAGTCCTGGCGAGATGAGGACATCAACTAGAAGTGGTGGCTGCAGGTGGGGAGGGGCCAGGGGGGCACGGCGGGTGGGACCAGGGTGCCTGGTGCTGAGCTGCTCTCTCAGCAGGCCTGGGCCTGCCCTGCCGCATACTCCCCTCACCGCCCCCCCCCCCCCCCCGGAGCTCACCAATCAGGCTCTCTTGGAAATCTTCTCTCCCAGCACCCATGTCCATGATGCCACTCCGCCCACCTTCCCTGCACCCCGCATTTACCAACACCCCCCACTCCCACCCCCTTGCTGCAGGCTGCATCTCTGCGTTATCTGGCCCTGAGCCCTGGGCTACCTTTCTGTTGCCCTCATTGCTGTGTCCTTCCCTGCGGCTGCTGCAATGCCAGGCAGGAACTACGTCCCTGGGGGAACAGAACATGCAAGTCCAGATATTTCTCTCTCTCTGAGGACTTCTGCCCGGAGGCCCTGGACCCATTGGAGAGCAGGGTAGGTGTGATGATAATTCCCATTTTACAGATAAGTCTTTTCCAAGATGACTGTGAGCTAGACCCCTCCCCCTGGCCCTCGGTTCTCCCTCGTGAGGGATCAGGCCAGGTGGGCAGGGGTGGGGCCTGAGTGGGCCTTGGTGATGCAGAGAGCGAGGGTGTGGTGGTGGACAGGACGTGAGGCATGCACCGGGATGCAGAATACTGGTGGCTGGGAGGCTTGGGATGGTTATAGGCCTGGGGCGAGAGGCTTTGGGAGCTGGGCCGTGGCAGGGCAAAGGGCACAGGGAGACCCCCTCTCTCCAGCAGGGCACAGGGAGACCCCCCCTCCTCTCCTAGCCCTAAGGGCGTCTCTGGGCAGACCTGCAGTCAGCATTTGGTTCTCCATCTTGGCTAAGCATTAGCATCATGTAGGGCCCTTAAAAGAAAAACACCACGCTCAGGGCCCACCCAAAAGGATCTGATTTAAATGACCTGGGCTGGGGCCTGGGCCTGGGTAGTTTCTAAAAATTTCCAAGTGAGTTAAGTGCACTGGCTGGGAAGAAGTTCCTGTCCCCAGGGCCTTGAGAGGCTGGGTCTGGGTACCCTGCCTGCCCCACCCTAACCCCTGCAGGGAAGGGAAGGGAAACCAAGGCCCCAGGAAGAAGTAGGGTGGGGTTTGCCTGGGGAGAGAGAGTTTCTGACTGTATTCCTTATCTATTGCTCCATAACAAATTATCCTAACATATAGTGGTTTAAAACAATGCGCAGGTGTTATTCTAAGGGTTTGGGGAACTTGGGAGGCCTTCAGTTAGGTGGTTCTGGCTTGGACTCTCCCATGAGGCTGTAGTCAAGATGTTGTGTGGGGGGGGGGACGCTGCAGAGATTTGAAGGTGTGACTGGGGGCTCCATCCAGGGAGGTACATTCGTGTGGTTGGCAGGATGCGGGGTCCCAGTTCCGTGCTACGCTGGCTTCTCCATCAGTGGCTTCAGGGTCACGATGTCTTTTATGACCCAGTCTTGGGAATCCCCCCTGCACTGTTTCTACAGGATCCTGCTGCTTACACAGGTCCACTTTGTTCGGCTTGGGAGGGGGCCACATTAGGGCACGAGGGGTGGCCACCCTGGAGGCTTTGCAGACTGTCCTGTTCTTGCCCTTACAGCCTCACAGCCATTGTCAGGTGGGCTCAGGTGCTGCTGGCAAGCAGGGAAGCCCTGCCCTCCTAATCCCTGTCCCTCCCCTGGCACCAGAACTCTGCAGGGTGTGTGTGTGGGGTTCTCTGAGGCCTGGGGGTCCTGCTCTGGGCTCGTCGTACAAGAGGGTCTCTATTTCCTCCATATCCACTGTCCAGTAAGGGATTTGGCCCCCCAAAAGCAGTCTGGCTTTTGTCTCAGCTCCTGCAGGGGTAACTGCTAACTCTTTGGGATTTCCCATCATCATCATTGCAAGAGTATCTTTTTATTTTTCATAGTGGGCTCCAGATCATATCTGATAGTTTATGCTAATAGATGGCAGGATGGGGCTGAGTATCCCTACTGTCTTTTGGGGTAGGGGGGCTGGCTATGCCAGAAAGAACCATATGATTACAGGGTTGTGGCTTGAGTATGTTATATCTGCCCCATTTCCTAGGAATAGAAAAGGGACTGAGGGTTGAGTTCAACCATGTGGACATTTATTCCGTCGATTGTGCTTATGTTCTGGAAACCCATAAAAACGCTGGACATTTGGAACCCTGGGAGCTTCCATGATTGGTAATACGCGCTGAGAGGGTGGCGCGTTCCGATTCCACATGATGAGGACATGGAAACTTGTGTCTGAGACTCTCCCTGGCTGTACACACTCCTGCATCTTTTCTTTTGGCTTCTTCTGATTTCTATCCTTTTTTTGCTGTAGTCAAACTATAATCATAAGTATAGTGTTTTCCTGATTTGGTCAGTCGTTCTAGTGAATTATTGAACTTGAAGGGGTGATGGCAACTCCTGAGTTTGTAGCCAGTTGGTCAGAAGTTGGGGTGGCCCGGGAACCCCAAGTTTGTGGCTGGGATTTGCCTTTAACTTGCAGAGTCTGGCCTGACTTCGGGAAGTTAGGGTCAGAACTATATTGGACTTGGTGTGGGAAGTCACTGGTCTCCTGGCCCTGTCCTTCCTGGGGGACCCAACAAGGGGTGCAGCCTTGGGTCTGTGGGAAGATGTAAGAACCGTTGTGCTCTGTGCTCTGGCTGGGCACTCGGCTCGCGCTGTCACGCCCAGCGCTGGGAGGCAGATATTCTTGTCTCCATTTTACTGAGGAGAAAACTGACGTTCGGACCACTCATCTAGTAAGAAAGTGGTGGAGATTCAAACCACTAGTATGTAAAACAGCCCATCTGACTCCGGGGCCCCTGTGAAAACGATGGTACTTTCAAAGGAGGGGAATGTTGATCCAAACTGAGACACAAGGAAGAGTGTTTTGGTGAGTGTGTGTGTGAGCGAGAGGGAGGGGTCCTCCCTGAGAGCTGGGCTGTACCTTGGTCTCGAGGCTGCATTCACCCTTCCCCTGGGGGAGTGGGCAGCCGGGGCACCATCTCCATCGGCCCTCGCCTGCCTCTGGCCAGCTTTGGCGGTCACTAAGATCAGTTGAACATCAACGTGGTAACCAGGACAGTAACTAGCTGCTGTCTGGATGATTTCACCTTCTCTAGGAGGGTCCAGAAATGGCAGGGCCCTCAGACCATGGAGCCTCCTCTGGACCGAGGGAGCATGGGGCTTGCCTACTTCCAGAAGAAGGGGAGGACGTGGAGAGGCGTGGGCCCTTTGGGTCAGAGAGGATGCTGTGTGCACGCACAGACAGGTGAGCGCCCGGGCCTGGTGTGAGGAGCGTGGGTAGAGGTTGAAGTGGAGCTGCCAGGTCTGGCCCAGGTTTTGAAGGTTCAGAGCAGATGTTTGAAGCCATCATGGCAGACACCTCCCCTCTCGTCCGAGTGTGATCCCTTTGTTATATTTGTTCAATTTGGGATTTATACAGAGGTTTGGGGGCTAAGTGTTGAGGTGTGGATGTGGGGGAGAGAATTGCGGTTGAGCTGCGGGCTCTGCCCTGCCCGGTCTCTACCTCTGTTTTACTCCTTTTCCCACTCTCCCACCCCAGCCCCTCCAGCCCAGCTGCTGTGGAGGAGCCTTGGGACAGGTGACACCTGGGACCACTGCGTCCTGGAGGGCACGGCCACAGGGGCCCCAGCAGAGCTCGATGCCTCCCTTTGCTCTGGCTTCTTCCCATGCTTTCTTCCCCTCTTCTACCCCCGGTTGGCTTTCTAGGCTGGGGCTGGGTGGCTAGTCTCCTGGGTGGGTCCCTGCAGGCAGCAATAAGTCAACTGATGCCTCCCCTAGGGCTGGGATCAGTCAGTCAGTCCAGGTTGTCTGCACATCTGTCCTGCCTTGTAGAACATGAAGGGAAATTGAGGCTGGCCCAGAGTGCTCTCACCTCACAGGCATCCTTCCCCTCCTGCCCACCAGTACCTGACCCCCTCCTCCCCCGATTTACTGAGCCAACAGCTGCCCCTCTTCAGGCAGCACAGGCTGCCAAAGGCCTCTGTTCCCCGCTTTTCTTCTGAAATAGGCTTTCAAAACCTTTTAAAGTTGTGCTTTTAGGGGCTTTACGCATCTGGTGGCAAGAAAGGGAGGGTATAACAAAGACCTTGTGCACAGAGGGGTGCCCCTCCCCCAGGCTGGCCCCCTTCACGACCCGGCCCGGGCGTGGCTGGGGGGCCCCATCTCTGACAACCTTCCCCCACACTGCTGGATACAAGTGTCAGGGTTGGGGGTGCAGGCTGAAAGTGAGGGTGCATGGCTGGGGCCCGATGAGTGTTGGGGGTCAGGGTGAGTCAGGGTTGGGGCGCAGTCAAGCACAGGCTGTGGGCCGGGTCCTTTTTGATGTTGGGGTTCAGTCTAACACTAGGATTGAGGGCCAGGCTGAGGTCGAGCTCTGAGCTCAGGTGAAGGCAAGGTAATTTCCCAAGTTTCCCTGGGCTCGAGGCCCCAGGAGAACTGGCCCTGACCTCTGCCCTGGTTTCTTTGGGTATCTTCCCTCTGAAGTGCCCTTTGCAGTTCCGCCAGGTTCCTGTCTCCGTTTTACAGATAGGAAAGCTCAGAGACCAAGGGAGTCATTTAAGTATCAGATGGGGCTTAGACAAGTGCATCCTAGAGGTCGGGTCAGATACTCTGTCCTTGGGCTGAGTTCAGACTTTGGGTGGCCAAGTGGGGACAGAGAAAGGAAGACATGGGTGTCGGGTCACCTGGCAAGGACGGGACGGAGCTGCTCTTGGACCCAGGTCTGGGCTCCTGGGTCTCTCCCCTCCCCAACACAGAGCCCCTCTCCTGGGGCTCACCTGCTGTCTTCTCTGTTCCACATTTCATACCCCCTCATTCCCCTCCGTGGCTGGCCCTGCAGGCTCAGCAACCCTGCCTCTTTCACCTCCTCCCAGGCGTGGGTGAGGGCAGCTGGGGGGGGGTGCTGGGGCTGGCCCCGCCCCGGGGTATGGGGTGGGAGGGGCCTCGCGGGC